>NC_085845.1:108711651-109016651 GCF_035594765.1 Anolis carolinensis
ACTGACTAATGTGTCAACCAGACCATAGCAACAAAGTCTGTAGCCGCCACAAAGGCACACTCCCTGACAGCAAACCGTCAGCGGCCCTGGCCGCACCCTTACCGGGTGGACACAAGCTAGCTGGCAGTCCACAGGGTAGTCGTGGCCAACATCACATCAATAATGATTGTAATAATAACCACAGTAAGATCTTAATTGTTATTACCCGCCCTATCTTCCCGGAGGGACTCTGAGCGGCTTCCATGGGGCGTGCCCGTCAACAATACAATGTGAACAATTAAACCCCAAAATTTTATATTTATTAAAGGAAATGTTGCATCAATAACACATAAAATAAAAAAGCTGTCACAGTCAGCATACAGCATTACCTGCTTAAAAAACAGAGGTGTAAAAACACGGCTCTGTGGCCGAGGGCTGAATACTTCCACATAGATGAGGTAGTTTGAGAGTTAAAAATCAATAAAGTGCGAAATACTCTTGGCCTGGAAACCAATTCTTCATCTGGCAGCGATCCACCCCATAGTCCTCGAAGGCTTTTTGGAACTGGAAGGTTTTACGGCTCTGATGTAAGGTTAATGTTTCTATGGCGTTGAACTAGAGGGAAGACTTGTGTGTGTGTCTGGTGTTATTAAAGTTCTCTAGCAGCTGATCTGGAAATAGGGAAATGACTTCTGTTGGTATACATTTTCAGTAAAGTTGTGGATGTAAAATAATGAAAGATATTGTCTTTATGGAGTAGAAATGAATCCAAAGAACTAAAACATAGCACAACTGTGGAGACAAAAGAAACCATGAAGACATAACTCATTGCTTTCAACAGCAATACAGAGTTTCTGAGAGGTTTTTTTCTCTACTTATGGGTCTGCGGAAGATTAGCATCACATACCTTCTGTGTCTTATCCTCTCAGACACACGCATAGAGATAAAACTTGTGTCAGGCAATGGCTGGGATCCATTAAAAAAAGGTTTATCCCTGCCATTGTGGGATTTCACTTATCCCATATTTTAAAAGCATTGTAAAGGGGTGGGAGATAAATAAAATGTTTTCGTTATCCTAAACCACAAGAGGCTTCGGCCAGGGTGTCCCACCTTTAACGATGGCTGTGTTAAAAAATTTGGCTTGTAAACCGCCTTTTGTATCATCCGTCAAAAAACAGTCCTCATTTTCGAATACCAAACGCAAAAAATTGTCCTGGACTGCTTCAGCAAAAGTGTTGGAAAAGTGCACCTGATACTTTAGCACAGCAGACATTTTTGCAATTACCGTAATATTTTATGATGTCAAGACATAAAATTATTTTATTACTTTCATTGAAAAGAAATTGCTTCTAAATGATGTTTTTTCATTTTGTACTCATGTTGCTTGGGCCGCTGCCCCAAATAATCCGCACCGAGTCCACGCAGGGAGATGTTGGCGGGAAATATTAAATTTTGTATTCATTTAACATTGATCGTTTTATATACTCTCTGAGAGTCCTCCTCGTTTCAAAGGTATTTCTTGATATTCCAGGACCGGGAGTTTGGCCTCGAGGAAGAGTATTCTCAGATAGGTCACTCGGCAAGCTGCTGAAAGGGGTCACACCATCGTCGGCCATGTTGAATACTCTCTTCAAAGCCTTAAACTGCTAGGAGGATAATAAATGGAATGTGCTGGGTTTTTTGGGAATTCCAAGTCACATAGTCTGTCCCACGGAAAGTGTTAGTTGACATGCTGGGAACAGAAAACGGATCAACCGCCGTTTTCATGCTTGGGAACGGGTTGCGGCAGGGCCGCAGAAGTTCAGCCTCTGGAATCATCTAGCCGTTTGTCTGGAACATTAAATGCGACATGCTTGGCTAGAGGACCTGTAGGCAGGATTTGAAATATATGGAAGGCACGTTTACAACCTATGGTATGAGATAACAGTCTGCTGGCTGAAAGACAGTAGGGGCAGAGGAGCCTTCTCTCAAAGGTGAAAGAAGAAATGACCAAAGCTGGGTTGTAAGAGAAGGAAGCCAAAGGGAACCACAGAGATGTATAACTGTCAACAACATGGATTGGATGTGGAGGGTTTGACAGACGTTTAATTTATTCTTGCGACATCTCACTGTAGGTGTGGCCTGTGGCCTGCAAGTTAGTAGAGGTTTTGCAGAGCTATGTCCACACTAGACAAAAAAAGAAAAGAGACTTCATGCAAACATTGGAGGACCGCATACTGGCATTGTCATCGAAATGCCGTAGTCCAGAAACCTGCGGATGTGAGAGCTTGACCGTAAGGAAGGCAGAGCGTGGGAAAAATGGCACTTTTGAAAAGAATTGCTTTTTGAAAAACAAGACAGTGCCTGGGAGTGTAAGAAGATCCAACTGGTCCATCCTCCATGTTTTATTGCCCGTCCGATTCAAGGAGGTAGTGAAATTACAGGCATAGCATCAGGATGGCATGGACTTGAAGGAAATGACGCCGTTGATGTCCAACAGGAAATTCTTTTCTGAATCCGTCCGAGAGTTCTCCATAGATCGTAGAAGACTACAAGTCTTATTTCTGAATGTTAGACTTTCTGTGGTGTGATTCCACCCTCTTCTATCGTCCTACCAACAAACAGAACCTGCGCCCAGAGGTCACTAGCAGCCGCAAAGGCACACGCCCTGACAGGCAAAGGGCACCGTCCTCGGGCGCGGACAGGGGGCGAGGGGACCCTAAGGCGTCCGTCCCTCGGCAACAGCGTCGACAACCGCCTCTCAAGGTGATGGGACAGTGGAAGAAGAAAATTTTGAAAAGTGGTGGACAAGGCCGAGGTGTCCCGCTTTCTGCAGTGCGGTGATTCCACCCTCTTCTATCGTCGCTGCCAACAAGACAGCAAAAAGCACTTCCGTAGCCAGAGAACCTGCGCCCAGAGGTCACTAGCAGCCGCAAAGGCACACGCACTGACGGGCAAACGCCACCGTCCGCGTGCGCGGCAAGAGTGCGGGGGGACCAAAAGGCGGCCGTCCCGCGGCCACAGCGTCAAGTACACTGCCTTTAAAGGCGATGGGAAAGTGGAAGAAGAAAATTTCGAAAAGAGGTGGACAAGGCCGGGGTGTCCTGCTTTCTGCGGTGCGGTGATTCCACCCTCTTCTATCGTCCCTGCCAACAAGCCAGCAAATTGAAGTTCCCACGCCACAGAACCTGCGCCCAGAGGTCACTAGCAGCCGCAAAGGCACACGCCCTGACGGGCAAACGCCACCGTCCGCGTGCGCGGCCAGAGGGCAAGAACAACCAAAGGCGGCCGTTCCGCAGCAACAGCGTCAATCACAGCCTTTCAGGGTGATGGGACACAAGGTTTACATTTGGAGTAATTTGTCCAAATTTGAAGGTGTTCCACTGTCTTTGATGATTCGACCCTCTGAGTTATACCAACAAGCCAGCAAAATGCGGTTCGCACTCGACGGAACCTGCGCCCAGAGGTCACTAGCAGCCGCAAAGGCACACGCCCTGACGGGCAAACGCCACCGTCCGCGTGCGCGGCCAGAGGGAAAGGGCAACCAAAGGCGGGCGTCCCGCAGCCACTGCGTCGACCACACCCGCTCAAGCCGATGGGAAAGTGAAAGATGAAACTTTAGAGAAGTGCTGGCCAAAGTCGAGGTGTTGTATTAATCCCTGTGGCAAAACACATCCTCAAAGGTTCAGATGGACAGATATCTCTGAAAAGTGTGAGTCTGGCGTATTCCTTCACCTAAAATGATTATCCGAAGTATCCTCATCAAATATAACTGTGCTCTTTCTGTACAGGAACTCCTAGGATCTGGAGAAGACCAAACAGTCCTGGCTCATGAGGGAAATAATTTTTGACCAAAAAAAAGAAACATAGTGAATTGAATGAAATCCGTACTGAACCCTAAGAGGAAGCATATCCTACCTTGGATTTTATGGACTAATTCCCACAGAAAATCCTTCTACCTCTAGAGCGTCAGTATTACAGGAGAGAAAAAGTATTGTAACTTCAGACTACAGAGATGGGCCAAAAGTAACTTTATTAAGTTCAACAGGGACAAATGAAAGCAACTTCACTTCGGTAAAGATAATGGAAATCCAAGCGACATTTTTTGGGACGCCTAGCTTGACAGCAGTGTGTGAGAAAACCGTCTGTGAGTCCTCGTGGACAACAACATAACAATGAGCCTACTAGGGTTTGCGGCAGAGCAAATATCCAATGGGCTTTAGGCATGCATCAACAGGGGAATAGCGTCTAGATCCAAGGCAGTCCTGTTCCCCCTCTACTCTGCTGTGGTCAGACCACACCTGGAATAATGTGTCCTACTTTGGGCACCGCAGATAAATGGAGTTGCGGGCAAGCTTGAAAGTGTCTAGAGGAGTGTAAAGAATAAGGGTCTGGAGAACAAGCAGTATGAGGAGAGGCTTTATTAGCTGGCCATCATTGTTTAGCATGCAGAAGAGAAGGCTGAGAGGAGACATGTTAGCAATGTACAAATATGTGAGGGGAAGTCATAGGGAGGAGGGAGCAAGCTTATTTTCTGCTGCCCTGAAGACAACGGGACGGAGCAGTGGGTTCCAACAACAGGAATGGAGATTCCACCTGAACATCAGGAAGAACTTCCTGACTGTGATGGCTGTTCGGGAGTGGAACTGTCTCCCCCGGACTGTGTTGGGGGCTCCTTCTTTTGAAGCTTTTAAGCATAGGCTCGATGGCCATCTGTCGGGGATGCTTTGAATGAAACTTCCTGCGTTTTTGTTGGGGGAGAACTCGATGGCCCATGAGTTCTATTCCAACTCTACTTTTCTATGATTCCATGATTCAATGATTCGGGAAACGGCCCCTTGTGATTGATGAACCCAAAAACAACAGTGGGCAACTGTGAGTGATGATAAAGACGAGAAAGGAAGGGAAAAGAGAGAGGAAAGCATTGTAGGTTAGAGGAGAGAGTTTTTGGACAGAGTCCAAAGGGGCAACCCCCCCCCCCCCGGCCACCCACAAAATTAGCCAAAGTTACTCTGAAGCATAGCTGATTAAAGGAGAACTATTGCTCTATGAGCCGTCGGTGTCAAAATCCAAATCTGGGAAATTCAACACGGGAAGGTTGGCCTTCAGGAAAACCAGTTTCTCAACTGTTTGCGGGTCCAGCAAGCTGCGGTGGGGCGTGACTACATCTCCCGCTAGGCTGAAGACCCTTTCGCTCTGCACGCTCGTGGGAGGACAGCTGAGGAACTGGCGGGCTACGTGTGACAGATCCGGCCACATGTGTTCGCGTGAAGCCCAATAGGCCAATGGATCACAAGATATTATCTCAGGAGGCTCCTCAAAGTACCTGTTGACCGAGCATTCGGCCGAGTCTACCTTTTGAGCAGAAGCCAGCAAAGAGGATTCTTCAGAGCAGGCTAGTATGGCCACTGTCTCTGCAAAAAAAACGTTTCCTGGTCGCTGCTGGAGATCCGTATCCCTACGGCAAACCCCTACCGGCTCCCCGGGACTTTCAGTCTCGCCACTAGCGCTAGTGCTGGGGGTGACAGGCATTTCCGGAAGAGGGGCCGCTGTGCCCGTTTCCTCCACCCTGGCAGCAAAGACCTCCCTTACAAGGTTAACTAGTTGGGCCTTCCACACGGTAAAGTCTTTTGGGCAGACGTTGTACTTTAGCCGGGGATCACACAAGGCCGCCAGCATATGGACCTTGCTGGAAAGAAGTGGCTCAAGGCGTTTCCGTACAGCAAAGGACAACCTCCTCACCACCTCCTGGGCCGGCGGTGTCAGCGGTCCAGCCAGGGAGTCCAGTGTTCGACCGGCCCCAAGCCTTTCTAGGTGCCTCCTTAGCCCCAAGACCATGGGCACTGCCTGGCTAAGAAGGGCTTTTGAGTCCGAAAGGGTCTCTGTGGCATGTTTGAATGGCTTTAGTATGTCTACTAGCTGGGAGATGGTGTCCCACTCTTGCTTATTTGGAACAAGTTTGCTAACTGGCGCAACCAATGTGAGGGAGATGCCGTGTACCGCCTTCTGCTGCTCGACCATGCGTTCAAGCATTTTAAAGGTTGAATTCCACCGAGTTGAGACGTCCTGGAGCAGCTTGTGCTGCGGGAGGCCTTCAAGGCTCTGCCTCTCTCTCAGCTGCCGGGCTGCCTTGATGCTCCTGTGGAAGTAGCCCGTGATCTTTCTACAGCGCTCGATCAGCAGGGAGATGTTTGCGTTGCTGGCTGGCTGCTCTTCCGGGCTCTTTAAACCTTCCTTGACGGTATTGTGAAGCATGTGGGCCATGCAGGACACATTCTGAAACCCGGCACTTTCAACCGCTTTGATCATATTTTTCCCAGCGTCAGTCACCATAAAGCCCCTCCTCATTTCTTCCGGCCTATACTGCATCCACTCCCCCATAATGTTTTCCAGAGAGCTGCAGATGGTCTCTGCCTTGTGATCACGATCAACTACCTCCAACGCGAGGAGTGCCCAACGATGGGATGTATCCATACTGCCTTCCTTCTCCCACCAATGTGCCGTGAGAGAGAGGTAGGAATGGCCTCCTCCCAAGCTTGACCAAATGTCAGAGGTAAAATGGATGTGTCCTCCCATGGTGCTACGCAACATCTGGGAAATGCGTTCCTTACAGCCCTCGTACAAGCCGGGAATTACTTTTCTGGAAAAGGTGTGACGGGAGGGGATTTTGTATCGGGGGCACAGCCGTTTCATAAGGCGTACGAAGCCTTCTTGTTCAACCAGGCGGAAGGGATGGTGATCAAGGGCAATCATCTCTCCCACAGTTTGGGTTATCTGCTGGGGTGTGAGTAATGTTTCCCCCGTTTTCTTTCTGGGTAATGGAATGGCCCAATCCTCCAAGGTGGACTGTGTCTGCCTTCCACCATCTTCACCAGGAGAACTTTGTGTGCTAAGGCTGCCACTGGAAGGGCTTGCAGTTCCCCCTCCAACCGAAATGGAGGGATGGTGTCGCTTCATGTGAGAGCTCAACCCCGAGGTCGCAAGATGTCTCATGTCTCTGCCTCTGCTGATATTTGCCCCACAGTGTCTACAAACTGCCAAAGTAGCACACTGAGAGTGGACATGGAAATGGTCCCAAATATATGACCTTGGCCTCCCCACAGCCACTGTGGCGACGGCCCCAGAGATAGGAGTCGTGGGCACCCTTTCGGCAGCTACAGAAAGTTTTTGGTTTGATGGTACAACCTCCTCTACCTCCTCCTCACTGTCAGTAGCGGGTGGAGGGGTGGGGTTATCAATATCCTCACTATCCACCACCTGTAGTTCCAGGACGGCTAAACCTGTATGTTCCATTGATCGTCCTGTGCTCTCAGCTCCATAAGACAACTGGCTCTGTGTGGAGGGCTGAGAACTTTCTGCATTCGAACAGCCGGCTTCTTCATCAAGTCCACCCACTCCCATAGTTCGGCGTTCCAGACGGATGGGACCCAACCTTACTTTTTTGGCCCCCCACAGTGTCCTGGCTGTGGCTTTACCACTAGCAGGACTTGCTCCCCCAGACCCGCGTACTGCTGTACGCTTCATGATAACGGGAGTGTTTTCAGGAGACAGATGGGGTGATGTAAAGATGTTGTGTAATTGGTGGAAAATATTTCTTGTTTCTTGATTGGCAACGTGTTCTGTTTAGGGTCTATTAACTGCCGCCAAACCGTCTATTTCTGTTTCATTTATTTTTATTCGTTTACAAGGGGCTACCTGTACTTTCCAGTTCTGCAAAGGAGTATGGGAGGTGCAATCCTTTGGCCAAAGTTGGCTTTTGATTCACAGAAAGCGACCCTGGCACGGACAAACAGCCCTGATTGAGCAGGGAAAGGGCAAAAGTGGGTCCCTTGTTTCCCAAAAAGGAGTTTTAGTTCTCCCAAGGACAATGGGAGGTGCAATTCTTTGGCCAAAGTTGGCTTTTGATTCACAGAAAGCGACCCTGGCACGGACAAACAGCCCTGTTTGAGCAGTGAAAGGGCAAAAGTGGGTCCCTTGTTTCCCAAAAAGGAGTTTTAGTTCTCCCAAGGACAATGGGAGGTGCAATTCTTTTTGCCAAAGTTGGCTTTTGATTCACAGAAAGCGACCCTGGCACGGACAAACAGCCCTGTTTGAGCAGGGAAAGGGCAAAAGTGGGTCCCTTGTTTCCCAAAAAGGAGTTTTAGTTCTCCCAAGGACAATGGGAGGTGCAATTCTTTTTGCCAAAGTTGGCTTTTGATTCACAGAAAGCGACCCTGGCACGGACAAACAGCCCTGATTGAGCAGGGAAAGGGCAAAAGTGGGTCCCTTGTTTCCCAAAAAGGAGTTTTAGTTCTCCCAAGGACAATGGGAGGTGCAATTCTTTTTGCCAAAGTTGGCTTTTGATTCACAGAAAGCGACCCTGGCATGGACAAACAGCCCTGTTTGAGCAGGGAAAGGGCAAAAGTGGGTCCCTTGTTTCCCAAAAAGGAGTTTTAGTTCTCCCAAGGACAATGGGAGGTGCAATCCTTTGGCCAAAGTTGGCTTTTGATTCACAGAAAGCGACCCTGGCACGGACAAACTGCCCTGTTTGAGCAGGGAAAGGGCAAAAGTGGGTCCCTTGTTTCCCAAAAAGGAGTTTTAGTTCTCCCAAGGACAATGGGAGGTGCAATTCTTTTTGCCAAAGTTGGCTTTTGATTCACAGAAAGCGACCCTGGCACGGACAAACTGCCCTGTTTGAGCAGGGAAAGGGCAAAAGTGGGTCCCTTGTTTCCCAAAAAGGAGTTTTAGTTCTCCCAAGGACAATGGGAGGTGCAATTCTTTTTGCCAAAGTTGGCTTTTGATTCACAGAAAGCGACCCTGGCACGGACAAACAGCCCTGTTTGAGCAGGGAAAGGGCAAAAGTGGGTCCCTTGTTTCCCAAAAAGGAGTTTTAGTTCTCCCAAGGACAATGGGAGGTGCAATTCTTTTTGCCAAAGTTGGCTTTTGATTCACAGAAATCGACCCTGGCACGGACAAACTGCCCTGTTTGAGCAGGGAAAGGGCAAAACTGGGTCCCTTGTTTCCCAAAAAGGAGTTTTAGTTCTCCCAAGGACAATGGGAGGTGCAATCCTTTGGCCAAACTTGGCTTTTTATTCACAGAAAGCGACCCTGGCACGGAAAAACAGCCCTGCATGAGGCAAGGGCCAAATCACCAGGCTCCCTTGTTTCCAAAAACCCTTTAGCGTTTAAAAAAGAAAGAAGAATGCCCACCCCGCCCGCAACAGAAAAAATGGCGCAGCAGAAAAATTGCTGGCCGTGTGGGAAAATTGAAAACGCCAATCTCGTGAGGAAAAAAACACCCACAGGCCCTTTGCAAAAAATTAACAAAGCAACACCCAACAGTTTCCCCACACCTCCCAAACTCACCCACCCAAACTTTTCTCCCGGTCTTCTGTAGCCTAGCTCAGCTCTAGCTCAAAAACAGCCAAGGAGGCTGTGACGCAGCAATCTTTCCTGCCTGCCTGCCTGCCTGCCTGCCCCCAGA
Organism: Anolis carolinensis; assembly: GCF_035594765.1. Classification (NCBI taxonomy): domain Eukaryota; kingdom Metazoa; phylum Chordata; class Lepidosauria; order Squamata; family Anolidae; genus Anolis; species Anolis carolinensis. Next base: position 108,721,073 of record NC_085845.1, read on the forward strand.
ATCTCCCTTCCACCCTCTTGAGATTCCCGGTGCGAATGAGCCACGAGGCTGAGTGCTCGCTCTTTTCATTCAGGATGTCCTACCAGCCCCTCCCCCTGGTTTAACGTGCTCTCTGATTGGCCACAAGGTGCAAACAACACGCTAGGTTGCCCCAGTGCACTTAAACAAGTTTGGGTGATTTGCAAAAGCATTTTTTAAAAACGAAAAAAAACGACGCCATAACGGAAAACGGCCAATCGCGGTTCGAAACCGCGATATCCAGACGTATGGACAACCAATGCCGTATATTGCTTCAAAACAAACGAAAATAACGAATTAATAACGGGTAACGGGGAAAACGAATTATTTGAGCAAGTCTACTATCCACACACACATATACATATATTCACTGTTATTATACATATATATAAGAGTAAAAGTGCAGCACTTGCATTTATCCATGATTAAGGACCTCATGACATGTGGGAAATTTTCCATCCTACCAGACTTCGTTGATGCAGCCGGCATGGAGCCTGCCAGATCTTATCACATGGTGCACATCTACTTCCTGCGGGGTTCCATGCTGGCTGCGTAGGTGAAGTGTGGTAAGTGGGGGAAATCTGAACACAGGAGACAACTCGTGCTCAGATAGGAAATCATGGGACAGCATGGGCACAGCCAGAAAGGTACACTTTCCAGTGTGTGATGGGCAAACAGGTGATGCGGGGCTCTGAGTGATGGATTTGCCCCACAATTTGCCCTGCTGTTCCCCATATCAAGGACCTTGATGTGATGAGGACCTGTCAGTACTGGTATCTGAAGTTGTTTTTTTGACTGAAATTGCTAGACTTATACAGTATCACTCTTTTATGCTTTGGTCAAACCTCACTTGGAATACTGTGTCCAGGAAAGAGTAGCTGGAACATGTTGAGGAGGGTGGCCAAAATGATCAAAGGTCTGATGCCTATGAGGAACAGCTTAAGGAGCTTGGTATTTTTAACTTGGAGAAGAGACGTTTAAGAGGGGACACAATAGCAATGTTTAAATACACTATTGAAGATAAGCAGGCTTCTCTACAGAGTAAAACATGAATCAATGGATTCAATCTGCAGGAAAAGAGATCCCACCTGAATATTAGCAAAAAACCAAAACAAAACCCAACCCAACTTCCTGAGAGTAAGAAGTATTTAACAACAGAATAAGTTACCTTGGAGGTTTTTAAAGAATAAACTGGGTGGCCATCTCTTGGGGATGCAGGGATTGTGTATTCCTATGTGTCCATCTGTTGGATTGGGTGGCCGTTTTGGTCTTGTCTACCTCTATGATTCTACAAATAAACTCATGCCACATCCTGGATTAATGTTCAAAACCTAAAGGTTTGATTTTTTAAAAAAATTATAGGCATGTAAGGAGCTTTGAAATTCCATAGGTTATAAATTCTTGATATTTCCTTTTGGTCAGGCACTTAAAGAAGGAAAACTGGAGGTCATGGAATAACAATAAAAACCCTTCATATTTTAACTGATTTAAATGACAATTCCTTGAGCTTTTGTATCTTAGCATATATTGTCTTTGAGAACCTGCTTTATAATTTCACAGTGACAGCTAAATTGAGGCACAGTGTTACCTTAGTTACACAGTTTGCTTCAACAATAACAATTTAAATAACAGCATAATTATATGACAGCAGGCGAAGAACCATAAAGTGACCTTCTAGATGCAAATGCAGATTTGATAGTGGTGGGTGGAATCACGTGTGTAGAAAGGCATCAACAGTCTACTGTGGCACAAATCTTCCCCCCACCCTGAATTAAAAGCAAATATAATATAATCCATAACATTTAAAATGGATTTGATCTAAAGAAGTATGAATTAGAAAAAAGATAGTCCCAACAATGCTGTTCTGTGAAGGCACAAGGGTTTGCACAAGAACTCATACAATACAATATATTTTGGTTGAATCCTAGGTTCTACAGTATGTGAAAAAGAAAGTCTGAACTGTTGTGTAAACACAAGACCATCTTGGATGTGGTTTCATTTTTCTCATACAACACTTCTTATACCTGTTTGTTTATTATAAATCTGGGATGATCACAAAGTCCCCTCCATATTGTTTCAATCATAGTACTCATATAACTGAGCATTAGCAATATTGGCTGGGTCTTTTGAAAACTGCTGTCCCAACATCTGAAGGAATCAAATTCTCTAGCCTGCTGTCTTTGGATCCAATCCAATCCATTCAGTTTCCAGTCAGTGTTTTGACTCATGAGTCCTTGTTTCTGATTTGGCTTCTGTTAAACACCTAGGTGGCAAATAGATGAGTTAATCTTGGAGGAGTAAGTGGTTGTTATCTAAACATGGGATGGTTCTGCATTGACCATTGAAGTGGATCTGATCTGGCATTCCAGACACAGAATTGAGACCACTTGGTAGCCTGCTTGGGACTCCCTGAGTTGCGTCAAAAGTAACAAGGAGTACTGTTCCATCTCCCAGGAGTCTGACTTGCATTGTCCCAATAGGAGTAGGAAATAGCACCCTTTTTGCGTTTCTTCCAGGATTGCTACAGACTCAGCAACACCCTGTTAACCATCAACAAAGGTTGGTAGCCAGCCTGCAAAGCCTTTGCTGTTGTCGGCTTGCAAAAGTATCTTTTTGATCTTGAGGGCCGCCCCTTTTTCCTGGGGATAAAAATCTCCATTTTGAAAAGCCTTCTTGCCTTCTACAAAATAGAGAAAAGAACTCAGATGTGCTTGTGTGGTCAAGCCAGGCCAGCTCAGACAAGCCATCGTAAGTACTAACCTCTTGCCTTTAAAACTAGTTCTGAGTTTAGATAGGGAAAGACCTGCTCTTTCTAAAATAGCAACTCAGCACTAGGGCAGAGAATATCCCAGGATTTCTCTGTCATTGGAAGAAGCTCTAACTACTTCGTCTCCAAGCTAGCTTTGAATTTAGACAGGGAAAGACCTGCTCTTTTTGATATAGCAACTCAGGGTTAGGGTAAAGAGCATCCCAGGATCTATCTACCTTAGGAAGAAGTTAACCCAGCAGTCAAAGGGAAAGGTAAAAAGAAACATCTGCATGATTTTATAAATTGACTGTTTGTATTTGTAACCTCAACAAATTGTGCCAAGCCTGTCAAGAACTTTGAGAAAATAAAAATCTTGTTTGATGTTCAATTTAGAGTGGCCTTAGTTGCTGGGACTCCTGTGCTTCAAGGTAAGACCCCCGCAGTCCACCCGGCAAAGAAAGGAGCACATCTTAATTTCAACCAAAGGGTGCCTGGGTGTGACGGCACAAGTACCAATTGCCCACCCACACTGAACAAGATTTAGTGCTGCTGGGCAGTCATTCTATAGGACCTTTCTTTTCCTCTTGTTGTGGCAGTCGCAAGCCCCCTGCCTTCCTTTTGGGTGCTCTGGATGATGTTAGCCAAAGTGCCTCTGTGCCCAGGAGACTGTGAGAGGGGAGGGGACAGTACCCACTGAGAATGTAGGTAGGATGTCATTGCTGGCAACAGCCAGGACACAGTGGGAAGGGATGACAAGGAGCTCCAATCCTGTGTCCCCAGGCCATCTGAACCAGGAGAACATGGGATGGCACTCAAGAGAACTACTGTTGGTTCCAGTCACAAAATAACCCAGCAATTTTGACTGACACTAACTCAGGAGACAACCGTAATCCTGGTACAGGATTTGTATTTTCCTGTGAGTTAATGCTTTAGGCCCAAATGTAATGCTTAGAGAAGTTATATTTCTCCACTTCTACTAAGAGCATCTCCCAAGTCAACAATGCTGGAAGATAATAGAAACTTTTGAGCAAGATGGTTTTGTGCTTGGCTTTGAACTGTGCTTGGGCATCTTAATACATTGGGGACCCCTGCATTGTTCTGCTGCTTGTTGCATTGCCCAACCATTCCTGCTCCCTTTGTCCCCTGCAATGGCATCTGCATCAACATGGGCTTCCTTGTTGGATCAGTCCTTAGGCTCTGGATCATTCTTGGCTTCATTGTCAGCCATACTTTGCCACCCTTCTAGGCTCTGCTAAGTGCCATATCCATTATTGTGGCATGTATTCTGTACATAGAGACTGTTGCCATGGCATAACCACTGCAAACAATGGGAGGTGGAGAGAACCTTTTCTCCGGTGTTCTGGGCACAGAATCGTAGGATGCTTTCACCACAGTTGATCCATGGAGCCCCACCAGAAATGAATGTGAATCATGTGATGGGTGATGATGAAGTCCAAATTTGTCATCTCCTCTTCTTACATCAAGTTTGCTATAGAGTCAAAGTCTGTGTCCACTTCCCTCTGTCCCTCCCTCCCTTTTTTAACTGTAAAAGCTCATAACATTTTTTCTAAACTGTATAGTTTCCATGTGAGTACATCTTGGCTCCTGGAGGTTTGTGGACAACAGCTTAAGAACCACTGCTACAGCTGATTCTTATCTGTAGTGGTGGTGTTGTATGTGGATCCCCCTAACCTTGTTCAGATGCTGGCATCCATGAACAGATTAGCATTTCTTTTGGCCACCTAGTTGCCCCATTTTTCTTCTTGGCTTCACTAGCAGAGCAGTATACAGTCTGCTGATGGAGGCATTCAGTGTAGGAAGTCTTCAATATGAATGCAGAGGCTGCTTAATAATAATAATAATAATAATAATAATAATAATAATAATAATAATAATAATAATAATAATAATTTATTTATTTGTATCCCACTTTTCCCCCTAAACGGGACATAAAGCGGTTCACTTTGGTTCCTGTTATTATTGAGTTTGGGGTCACTACTCTGTATTAATTCGATTGATGACCACATTTGGGGCTTATTTTTTAAAAAGATCTAGTAACAAACATATTGAACTTAGATCTTTATCATAATGATGCCATTTTTGTTCCTGATGCCTCAGCAATTCAAGAGACCAGTTAGAATTAAAAATGCTATTTTTGGGAGGAAGCGGCAGACACTGTTTCCCAGTACCAGACTTTGTAGCCCCTCAGTAAGACTTCATTTGGGACACTACCAAGTTAAAAAGATGGATTTTACAGCTTATGTTTGATCATTGACTGTAAATGTGAATCCTCAGAAATTAGGAGATTGTATGTCCATTTAGAAACTTCTGCACAGGATGACAGCTACTATCTTTAACAAATAGAATGGACTTTGGTAAACTCACATATCTAACTCCACCATTTTTTTTACATTTGTGTGATTGGAAAACTACTATAGAGCACTACGTAGAATATGTCAAATTGATGGAAGATTTCCCTTCCTCCTTGGTTCCTTGCATGTAGCTGCATAGGGGCACACTTTGAAGCAGAAGTACTATCTATAGGTGGTGGATGATTACTGCACAGTGAATATTTATGTAGCTTCAACCAATTTAGTAACGAAAGTAAAAGAGCCACGTAGAAGTTTTTCACAGTTAATTGAAGATAAGAACTTCTCTTATTGCAGTATTCTTTTACAGTAATATATGCCATAAATAGATTCCAGTCTGTACACAGAGAGCCTGCATTGTGTTTATTTTCTTCATGATGCTATACCAGCCTTCATAATATGGAGATATAAAAAGGTACTGGAACACAGTGCATGGTTTATGGCAGATCACAAAAAGACACATAGTCTTCTCTTTCCCTGAGAAGTAATTGCAAGCCCATAAAGTAAAGGTAAAAGTAAAGGTAAAGGTTTACCCCTGATTTTAAGTCTAGTTGTTTCCGACTCTGGGGAGTAGTGCTCATCTCAATTTCTAAGGCAAAGAGTCAGCTTTGTCTATAGACACCTCCAAGGTCATGTGGCCGGCATGACTGCATGGAGTGCTGTTACCTTCCTGCCAGGGCAGTACCTACTGATCTACTCACATTTGCATGTTTTCGAACTGCTAGGTTGGCCTTGGACCGCAAGAAGATCCAATAATAATAATAACTTTATTTTTATATCCCGCCCCATCTCCCCGAAGGGACTCGGGGCGGCTTACATGGGGCCTTGCCCGACACAACAATATAATAACAACAGCAAGACAATAAAACAAATATCCCAACAATAAAACATCAGCATCAATAAAACAGTCATAAAAATCGACAGTCCATCCTCCAGGAAATAATGCCCGGCTGCTCACTGGAGGGAAGGATATTAGAGGCAAAGATGAAGTACTTTGGCCACATAATGAGAAGACATGAAATCTTGGAGAAGATCACGATGCTGGGGAAAATGGAAGGAAAAAGGAAGAGGGGCTGACCAAGGGCAAGATGGATGGGTGATATCCTTGAAGCGACTGGCTTGACCCTGAAGGAGCTGGGGGTGGCCACGGCTGACAGGAAGCTCTGGTATGGGCTGGTCCATGAGGTCACGAAGAGTCGGAAGTGACTGAACGAATAAACAACAACAGCAGGTTGGCAGAAGCTGGGGCTGACAGCAGGAGCTCGCCCCACTCCCCAGATTCAAACTGCTCAGTCAGCAAGTTCAGCAGCTCAGCGGTTTATCCCACTGTGCCACCGGAGGCAAGCCCATAATCTTATAAAAAAAAGAATATAACACACATGAAGCTATCCCTGTATAAATCAGCATCTTTTATTGATTCAAATGCTATAGTTGATTTCAGCATGTTCAACTTTAGACTTTAGTCTTATTTCCCACTGGCACCTACATTAGTAGATAATGATTTTGATCCCCTTCCGATTAGAATTTACTTCCCCTAATATTTGTTTTGGTACTTTTTATTGCTTCAGCAAATAGGCTGTTTGGAAATATTCAAAGAAAATGTACTAATGACACCCCAACATGAGAACCTACTCACATTCTACTTTGGCAAGCTCCCTTCCATTTCATGTTAAGTAAAAGTTTCAAGCAGGGAGATGGTTTCTGTAAACCCTACGCTAATGTCTTTCCAGAAAATGTTTTCTTGGCTCCCTAAATTATTGATTGGGCTATTAAAGGTCTGAAATAAAACTTTAATTAGTCAATAGAGGATTTGCAAAGTATGTCCTGCTGGAATAATGTGAATGCAGCAGAGAGTTACCCATCTGATTATAGTGCTTACCTTCTTCCCGAGAACAGGAAAACGAACATCTGTTGCATATTTGTATTCCTTGGAAATATGCTTTTTATCAAATGCAAGAAAAGATTAGCCCATTTGTTTGATGTGCACCTACATAGGTTTTACATTTTATATTTATGATTGGGGTATATTTTCCTGCCGTTACAATCCACAGCTGACACATTCTATTTAGAAACAGTTTAAAATTAACATTTTCATAATGTAGCCTTTATATACATTTCCTATATTTATTCATCTTGGTTACCACCCCACCCCCAGTGTTTTGTAAAACTAATTTTGAAAAAAAAGAAGGTTGTTTTTTCCCTAAAGTAATGCTGAGAAAACTGAAAAAACGAGAGACTGAAAGCAAACTGAGAGGCCGATATCTATGAGAACTTAAAAGAAAATTGGCTCCAGTTTTATACATGCCATGAGATGGCCAGGCCACCAGTGATCTGGAATGAGGCTCCCTCAGCTTCCATTTTATCTAATGGATCTGTGTTTGGGGCATAAAGGCAATCTGGCAACTACAAAACAATAAGGAAATATTATGTCAACTGCCGTCTTGTTTCCCTTGAGCCAGAAGTAAGCAGATTTTCTGGCTGAGCTATAAATCCTTTAGCTGTGGAAGCTGAAGACCCAAACAACACCGATAACCTCACAGATGGATGTTTCATCTCCAACCCATAGGTGGAAGAAAAGTACCTACTAACGCTGTAGCATTAACACCTTACCCCTGCTATAGCCCCAGTTAATGTCAGACAGACTCCTTGGGAGGCAACACTGGTTCTACAAATTTACACAGAGCTATCCAGGAGCCCCGGTGGCGAAGTGCGTTAAAGCGCTGAGCTGCTGAACTTGCAGATCGAAAGGTCCCAGGTTCAAATCCCGGGAGCGGCTTGAGCACCCGCTGTTAGCTCCAGCTCCTGCCAACCTAGCAGTTCGAAAACATGCAAATGTGAGTAGATCCATAGGTACGGCTTCTGCGGGAAGGTAACGGCGCTCCATGCAGTCATGCCAGCCACATGACCTTGGAGGTGTCTATGGACAATGCTGGCTCTTCAGCTTAGAAATGGAGATGAGCAACAACCCCCAGAGTCAGAGATGACTGGACTTAACGTCAGGGGAAACCTTTACCTTTACCTATCCAGATCCTTAAGCCAGGCTCTCAGAGGCATCTGAGCCTCAGAGGTCACAGAATCATAGAATTGGCAGAGACCACAGGGGCCATTCAGTCAAATCCCCTGTCATATAAGAAAAGCACAATGAAATCACACCTGACACATGGCCATCCAGCCTCTGCTTAAAAACCTGCAGAGAAATACTTTCCCTGCTTCGGGGCAGCATATTCCACAGCTGAACAGCTCTTACCATCAGGAAGTCCTTCCTAATGTTAAAGTGGAATCTCTCTCCCCCCCACCCCCGCAATTTAAATCCATTGCTCCACAGCAGTAGAAAACAATCTCATCATATGCTCAAGGTGGCAATTTAGAGCTGACCTACTACAAAGATCAAAGCTTTCTGGAAAGTGAAAGCAATACATTTTGTCCAAGTGCAAGCCCACACTGTTTGCCACTCCTAAGGCCTGATGTAGCCACATCACTTTGCATAATGTGAAGGGTGGCCCATTTATCTTTCCCTCGTATATTGTCTCTTTTATTACAGGCTGAGTCTCCCTTATCCAGAAATGTGAAATTTTCCATACCTGAACTTTTTTGCCACATGCTATCTCCTTTCACCTTTGGGGAAAGAGGACTAGTCACATGTCTAGAACCCTCTAAGTTTTCATCCCAAAGAACCCTAATGGGGGGAAAAGAAGGGGGGACGACTCCATCTAAACACGGCCCCTATAGAAAGCAGACACCCTAGATGCTTCTGTGTTCACCTAAACCTTTTTGCCACATGCTACCCACTTTCACCTTTGGGGAAAGGGGGCTAGTCACATGTCTAAAACCCTCTAGGTTTTTCCCCAAAGAACCCTAATTGGGGGGGGGGGAGAAGAGGGGAGGACTCCATCTAAACAAGGCCCCTATAGAAAGCAGACACCCTAAATATTTCTGTGGTCACCTTCCACCTAGCCAATGGTGGCATGCAGCAGCTTGGGTGCCTTGAAAACAGGCTAAAAGGAAAAGTGTGGTGCGACTTCATTAGTCACCTGTATCCAATCTGGTGTGTTGTGTATGTGTGTCAGGGAGGAAAACTTTGCCCTACCTTTCCAGTTACTTTGCAAAAAGGGCAGTAAGCGTGCTGACAATAGGGGATGCATCTGGAATATTTGCTTTTTTACAAGGGCCTTGAGTAAGTGGAATTTCCCCCCCCCCCCCCTCCTTCCTCTAATCTTTCTGTGTCAGGGTTCCTTCAAGAAAATCTAAGTGAGTGCTGAAAGTTTGATGATTCCCCTTCTCTCCCATCTCTCATTCACTAAGCATTTCAAATATAGATGTTCCAAAACATTTAAAAAATATCTAAAATGAGGGGAAAAACATCTGTTCCAAAACATTTTAGATAAGGAATAATATTCTACATGTATTGTTATTGTTACTGGTCATATCTTATTTTTTTCCAGTTTGATTTTTATCTGGTTTCCATCTCCTGTCTATTTATGTGAGACCTAAAATCCACTCAGATCCTCTTACTTCCCTATAGTTGCCATCAGGATTTGTCCAAGTCATATTGCTGTCTGAGGCAAAGGGCAAAATGGCACTGCCTCCCTTCATGAACAGAGGCCAGCAGGGCTAGCACTTGAATTTGAGTAATTTATGAAGTAACGGGCCAAGACATATAGCATCCTAGAGTTTGAAAAGTATTTGGAAATATTCAAGGAATTGTTAAAAATGTGCTCCTTAAATGTCAGAGAACTCCGATTAGACTAATCCTGTACTAACAATAATCTTTGCAATCCGAGACTGATCCTCTGCACAATTTACACATTTTGTGCAGTTCTATTTTTTTGTGCAGAGTGTGCTATTTCCTACACAATTTAGCACAGAGCAAGTCCCCAACTGTAGCGTTTTCTGCACAGCAATATAAGTTTCTACCCAGAAAATGTTGCCTCCTATATAAAAAATGCTTTTCTGTGTAAATAGGCCTATGTGAATAATGTCCAAAATAGGTCCCCAACTGCAAAAAGTTGTCAAACAATTGCAGTTTTTGAAGATGTTTTCACAGCAGATAGAAAATAGCTAAAATTACTTATTGATTGAGAAGAAAATTACTTGTCACTACACTAGTATTTGTCAGCTCGGACCATGCAGCAGTGGTGCCAGGACATATCAAATGTGCCTATGCATAAGTCAAGAGAGATGGGAACCTTATGGTCCTCTAGATGTTGTGCTGCATCTCCTATCATTTATCTCCATTGGCTCTACAAGCTAGCTCTGATGAGAGTTGCAGTCTGAGAGGGCCACGCTACTCCTGTAATTTGTGATGTACGCTGAAGTAGTTTGTCTAAGCTCTTCAGTACAATAAAAGATGGAGACACCAGTTAAGCTTAATGGATAATGTCTGGAGGTTCAGAGGGGATTTAATTTCAGGAAGGGAGATCAGTTATTCCCATTTCCCTAAAGAAGTGTCTGATGGCATCTATACCATCCATATGGTGAATCTGCTCTAGTTTTATTTCAGAAGCAGGGGTCTCCAAACTAATGCCTTCCAAGGTCATTGACTCCCCCCCCCCCCCCGCCGTAAACTTTAGACTTAGGGTCTCCCTAAATCTGAAATAACTTGAAAGATATACTAATGGAATTATCCAGTTGAATACTTGCCTAACAACACAGTCCTATCTAGATCTGCCTGCTCAGATGTCATTGAATTCAATAGGACCTACTCCAAAGTAAGTGGGCATAAGAATACAGCCTTGCATCTTACTAGCCAAAAGTAAACCCATACTTCTCATTGAAATATTGGTAAATTTATGTTGGTGAAAATTGTTCTTCAATTTAAATATTGAATTGTACTTTCATAGGATTTTTTTTTGCACTACAAATAATATGTGTGTGTGGAATTCATCAATGTTTTTCTCAAACTATAGCCTGCCCCCCGACAGTCTAAGACCATGAACCAGCCCTTAGCTTAAAAGGTTTGAGGACCCCTGGTTTAAGGCTTCTCTTCAAGGTGATGTACCCTAATCAACAAATAGATTCAACCCTTCAAGAGCTTCTTCAAATAAATTCATCCTATTCCTGTCTTGGAAGTCTCTAGTTGCCCCTGCCTTTCAGGAGAAGCTCCCTGAGATGGCCACATATCTTTGAGAAACCATAGAATCATAGAATCAAAGAATAGTAGAGTTGGAAGAGACCTCATGGGCCATCCAGTCCAACCCCCTGCCAAGAAGCAGGAAATCGCATTCAAAGCACCCCCGACAGATGGCCATCCAGCCTCTGTTTAAAAGCCTCCAAAGAAGGAGCCTCCACCACAGTCTGGGGGAGAGAGTTCCACTGTCGAACAGCTCTCACAGTGAGGAAGTTCTTCCTGATGTTCAGGTGGAATCTCCTTTCCTGTAGTTTGAAGCCACTGTTCCGCGTCCTAGTCTCCAGGGCAGCAGAAAACAAGCTTGCTCCCTCCTCCCTATGACTTCCCCTCACATATTTGTACATGGCTATCATGTCTCCTCTTAGCCTTCTCTTCTGCAGGCTAAACATGCCCAGTTCTTTAAGCCTCTCCTCATAGGGCTTGTTCTCCAGACCTTTGATCATTTTAGTTGCCCTCCTCTGGACACATTCCAGCTTGTCAACATCTCCCTTCAACTGCGGTGCCCAGAATTGGACACAGTATTCCAGGTGTGGTCTGACCAAGGCAGAATAGAGGGGGAGCATGACTTCCCTGGATCTAGACGCTATACCCCTATTGATGCAGGCCAAAATCCCATTGGCTTTCTTAGCAGCCGCATCACATGTGGCTCATGTTTAACTTGTTGTCCACGAGTACTCCAAGATCTTTTTCACATGTACTGCTGTCTAGCCAGGCATCCCCCATTCTGCATCTTTGCATTCCATTTTTTCTGCCGAAATGAAGTATCTTGCATTTATCCCTGTTGAACTTCATTTTGTTAGTTTCGGCCCATCTCTCTAGTCTGTCAAGATAGTTTTGAATTCTGCTCCTGTCTTCTGGAGTGTTAGCTATCCCTCCCAGTTTGGTGTCATCTGCAAACTTGATGATCGTGCCTTCTAACCCTTCGTCTAAGTCGTTAATAAAGATATTAAACAGTGTGGCATCATGCATATGACGGGAGGTGCTTGCAGATGTCATCTTCTCTCTCTGAATTTTAGTCACTATCTGGTATGCACTGGTGATTTGAATATTCCTGAACTCTTGGGCTAGAAACAATAGCTGTTTCTCAAAATAATACTTTTTGTGTGAATGTTTCTCCTTGTTGTCATGGCAGCTGCTACTTTGGTTCTCTTTGACTCTCTTAAACACCTGTTAATCCTCTGACCTTTTACTACAGATTGGATCACCCGCAGCGAGGGAAGACAGTTTGCAGAAGGATGGTATTTTTCACTCTTTGGGGAATGGCAATTCCTGCTGGGCCCTTGCTCCTATTTCTAATTATTTCTCCGGCATCATATCTTGAGAGAACTGCCAATTAATTTCCCCAAAAGATTCTAGCTATAGTTGTCACAAATTGACTCAAATATTTCTTTTCTGAAGGGAAGTCTTCCTTTCCCTGGACTCTTCAATGTTACACCAGTGCTGTGTCCTTGAGGAAGAAAACATGGTTGGGCAGCATTTTTTTTTTAAGGATAATGATATGTCGAATTAATGAACCATTGCTATAAAATTCTAGTTCAGGTACAGGCATCTGCAGGACTCCAGATATTGTTGGACTTCAACTCCCATAATCCCTCTTAGGGAATCATGCCATTTAGAGCTGATGGAAGTTGCATTTCAGACACCGTACAGTTAACCACCCTTGCTCTAGTTATTTTCTTATGTATTGAGACATTATAATACTCCATATTGCAAATTCTGTTATTATAACCAAAACTTCATCTCCCCAATATACTACACGATTTTCCTTTTTCCTTGATTGATTTTTAAATGAATCTGCCCCATCTGCTCATTTTTATGATGCTGTAAACATGTCTTAAAACATTTCTGTCTTATTTTTTAGACATCATAATATCAAGAGATTGAGCCATCAACCCCAGCCATCCTGGTATTACATCCTATTTCTCCCTGGAGGTCAATGCAATGAATTTAGTTTGGTGTAGCGTGGAATTCTGCAGATGGTACATTGTATGCTGTACTCTCTCCCAATCCTCTTTCTTATTATCTCTGCTTTCTTTCTCCCTTCTTTTTCTTTCCTGCTGGTTATTCTCTTATTCCAACTGGTGCTCAATGAGCCTTCTCTGAACTCTCATTGCCTCCTTATTATATGATCTCTCTCTGTTACCATCTTCCAGTTCCTCAAATTCAGGCAGAAATGTTTGTATATTACAGAAATTATTTGTTCATTATGCAATCCATCCATGCATTATGGACACACACACACAATAATATCATGTTCAAAAAGCATTTCTTTCAAATCTTTATGGATAAGGAATGTAACATTGGGAAAATAATAAGCTTATAATAATAAGCTTTATTTATATCCCACCCCCTCTCCTTGAAGGGATGTGGGGCTATTTACAACAAAACAAACAAATACAATAAATGATATAACACAGACAATAATCACATGTCAATTAATAAAAATAAAATGGCATAGCAATGTAAACGTAAAAAAACAGTTTAAAATACAATTATCCCTCTAAAATGCAGTTTAAAACCAGCCAATTACACCATTATAAACTATAGTTCTAATAACCATTGAAAATCCTGTCCAATAGGTTGGTTGATACTCTTTGCCAGGTTTTCGGTTCCTTCCTAAAAGTTATAAGGGTGGGTGCTTATCTAATTTCCTTGGGGAGGGCATTCCAAAGTCGGGAGGCCACTACCGAGAAGGCCCTCTCCCTCGTTCCCACCAACCATGCTTGTGAGGGAGATGAGATTGAGAGGAGGGCCTCCCCGGCTGATCTTAGAGTCCGAACAGCTTCATAAGGTTACAAACTGGAGCTAATTATAGGGAGCATACCATGCCCCTATTGAAGCAGCTCCACTGGCTGCAGATAAGCTTCCGGTCCCAGTTCAAAGTTCAGATTGTCACTTATAAAGTCCTATATGGTTCGGGTCTAACCTATCTTTGTGACAGCATCCCCCTTATGAAACGGCATGACCTCTAAGATCTTCCGGGTAGGCCCTCCTCTCGGTCTCACCTCCGTCTTTAGTGCGGTTGGTGGGTACGATGGAAAGGGATTTCTTGGTGGTGGCCCCTGGCTTTGGAATGCCCTCTCTAGGGAACTTAGACAAGCCGCTACCCTACAACACTTTAGGAAAGAGTTAAAAACTTGGTTTATACAGTAACCAGAACTGATTGCCAATCACTTAGCACTTTATATCTACATTCTGTGCATTCACCTGGGCTGCTATATTGATTACATGGATCTTTTAAATGATTCTATTTTAATCGAGGTTGTTTTATCCAATTTACATACCTGTAATGTTATTATTGTTTTCATGTTGATGTATTTTATTTTATGTATTATGTATTTAATGTATGGCATCTTTGTGTGCTAATTTGTAAGCTCCCCGAGTCCCAATGGGAGATAGTGGCAGGGCATAAATAAAGTTTTATTATTATTATAAGGAGAGATGCAGTTATGTAAATAGGCAGGACTTGAATTGTATAGGGATGCACATACTTCTTAAGACAAGACATGCAAAACATTTTTGGAAGATTTTTTTTACAAACTTGCAAACACTTGCACAATGTTAATTATTATTAATTATATTGCATAATTATAACAATGACAGAATTAAATAGAGCCTTTCCAGGTTACCTTTCCATCTTTCTCTTCTATTTTCAAAAGTGGACCTGAGGATCAATCAGCTCATAAAGCTTCCCATATTTGACCAGAGCCGTCCTTAGGTAATTTTCTGTAGTAGGCAAAGATAAATTGGCACCCCCCCGCACGGTATTCATCTGGATAAGGGTGCATATGGTGAACTGCCATCTGAAAGACAACATATATGCAGGGCTGTACAATTATCCTTGCAACTAGTTGTGCAATTGAGCTGCTTTGGGTCTCCTTAGAGAGATAAAGTGGGATAGAAATAATAATAATAATAATAATAATAATAATAATAATAATAATAATAATGGGACCCTGAAGAAGGAGACAGATGGCCTGATCCTTGCAGCCCAGGAGCAAGCCATCAGAACAAATGCAATTAAGGCCAAGATCGAAAAATCAGCTGATGACCCAAAATGCAGACTGTGCAAGGAAATCGACGAAACCATTGATCATATCCTCAGCTGCTGTAAGAAAATTGCACAGACTGACTACAAACAGAGGCACAACTATGTGGCCCAAATGATTCATTGGAACTTATGCCTCAAGTACCACCTCCCTGCAATAAAAAACTGGTGGGATCACAAACCTGCAAAGGTTGTGGAAAATGAGCACGCAAAGATACTGTGGGACTTCCAAATCCAGACTGACAAAGTTCTGGAACACAACACACCAGACATTTATTTATTTATTTATTTATTTACAGTATTTATATTCCACCCTTCTTACCCCGAAGGTGACTCAGGGCGGATTACAATGAACACATATATGGCAAACATTCAATGCCAATAGACAAACAACATTCAGTTTTAGACAGACACAGAGGCATTTTTTAACATCTTTCCAGCTTCACGATTTCTGGCCACAGGGGGAGCTGTTGCTTCACCGTCCATTGATGGCTGTTCTTCCTCTTCTTTTCCTCGTGAGCAGTTTTATGGTGTTGTAGATTAGTTAAATTAGCCTCCCGCATAAAGCGTCCCTAAATTTTCCCTACTTGACAGATGCAACTGTCTTTCGGGGCTGCTAGGTCAACAGCAAGCCGGGGCTATTTTTTTTTTTATGGTCGGAGGCTTAACCCGACCCGGGCTTCGAACTCATGACCTCTCGGTCAGTAGTGATTTATAGCAGCTGGTTACTAGCCAGCTGCGCCACAGCCCGGCCCCAGTTAGACATCACAGTTGTGGAAAAGAAAAAGGTTTGGATAATTGATATTGCCATCCCAAGTGACAGTCGCATTGACGAAAAACAACAGGAAAAACTAAGCCACTATCAGGACCTCAAGGTTGAACTTCAAAGACTCTGGCAGAAACCAGTGCAGGTGGTCCCGGTGGTGATGGGCACACTGGGTGCCGTGCCAAAAGATCTCAGCCGGCATTTGCAAACAATAGGCACTGACCTAATTACGATCTGCCAACTGCAAAAGGCCACCCTACTGGGATCTGCGCGCATCATCCGAAAATACATCACACAGTCCTAGACACTTGGGAAGTGTTCGACTTGTGATTTTGTGATATGAAATCCAGCATGTCTATCTTGTTTAGTGTGTCATACAATAATAATAATAATAATAATAATAATAATAATAATAATAATAATAATATCATTATCATTTCTCAGTTCTGTGACACTGAAAATGTCTGCCGTGTCTGTAGTTGTTTTGCTTCCAGTTGCCATACAGGCCCATGCCTTGGTTGCTCAGCAGTGGGTCTTGGTTCCTGTAGTCCACTTGTTGACTGGTGCCCAGAAGAAGCACTTAGTTCTGCTTCTCAGTTGAGACCACTCTGGCTTGTTTTGAACCTACTGGTAGTTTACACTACTGCCAGCACAGCTCTCATCATTGTAGAAGCAGTTAAGACCTCTGCCATTGACAAGGCGGCACCCGATGGGGGGAATTGTTGTTGTTGTTTTTATTATTATACAGAGTTTTGGAGAATAATAATAATAATAATAATAATAATAATAATAATAATAATAATAACTTTATTTTTATACCCCGCCCCATCTCCCTGAAGGGACTCGGGGCGGTTTATATAGGGCCTAGCCCGATAAAACAATCAAATATCAATGATAAAACAATAAAACAATTATACCAATAAAACCTCAATTATCAGTAAAACAATCAATAAAATCGACATGAAGCATACAATATTAAAACAGAAGACTAATTCATAAAACCCAGTACAGAATGTGCCGGAATGGGGAAGGTAATACTCCTGTCCTCACTATTGTGGAAGAAAACAAAGTATAGATTGTCGATGTTGCAATCCCAGGCAACAGCAGGATTTATGAGAAACTGGAAAAGCTTGCATGATATGAGGATTTAAAAATCAAACTACAAAGACTCTGGCGCAAGCCAGTAAAGGTGGTCTCAGTGCTGGTTGGCACACTGGATGCACTGCCTAAAGACCTTGGCCAGCACTTGAAAACAATCTGTGCTAACAAAATTACTATCTGTCAGCTGTAAAAGGCTGCCCTATTAGAATCTGCACACATTATTCACCAATACATCACAGTCCTAGACACTTGGGAATACAAATTTGTATTGATCCAATACAAAAGCCAGCATACTTATCTTGTTTGCTGTGTACAAATCTTGTTTTGTATCAAATAATAATAATAACTAGCTGTACCCGCCCACGCATTGCTGTGGCCCAGTCTGGTTAGGTAAAACATCCGGGTGTCCCCTGGGCAACATCCTTGGGAATGACCAATTCTCTCACACCTTAAGTGACTTGCAGTTTTTCAAGTTGTTCTGAAACTGGGAGAGAAACAAAATGTAATAATCAAATAGTAATGTAATACACCCCTGGAGTAGAGGGACTTGAGGGACTCGAGGTTGAGGTAGGTGCTGAGGAGAGAGATGAAGTCATGGCAGTGGGAAGGAAGGGGTGAGAGGAGTTGTGAAGGAGGAGGAAGAGGAGGCCGGAGGAGAACAATGGGCTGCCGCCATCGTTCCTCCTTTTCTTCTTCTCCTTCTGACAGGAATCCGTTCCCCTCACGCTATGTGGCCCTGCCCACACTGGTTACTAAAGGGTGGAGACTGCTTGGCCGTTGCTTGCACTGTTGCTATGGGAAGGGGCCGTCTGTTATGGGAGGAGGGGAGTACTTGGCCGTTGCTAAGGGGAGGAGACATCTGTTAGGTAGCTAAGGGTGGAGGTGATTGATTGGCCGTTGCTTTGGGGTTTGCTTTTACCTTTCTCAGGTGGGTTACGTTTGTGAGAGTAGGCTTAAAACACTCGTCAGTTCGAATGCTATGCTGCTTCCAAATTTCATACCCCGTTTCCCTGAAAATAAGACATCCCCTGAAAATAAGACCTAGTAGAGGTTTTGCTGAATTGCTAAATATAAGGCCTCTCCTGAAAGTAAGACCTAGCAAAGTACGTACTATAGATTGTTGTACATGGAAATAATGGAAGTAACAAGAAAGTCTTGATAGGATTCACAGTTTGTCTGGTTATGCTGGTTTGTGATGACAACTACTGTACAGTATATAATAAATGTTCATTTTTTGTCCAAAAATAAATGTGAATTCTTCTTCATGGAAAGATAAGACATCCCCTGAAAATAAGACCTAGTGCATCTTTAGGAGCAAAAATTAATATAAGACACTGTCTTATTTTCAGGGAAACAGGGTAGTCACCGGTGGAATAGATATCAGGTCCCTAACAGACGGACATTAATTTTTATTTATATAGATATGATATTAGTATTTAATAAGTTGTGTACCTGGATGCTGCCAATGAACTAGGTTTGTAAAAGCCCATTATCATTTATACTAATGGAATTATCCAGTTGAATACTTCCCTAACACCACAATCCTATCTAGATCTTTCTGCTTAGAATAAATGTCATTGAATTCAATAGGACCTACTCCAAAGTCAGTGGACATAAGAATACAGCCTTGCATGTATGTGCCTTTTAATTGCCTATCAACTTATGCTTGTGAATTTCATAAGGTTTTCTTATGTTGGGGATTGCAGCTTATTTTCTTGCCAGTACTTGTACTCTGCATTAAGCACGCAATTGGCCCGGCCTCCCTAAAGGCCTTCAGTTATCCAACATCTGCCCTTTTACATTTCCTATCCTCTCAGATAACCTGTTTATCAGCAAAGTAACAGAAACAATATGTTTTTCATCCACTTAATGGTATTTTCATATTCAACATCAGATAAGTTAAACTGCAGTGAAAACAAAGAATTTTAAGTAGGATGTTTTACAGCGGGTGATGAGGAAGGAAACCCTCTAGCAGTTTATTTAATGGAGTTCCAAATTCCTATTTTTGCTAAAATCCCACAGGCACACAGCTTAAAAGACTCTAATGTGAACTGCCATGTAATTATTCCTAATAACTAATCTTCTGTGTCAAGGAAGGGAGGTAGAAGGAGAACTGCCGATCTTGCTGCTTTTTTTTAACACCTGCAAGATTTCTTTCTCAGAAAGCTAATAGGGAAATGACAGTATGGTATTAAAGGAAAACATTCATTATTTCTTTTTAAAAACACAAGGAAAACATCAATTAATACATACTATTTTTGTAAGCTGCACTATGCTTCATGTCATATTACAGATGAGTGGCAGAGAAACCTAAAAATGTTATTTATGGTGTTGTTCTTGCAGCTACCCCTTTTACTTTGTTAATAAATTTACAAGGTCATACATGGTCATGTTCTCAACAAACCTTCTGCATATGCACTTAGAGATATACAGAAACTCCCAAAAATATATACCCTTTGACAGCTAGCAGTAGCTATGGTGATTATTTGAAGGCTAAGAAAAGACACTTATATCAACGAAAAAATTATTTGTTATAATTGGGTTTTCAGCAGAATTGTTTTAAATTATAAGATTAAATTACAATTTTATGTAAGGTGTTCAAATTACTGTCTCCTCACAGCCATGCACCACTTTCATTGCTAAGGCACAAAGTTGTGATCCTCACTTAAAGTTTCTCTTGTAATTCCACAACACTGCTCTATCATTGGAATTTTTCATTGTGTTAAGAGTGCATACATTTTTGGAAGAAACTGCAAATAAATAAATAAATAATAAAATTAGAAATAATTCAGATTTATAACCTGAAGCCCCTGGTGGTGCAGTGGGTTAAACCCTTGTGCCGGCAGGACTGATGACTTGAAAGCTGAGTTGCTGATCTGAAGGTTGCCGGTTCGAATTTAACCTGGGGAGAGTGCAGATGAGCTCCCTCTATCAGCTCCAGCTCCATGTGGGGACATGAGAGAAGCCTCCAACAAAACATACAAAAATATGGTAAAAACATACAAAAATAACCAACAAAAACACCCAGGCGTCCCCTGGGAAACATTTTTGCTGACGGTCAATTCTCGTACTCCAGAGGTGACTTGCAGTTTCTCAACATTAAAAAAAAAAACCCTTGTTAAACATGTATATGCTTTTAGGGATGATTCATGCTATATATAGAGAAGTTTTCCTTGCTTTTGAAATAAAATGAAGTTTTGCTTATAGGTGATACAATATTTCTCTATTAAGAGCGAAGCAGAGTTTGAAAGGAATGTATTGAATTAACACATTGCTCCTAATTACTTTCTCCAAACAGCTAACACCAAAGATTTTAACAGCTAATATAAAATATTTTAATGTTTTCATTAACAAGTAACATTTCACTTTTTTTTAACTTGTTTCTTTTGAGGAATAATTTTCTAGGCTGTGGTCATTTGGGACTATATTTAAGCATTTAAAATGTTTTTAAAATTAAAATATAAACGGTTCTATTTGTTGATGTTTATTGCTACTGTGCAAAAAATCCTCTAAAAAGAAAAAAAAAGCTTTACAAAGGGAAAACTATATTAAAAACGGATGATACAAAAATGATAAAATATCTGTAAGTAAACTTGATGAAAAAGTAAAATATAACCTCTGTATCTGCAGGTGGCAGATGTTTCCATGTTTGCGATGGAAACATAAAAGTATAAAAAATAGCAAACCCTATTCAGAAGTTACCCTGGAGGGCCTAGAAATTTCCAATTTATTAAATGCAGGTAGATAAAATTGTGAGTACAAATCCTACAACAATGTGGGTCTTAATGTATTTGATTAAGTATTCATGGGGAGTAGATGTGCAACATCTTAAACTTTATAAAAAGTTATCAAGTTCTTGGTCTATTAAGTACTCAGCTGCACCACCAATTTTGGGGGATAGAGTGTGTAGTTTGTTTTTTTAAAATACCAGCACTAGGACACAAAAGGGGTAAGATGCAATCACCTGTGGACATTTGTCCTACCAATTTCTCTTCAACCTATATTATAATTCAGTTCAATTCCTTATCTAAACTATTAGAATATCACAACATCATGTGTATTCTGGAATTACATAGATTAGGTCATTATATACTTATAAGGACACTTGTTGTTTATTTGTTCAGTCGCTTCCGACTGTTTGTGACAGCATGGACCAGCCTAAGGTAAAGGTTTTCCCTTGACATTAAGTCTAGTCGCATACGACTCTGGGGTTGGTGCTCACTTCCATTTCTAAGCCGAAGAGCCAGTGTTATCCATACACGCCTCTAAGGTCATGTGGCCAGCATGACTTCATGGAGTGCTGTTACCTTCCCGCCAGAGTGGTACCTATCGATCTACTCACATTTACATATTTTCAAACTGCTAGGTTGGCAGAAGCTAGGGCTAACAGTAGGAGCTCACCTCGTTCTCCAGATTCGAATTGGCAACCTTTCAGTCAGCAAGTTCAGCAGCTTAGCAGGGGCTCCATGGACCAGCCTACTGTTATATAAATAAGATGTGCACTACCATGTTATAAACAAGAATCGCAGTGCTCCTACTAGCAAGCAAACCTTGTAAATTGGAATTCATGAAGAGGTGGAATACTATATTCTTTGTTTCTCTAGTTTGGTCTGGTTTTGTGTTATGTGCATGCCTTTGTGTATGGTGAATATAGCTCACATTTGTACTCAAACCAGCACAGTCCTGGTACTATAGGTAGTTACCAGACCATTCCATTGTGACTCCTGATTGCTCTCAACTCATAGAATCATAGAAACAAAGAATTGGAAGAGACCACAAGGGCCACCCAGTTCAACCCCCTATCATGCAGGAACACACAATCAAAGCACTCCTGAAAGATGGCCATCTGGCTTCTGCTTAAAAAGAAGGAGACCCCACCACTATTCTGAAACAGCATGTTCTACTGCCAAACAGATCTTACCACCAGGAAGCTTTTCTTAATATTTAGATGGAATCTCTTTTCCAGCAATTTGAATCCATTGATCTGCTCTAGGACCTCATCAGATGGGTGGCGGAACAGCAGGGGAACATGGAGGGAACCATCTTACCCAGTTCCCTCTCATCTTTACCTGGCAACTCCCCGCTTTCTTCCACATTCTGCTGCTTGAAGTCGGGTAATACTTGACTTCTTAGGGCTCAATTTCCTAATCGCCTGGAAATGGAGCCCGTTTCCATGCGCTTAGGAAACAGAGTCCAAAGATCATCTACTGAAGTCCTTAGTCTTCAGAGCAGCAGAAAACAAGCTTACCCACTCTTCAATGTGACATTCTTTCAAATATTTAAACATGGCTATCATGTCTCCTGTCAGTCTTCTGAAACCGTTCTTCGAGTCTCTCTGACGTTAGGGACGAGCAGGACCCATACCCCACTTGCTAAACACCAGCAACAGTTTCTGTCTATCCTGGAAACTCACTATAGATCAATAGCCAATGATCAGGACAAACCCACAGACTACCACTTTGGATAGCACTATCAAAGCTCTTTCTCTGCTTGACATAGATGGTGGAGTGGTACTGTTAATGTGGAAAGTATAAATTTGGGGAACCTAATTGGCTGGCTGTGTTGCTGTGTGGGCCATTGGTGAATTTTGGGGGGATGTCCAGTGAATCTTCCTCACGGCAGTTCTTACCAGGTTGCTATGGAAGATAGAATGCACGAATACCTTATATGAAAAAGAGCACTCTTACTCTGCTGGCAAATTATGGAACATAAATTTCTCTTGGGGAAGAAAGATAAAAGATAAATTTGCATGTTAATGTCCACATTTTACAAGTCCCCAAAGTGTAAGAAATAGCCTTTTACAGCTGAGCAAAAAGTATAAAGAGCTATGCAGTAGAATATGAAAACTTGCTGATAATATTATTTACATTAATGTTGCATTTGCAATGCAACTAGATTGCATCCATTCATAACATATTAATCTTGGCCGCTCGACTGGTCTGACCCATCTGCTACCCACCTTCGATGGTGCTGCCCTATCTCCTTCGCCTACTGTTAAGAGCCTGGGTGTCGTTTTAGATTCGCAGCTGACAATGGAAGCTCAAGTCGCTGCTGCCAGCAAACAGGCCTTTTCCCACCTACGACAAATGAGGCAACTGGCATCCTATCTATCTGATGAGGCGCTGGCAACAGTCATCCATGCCACGGTCACGTCTAGGCTGGAATATTGCAGCGCCCTGTATGTTGGCCTTCCGATGTCCACGACCCGAAAGCTCCGTATTGTGCAGAATGCGGCAGCCAGGCTACTCACAAGATCATCCATGAAATGCCATATAACACCAGTGCTGCAGCATCCGCATTGGCTTCCAACTGATTACTGTGGTCTATATAAGATGCTAGTTCTGACCTTTAAAACTCTTTGCGGCCAGGGCCCATCGTACCTTAGGGACCGTCTCTCCTTCTCCCATCATCAGAGATCGCAACGACCATCCCAACGAGACTTACTTTATGTACTGGGTCCTAGAGAAGTGCACTTGGAAAGGACCAGACGCAGAGATTTTTCTATTTCTGCCCCTGCCTTATGGAATGCCTTGCTGCCATATATGAGAGCCATGCGTGAGTTAGGGCCTTTTACCCTAGCACTCAAGACCTGGCTCTTTACCAGAGCTTTTAATCTATGTTAATTTTATTAATATTTGTATGTATGTATTTTTATCCTTTACAATTTTATCTTGTAAATCGCCTAGAGCATCGTGGATGGAGGGCAATTAATAAGTAATTAAATGATGATGATGATGATGATAATAATATTTAGAGATGATTACTTGAGGAAATACATTTGCAAATTCTTCACCATTTTTTTCCTTTATCATAATTGCACTATGAAAAACAACACAACAGACATTAGTTGAAATGTGGACATTATGAGTGTTATTCCAATAATGATTACATCTTTACCAATTTGATTTCATTTGATTTCAATGCTAGATGCTTTACATCTTATTTTTCTGGGAGGCAGGTAAAGTACAAATCCGATAAATAAAAATTAACAAACAAAAATGAAAAATGGCTACTTCAGTGTACTTGGATACTATAGTTGGGTCCTTTTAAACTGTTTTTGTTGTTGCTGTTGGTCCAGCTGTTCTTTGGAGAGCACTGCTATCTTGTGGTAACAGTGAGAATGGCAGATTAAAAGTCATGTGAGGAATAGATGCCTCTTTGTGAGAGACCATTAGAGTGTAAAGCAATATCTTAAGAATAAGGGGTAAAGAGCTTGCTCAATATCAGGAAAGAGAAGAATTATATTAAGATAATGTGCAATGACTGATCTATTTTGTTCCAGTAAACACTGTAAAATGAGAATCAGCATAATGTGGTGGTTTGGGCATTGAACTCCAGAGACCAGGGTTTGATTCCCCACTCAGTCATTCTCAGCTTCAGACGAAGGCAAACTCCTTTGAACAAATCTTGCCAAGAAAATTCTGTGATAGAGTTGACTTAATAGTATTTACTTCAAGTATGAATGTGAATTGAAATTAAATATTTACAGAACACACACACATACACACACACACAATGAGCTCTTAGTATCACCTGGGATTTGATTCCAGGAACCCTTGTGAATACCAAAATTCAAGCATGTTCAAGTTCCATAATATACAATGATTTAATAAAATGGCCTCACTAAGGACTTCATCACACTTGTCAATTTAAGCATCCTAGGATGCTCACCAGCCAGTTGAGGGATGGATGGGCACGTAGGCCATCACACAACATCTTTCAACTTCCACCGGAGGCCTCAATCCCAACCAGTGTGGAAGCACCCTAGATGCTTTCTTGTCAACATGGGAAGGTGCCAATAGAGCCAGTACATTTCTGCTCTGGCTGGGCAACACGTCCCCATGTGATGGGAGAAGCATTGCTGCACCAAAGTGGCACACAAGATGATGGACTTGCCCCATGTGTCTGCTGTTTCACCACACTTGCTGGCAAAATGGCACTTGGGGGTGGGAGGCGTGTGATAAGCTCCTTATATAAAATGGCAAACAACTCTGATGACTTACAAAGAGAATCTGAGAATCTGTGAAACAACAGGATGCTATAGCAGGGTATGCCTACATATCAGCATAATCTTTGGCATAGAATAAAATCAAGACTTTCTTTTTGGAATTCCTCTTCTTTGAATATTTTCAAGCTGTGGTTGAATGAATCACAACCTATGGATACAGGGTGTTGCCTGTACACATGGACACTTCTAGACAGAGATGATATTTACAGATCTGATTAACAATTATTTCCAATTTCTCATAGTTGGGTTTTTAAAATGCCACTATCAATGAAAATGACAGGAGGGGTTATTCCAGGTTCTGAGCCCAAACATGAGGCCTGGTGATGGCCCCTTGTGTTGTCACAGAAAGTTGGACCTGGTGGTATTAGAAGGCACAGATCTTGGTGATGTTTATCACAGTTGTGCAGAGGATGCCATTCAAATACAAAACTATAATCTAATAAATGAGGAAAACACGTATCTACCTACCCTACCTCTAACTTTTAAGGCAGCACCCTCAGTCTGAGATTCTTCCTCTACCTTGAGCACTGAAGATGTGAAACTATATCCTGAAGACTGTGTTATGGTAATCTCTGAGCGTTAGACTCAATTTAACCCTCTCTGGGGGAGATTCCACCAAAATTCAGCAGAGTAGCAAAAGCAAAGCTTTTAAATGCAGCAGTTACTTACACGGGGTGAGCAAGAGAAGCCTTTGGCCATTTAGGATTGCAATGGACTGCAGAGTCTCAGTAAAAGTTCAAAAATATTTATTCAGGTAAAAAGAACTCCATTGTAGATAGAAAGGCTTGGGAGCTGTCTAGTTTACTTTAGACTGGTTTCTAAGGAAAAATAAGAAAGGAAAAATAACAAACATCTAAATAGTTACATCTTGCCAGGAGAGACAGCAAGATGCTTCTTGTTAGCTAGAAGAACAAAGGGAGAAGAGTGAACCAAAATGGTTCCAACCTCATGGTCCATAAAAGACATTCTGACCAATGAGAAGTTAGTGTCCCTGGAGATTCACATTTCTACTAACTTCAAAGTAAGGGATGTGAGGTAAACAGGATAGAGTGAAACACAGTAAAGCCTGTCTAGGCATGCTTTGGAAACAGGGAAATGTTTCCCTCAATCTAACTCTATCATCTATCTAACTACATCTAGACTTGAGTAGTCCAGGATGATTCCCAACAGACTGAACAACTCTGAGCAGAGAGTTTTGGAGGTGAAGGCATTGGTATGCAGAATGTTTGAATTCAAAACACCGAAAACTTTAAAAAATCTCTTCTACTAAAATACACTATTTCTGAATCAATCCATGTCTGTTTATAAACAGTAGTGTGTGTTAGATATCAGGTGTCTGGGAAATACTGACTTGCAGCTTGTCCTGGGGATTTTTATCCAGACATCCCTTTGAGGTCAAGGTGACTGTGATAGATGAGTTTATTTGAAAAAAAATGACATGGATAAATATGGCAGTGCTCAGATGAACTTGTACAAAGTAAACTTTTGAAAGCTACTGGCATTTTTGGTAGTGAATACTATGTGTTCATGACATTTTCTCTGTATGTGTTCATTCTCCGTATGTTCATTAAGAAGAAGCAATGAGTAAGAACTAAGCAGCCTACAGGTTGCTCTACTTGTTGGATCGAGTTCTGGCTGATAGCCCTTTAGTTACAAACCAGTGTTTTGATCTGACTTTGTCATTTCCTCTAATCTCTTAACATGTATAAAATTTCATTTGAACATATGGCATGAGTTGACCCAGTAAGTGCTCAACATACTCATTTGTTTCAAATAGCCCAGGGGTGAGAGGAAGAAGTGATCTAAGTTTTCAGCTTTATTGGCCCGCTGTTCCAATTAAAGCAGTTTTGCTTCCCAAAAGAAAGCTTGTAGTCCATGTTTACAAGGATGGCATCCTGTGTGAGTATTTAGGGTAGTTTTGAAAGATCTCTAGGTAACTGTTTCAGTGTGAAGATTACTTTCACAGTTGGTGCATTTCCTCTGCTTTCAATGTGACTTATGTATACATCACATGGCACATAGCTTGGTTTGATTTTCACCAAATTGAAAAAGGACAGAATTATGTTCAAATATACAGATTTCCAGTTGGGACGGAAAAGCTGGGCAACTGTTTTTTTAAAGAAATTTTCAGCAAATTTCTGAAATATATTCCCATAGATGCCCAGATACTACAGGCTGAATATTCCTTATCAGAAATGTTTAGGACCAGAGTGTTTTAGACTTCATATTTTTTGGAGTTTATATATGTATATAATGTTTAAACACAACAATGTTTATGCTTCATATACACTTTAAACACATAGTCTGAAAGTAACTGCATGCACAATATTTCTGATACTTTTGTGTATGAAACAAATTTTGTGTATATTGAACCACCAGAAATCAAAAGGATCACTATTTCAGCTGCACAAGTGGACAGTTTTGGATTTGGAGTATTTTGGATTTTGGAATTCTGGATAAAGGATGTAGCCACTTTGGGTCTTACTTCCTGTGATAACAATGGGATAATAATAATAATAATAATAATAATAATAATAATAATAATAATAATATATTTTATTTGTTACCCACCTCTCCTAATGGCTTGAGGTGGGGTGCAACAAAGTCAAAACATATAAATATAAAATGCATATAATAAAATACATATATCAAAACATAGTATTATAAAAGCATATACTACAACAGGGTACAAAGATCAACATGCGGGGGAAATAGAATGTAAATAAAAAACTCATGATTAAAAGTTAACTGGGTAGGTCTGCCAGAAGAGATGGATCTTCATTTGGCTCATTTAGCCATTGGAGCTCTTCTGGCAGGTCATTCCACAGTCTCGGGGCAGCCGATGTAAAGTCTAAGTGCTCGCTCTCTGTTGATCACCTGGCTGGGCACCATCTGACCTTTGAGCAAACAACTTTACAAACTGTGTCCTGCTAGGGAGGTGCTTGGGAAGGTAATAGTGGTGCTTTGACTATCCTAAAGAAAGAAGTCACAATTTATTCTACCCTTTCAACTGGCCCTGATCTACACTCTTGTCATTTGTCTTATTTGTGGTTAGTTTTAGGGCAGAATAATTTAAATTGCAGCTGGATTATAGATAACCCTAATGATGCCTTAGGTTGGTGCCTATTGCTTTGCTTCAGCTTCCCATTTGTACAATGGGGTACTTAATCGTCTAGTTTACAAGGGTTACAAGGCAATAATATAGTGCAGGGGTTCTCAAACTGTGCTCCACAGAGCCTCTGGGGCTTCGCAGGTGATAGTGAGGGGCTCCATGGTGCCATGCTGCTTTCCATCTCCTCCTCTTTCCTTCTCCTGAGAAATGCAGGGAAATTAAAGTTTTGAGCTGCCAGAAACAATAGCAGCAGCAGTGTCCTCCTGGGGCACAGACCCTTTCCCCTTGTCTCCCTCACTGCCCAGGCTCTTTTTCTTACCCCAAAGACCCCCTTTCCGCTTTCTTTGCTTCCCAAGCCTTATTTCCCTTCAACCACTCAGAGGATGATTTGATTGTGTTTTACCTGCATAGCAGTAGAGATTTGGACTGGATGGCTTCTGGGGTTTCTGCGATGCTGCTGCTGCTGCTGCTGCTGCTGATGATGATGATTACAAAGGCTGGATGGTCATCTGTTGGGAGTCCTTTGTGTTTTTCCTGCATGGCAAAAGGGGGTTGGATTGGATGTCCCTTGGGGTTTCTGCTATTATTATTATTATTATTATTATTATTATTATTATTATTATTTATTTATTACAAAGGCTGGGTGGCCATCTGTTGAGGGTGCTTTGATTGTGCTTTTCCTGCATGGCAGATAGGAATTGGACTGGATGGCCTAGAGGTCTTCCACTGAAATTATTTTAAGTTTATATTGGTTAAAATTGTTTTTCATTTTAAATATTGTATTGTTCTTTCCTTCCTTCCTTTTTTTTTTGCACTGTGTGAATTAGTTCACACATTCTCCATCCATCTGCCACTGGCCCAGCCCATGCCTGATATAAATACATTTTTTATAATATAATGTAATAGACCACTGCAGACCGGAAGGTGGCAAGTTTGAAGCCCAAGTTGGCCAACTGTCAATAGCCTAGCGTACTGTCCATCTAAGCAGTTCAAAAACAGCTGCAACTGTGAGTAGAGAAATTAGGGACCGTTTAAGCAGGTAGGTTAATTTAATATACAACACCATAAAACTGCCTGCGACCAAAGAGCGAGGAGGAAATACTATGAACAAAAAAGGACTTGGCATCATAGTGGATATAGTGACAGCTGCCCTTGTGGCCGGAATAGAGCATAACCTCCAGAAGCCAAAGTTAGAAAATGTTGAATTACCTCTATCTGTCTGTATGTGTTATATGTCTAAAAATGGCATTGAATGTTAGCCGTGTATATGTGCATTATGTTCTTCCCTGAGTCCCCTTCAGGATGAGAAGGGCGGAATATAAATACCATTAATATAATATAATATAATATAATATAATATAATATAATATAATAGATAAACATTTCTTGGGGCTACACAAGAAAATTTTGCTTCAAAAAGGGCTCTGCGATTGAAAAAGTTTGAGGCACCCTGATATAGAGTGCATCCCCTTGTATAGGTGATTCACTGAAGACTCCATTTTTCCCATTGCCTTTGTGCTGTGATCTAGAAATTAGTTACCACAACTAAAAACTTGCAGTTTCTCAAGTCACTCCTGACACACACACACACACAACAACAGAAAGAAGAACTCTCCAGTTCTTGATAGTATATCTGACAAACCAGCAACTGGCCTGTGTTCTGTTTCGTACATTATCTATATGACAAAATCATTTGTGAAATTATCCGAGTTTTAGAGGTGTTCAGGGAAAAATAGTAGGAGTGTAAAAGGAAGGACAGAAAATGGAGACAGCTGTTTTTGCTTAGATGTCAGATAAAACGAGCTCAGGAAAATGAAGAAAAATGAAAGAGGAATACATTAATGATCTAATTTTTCTTAAAGGCTCTATAAAATTGGTGGGATATATGCTTTGTTCCTTGGCATTATTTCCCTTGACTCGGCAATGCTGTTGCCTTTATTTCATTTCCTCCCTTTTGGGATTAATTTGTGCTAGTTTATTATTTGTCTGGTATTACTGTAAATGCCAATTTTAATTCAGAATTGTTTCCATCTTATATGGATTTAACACTCCCTTATGCATGGCAATATAGTTGCTTCTACACTGAGTAAATGGTTGGATATCAACAATGCCACTGGAAAACCATACCGTTTTTGAAAATACATTTTAAAATGCTTCAAAACGACATTGTTTTTTTATGTTCACATTTGAAAAAAGGCATGCCACAATTACAATTACAATATAAATTATTAGAATAAGACCAATTGTAATACCAAAGTTCTGGAGTTATAACAGAATTCTTCAATAGGTCTACACAATATATATGAAAAATAGATCTGTGGTATAATGCAGTTCCTTAAATATAAAGGCTAAGATATTGCATTATCAGACACAGCTATGATAGTGAAGCTCCATTGTGTCCTGATTTGACCGCCCAAAACCCACCCACTTTAGAACCCAGGCAATCACAAATCAAAGAAATTTAAGGCACTGGAGGACTTTTTCACACAGCAGTGATAAAGCGTAATTACAGCAGGATGAAAGCACCTTTGGATCAAACTTATCACATAGTGTCATGTCTCTCTTGTGGTCACAATACTCTTGAATTGGAATTGGAGCATTTGTCTTCATTAGTCTGTCGCTCTTCCTTGTGCACTAATGTCAGCTAGAATGCAATCCCAATATTACAAAGCAGAGGAAGGTTTTGCTAGCATGCCAAAACCCTGTGACTGTGCAGTTGGGGAAAAAGGAGAGGGGAAAGAAACAGAAAAAAGTTGAATGGGCCAGTCCAATTGTGGCAAGGTGTGAAAGTGCTAGTTTCAATACATTTCCATTTGCTTAAAGCACATGATTGTTATGAGAAGACAAGCTGGTGTGATAAAGTCCTAAGAGTGGGGTACTGAATAATGACATGTCTAGACCTCTCCTGCCAATGAGGCATGGTGAGAAAAACAGCAGAAAGGATCCTAAACAGGTATTTTCTCAATCAGTTTTTACACTATGGCTTGATGGTGGTAGAAAGTTAAATGTCCCAGGACTTAGCACCTTGAAATTCTCGTAAGTAATCGCAGCTGATGATTTTTGGAGGATTTGCAGTCTTTCCAATGGTGCCATGGCTGTAAATATGAACTAAATATAACTTTAAAAAAACAAATATGGGCTCTTACTATTACTTGTGATAGTTTAATGGAACTATTGGTTTCTCTGTTAGAAGATAGGCATATATTTGAGCTTCAAGGGAATGACAATAAGAAGTAGCGTTTGTCCTTCCTGGGTAGAACTTTGAATGGAGGAGATTGGCATTGCATTTTACCTTCATTTTGCCTCATATCTGTGGGGTATATGTTCCAAGACACCCCTTCCTCCATGGATAATAGAAACTATGAATACTCTATATTTTGACTATACTTGGGTCAGAAACATACCATAGAATCTCAGTGGATGTCATAGAAATGGTCATAAACACATAGAAAAGGGTATGTTTTGGAGTGTGGCAAAGTTAAATAGTGGATATAGAATCTATAGATAAGGGGGTTGAACTATAATTCTAGGATTGAGAGAGAGGAATTAAACCGGTCATGGCAGACTAATCTTATCTCTTTTCTCAATAGAGTTACAAGCTTGGTAGATAAAGGGAATACTGTGGATGTAACATATCTTGATTTCAGTAAGGCCACATGATCTTCGTGCAAACAAACTAGTAAAATGTGGGCTACTGATAGGTGGATCTGTAATTGGTTGAGCAACCGAACCCAAAGGGTGCTCACCCATGGCTCCTCTTCATCCTGGAGAGAGATGACTAATGGAGTGTTGCAAAAGTTTTGTCCTAGACCCAGTCCTGTTCAACATCTTTATTAATGATTTGGATGAAGATTTAGAGGGCATACTTCTCAAGATGACACCAAATTAAGAGGGATAGCTAATTCTCCAGAGGAAGAATCAGAATTCAAAAGGATCTCAACAGACTAGAGAGTTGGGCCAAAACTAACAAAATGAATTTCAACAAGGACAAATGCAGGATACTACACTTACGCAGAAAAAAATGAAACACAGATGCAGGATGGGTGACACTTAGCTTGACAACAGGACATGTGAAAAAGATCTTGAAATCTTACCACCTAACCACAAAGGGCACTTTTTGGCAACATGTGCCAGCTCCGCCCTAATTCACCCGCAAAGCCTACCGCCTCCCATCAAATGATGCCAGCAGAGCTCTGTAGGTGAAGTAAGGAAGAGCTAGCACATGCCGTTGCCATGGCAACACAAGAAGCTTCCCATGTTGGCATAGAATTAATCGGGGGAAGCTCTGCACTTCACACTTCCCCTGATGGGATTGCTCTCAGCTGGAGCCAGGCAATGCAGGGCATGGGGCACTGGGTTCCCCACGCCCCCCAATGAAGCGAAACAACTCTGGCAGCCATGTGACAAGGTTGTCAGTGAACAACAAGTTGAACATGAGCCAAAAGTGTGGTGCAGCAGCTTAAAAAACCAGTGGTATTTTGGGCTGCTTCAAATTGAGTATAGTGTCTAGATCAGGGGAAGTAATGGTGCCCCTCTATTCTTCTTTGGTCAGTCCTCATCTGGAATACAGTGTTCAATTTTGGGCACCACAATTTAAGAGAGATATTGACAAGCTGGAAGGTGTCCAGAGAAGGGCGACTAAAATGATCAAAGGTCTGGAGACCATGAATCCTTATGAGGAGTATATTAAAGAGCAGGGGATGTTTAGCCTGCAGAAGAGAAAGTTGAGAGGAGATGTAATAGCCATGTTTAAATATTTGAAAGAATGTAGTAAGTAAGAAGGAACAGGCTTGCTTTCTGCTGCCGAAAAAACTAGGACTCAGACCAATGGGTTCAAATGAGAGGAAAGGAGTTTCCAACTGAAAGGAAGAATTTCCTGACCGTTAGAGCTATTCAGCAATGGAACTCGCTGCTTCAAAGTGTAGTGGAAGCTCTTTCCTTGGAAGCTTTTCAGCAGAGGCTGGATGGCCATTTGTCAGGGGTACTTTGTGCTTTTCCTGCATGGCAGAGGGTTGGACTGGGTGGCCCTTGTGGTCTCTTCCAACTCTATGATTCTATCTATTCTGTCTTACATAGAAAAGGAAAAATGAAAATGAAAATATATTATGAAGTAAACATAAAATAAAATCTTACCCTAATATTACTACATCTGTAATCTTACATCAGCAACAACACACCATAAGGAAGTGAACAGAATCAAGGACTTGTCCCTTGGTTTTTAAAAGAAAGAAACCATAGCAAATGTTGGTTTAAATATCTGTGTTTTCTCAAAGGGCACATTAAGGCCCATAACCTCTGTTTTCTCTCTTCCTTCCTTATTTAGCCAATCGGAGAAGTGCCACATGAAATTAGGAAAACAGAAGCCACAGAGGAAGCAATAGAAGAACTCAGAGGTGCCCAGGGACTTGTTAGCATTGGATGGCCATATGCTTCAAGTGAACTGGTGGGAGGAGGTGGGGTGGGGGGGGGGGGCGGGCGGGAGAGAACAACACTGCTAATTATTATAGCCCTAGAAATGAAAAGGAGTTTAATTGTTCTCCTCATCAAAACAGGAAATATAAGCAAAAAGACTGCAATACAAGTATACTTTATACTAGGACAGGGGCAGTTTTCTGGATTTGCAGAAGTTATTTGTTTCCAATTGTTAAAGCTGTCACATAGGACTCTAGAAAATGCTGCTGGGGAATGCTGCTACTCTTCTTAAAAATTTCTGTCCAAATTTCTTGGATTGGAATCTGCCTGCCCCCATTTGAAATGTGGGGACTCAATCACCTTGGGTCACAATAAAGGCTATAAGATAGAGTTGAAAATAACGCAGACCTCCTGATATTGTTGAACTTTGTCTTCCATCACTCCTCCTCCTCATTATTTATATTCCACTTTCTTCTCTTAGAGGAGACTCAAAGCAGGTAACAACACTAAAAGCAATACAATTTACAATTTAAAATTTACAACATATAGACACAAAACAGAACTAAATATAGAATAGTTAAAATCGCATAAGACCACTAAAATCGATTTAAATATTTAAAATGCTACAATTGTTCTTAGCAACTTTCTTCTTTAAAAGCCTGCCTGCATAAAAAGGGCTGAGACTGACACAGGAAGGATAACAAGGAAGGAGTCTTTTTGGCATCACTAAGCAGAGAGTTCCAAAGCCAAGGGGCAGCCACCAAGAATGTCCTAACCTCACTTGTTATGGTGGTAGGGCTGAGAGAATGGCCTCTCCTGATGATCTTAGGCCCCCTTCTACACAGATGAATAAAATTTCACATTTTCTGCTTTGAACTGGAATATATGGCAGTGTGGACTCAGATAACCCAGTTCAAAACAGATATTGTGGGATTTTCTGCCTTGATATTCTATGTTATTTGGTTGTGTGTAAGGGCCCATAGAGTCTGGGCAGGTTTGTACAGGGTGGTATGTATCTGAGCCATAAACGGTTTATAGGTCATAACCAGCACAGTACCTGGAAACAAACTGGTAGCAAGTGGAGATGTTAAACCAGGGGATTGAGCTTTCCTTGTAGTCAGAACAAGTTGGCAATCTGGCGGAAGCTATTTGGACCAGCTGAAGTTTCTGAATGCTTTTCAAAGGCAGCTCTAAAGGCACATCCACACATGGTAGAAAATGCATAACCTCCCATATTTTTACCTTGGCCGTCCAAACGACACCTCATGTAAAAATGAATTCCTTAAAGCAAGAAAACCCTGCTTTGTGCCGAAGTAATTTGACAGCTGAAAAGACCCAGGTATTTCAGAAGACCTAGGTCTTTCCAGCTGTGGGCGCTGTGTGGATTGTGCCCAGGGATCATGTCAGGGATCATGTCGCATGACTTCTAGTCCCAATCCACACAGCTGTCTCGGGATTTTGGGGTTTCTGGAGCCCAAAAAAACCAAGAAAGCACCCATTCACCACCAAAACCCCTTTAAAAAGCCTTAAAAAGAAAAAATAACTTACTCGGTTGGCTTTTACCTGCTGTTGACCCTCTCCTGGTGCATAGAAATGATGTGCCAGGAGAAGGGGGGAGGAAAAGCGCTCCTGCCACCCTCCTCTAGCTTGTCATTTTAAGCTTTCTGGGGCTTGTGTGGACTCTAATGCAGGCCCAATCGAGTTTTTTAAACCCGATTGGACACAAATTAAAGTTCTGTCTAGAACCGCTCTAAGAAAAGCATATTGCAGTAATCCCAATGAGATGTAACTAAGGTACATGGAGATGCCACTTTGAATAAGGCCAGTTTCTGATGTGATACCTTGTCAGATCTGAACCTTTTCCCACTAGAAGGCAGCCTCTTTGAGTGAGTTTAAACACATATAATTTAACAGAAAAAAATCTTACCCAATTCACATGTCTTGTCTACCCAGATACAGCTGTTGCCTCACTCCAGCCAAATCTCATTGGCACAAGTTTTTGTCTGACTAGCCAAACCCACCACCCAAATACAAAGAAGAAGGTAGTGATTTGAGGTAGGCACATTGTTTGCTAGTGGCTTCTTCTGATGTGTCATCTTCCTTGAGATTCATGAAATTGAAGCCAGAAAAGTTTTTGTATGTACAGTGTTCCCTCACTTATCACTGGGGTTAGGTTCCAGGACCACCCGCAATAAGTGAAAATCCACGAAGTAGTGACACTATATTTATTTTAATATTTATACATTATTTTAGTAGTTATACACTATTTTAAGTCTTTATCAACCAATCGTGTGTTGATAAATCGCCTCCTTGTCCTTCCTTTGCCGCTTTTAGTCTTTTAGAGTTTATTGAAAAACTGCGAAACAGCGAATTCACAAAAAGTGAACCGTGAAGTAGTGAGGGAACACTGTACCAGGAAAAGGACACAAAGATAGCACCAACCATTTCAGAATAGTAACTAACACAGGTCGCACTTGAATACTTAAATGCCTAATTTACACCTAATTTTGTAATGCACTTCTATGCTAATAACAGAAACTATTTCTGCAATGTTTCTTATTTCTTGGCATGTATGTCTTCATCAGTTGTACACGATCTCATTTCATTCTCCTTGTAATGTTATGAAACACATCATTATGCTCATGCTGAAAATCATAACTGTGTTCAATCAAATGTCACTTGTGCATGAAAACTGCTTTCAAGAAAAATGAAAAGCCAGCCTTCTTTGTATTGTGCATTGAGCCACCCATGCATATATTAGAGTGAATTACTATATTGTGCTCATTCATTACTGCCCTCACCCTGGGGATTCGCACATTTGATTTCTTCCCATTCATTTGCATTCATATCCATTGAGAAGATCCATTTCTCTGATACTGTCCTACCTTTCAAGGTATCTCTTGGGAATCTATGCTTAGTATGAAATTGAGGGCTCCAGACTGAAATGCCTTAGTTTGCCATTCAGCTGATGGGATTTGGAAGCAGGACATCTGTGGAAGACCACAATCTGTTTGGATATTTCCATAAAGTACAACACTATTTGGATATTTCCATAAAGTACAACAGGGATTTGACATAGCTGGTTTGGAAAGGTCCTTCACTTGAGACCTTCGGAGTGCCTAACCCTTTTATGTCTTCCTCCACCTCGGAAACTGTCAGACTCTGCTTTTTCTCCCACTGGGTAAGATGTACTGACCAATTAAAAGAAACATTTGTGTCGTAATAATCTTCCCCTTTATAGAATTTATCCTAGAAATTTAAACACATTTTTTACGCAGAGGGGCAACTTACAAATGCAGTTAAAATAATATTTCTAAATAGGAGATAGGCTTAAAAAAAAAGCAAAGTATGATTCTCCCCACAAATAAGATACACAAGTTTTAAGAATTTTAACATTTCAGGATTTAAAGCCCAGCAAGAAGAGGGCAAGGGGGAAAAAATGATCCAGTGTGTTGATTAGCTTCTCTTTTTTAAATTTTAAATTAGGTTTGTACCAAAGTTTGATATTTTTAAAAGGGTAGGTTATAAATGATATATTCATTTTATTAGCGTTTATGATATATTAATATTTGCATGTTATGTTGCCCCAATATACACATTTTCCAAGCTATTTTCTAAATATAATGCATGTTAAATCTTTATTTTCAGTATTTATGATACAGACACCCTGACCTACAATATAATAAATATCACAGTTCACATTTATGGGCATAGAACTATTGTCATGAATGCAAATCTTACCTTACATGCACTTTTGAAGCCAGGCAGACAACTAAGGACATGTCTACCTGGGCAAAATAATGCTGTGAAGAGGCCATATGATGGATTTACTGTAGAAAGACTGCATGCTGCAATTACTCTGCATCAAGAAAGCTTCCTATGGGTTCTGGAGTGATTCTGCAATTCCAAAGGTATGGACAGCTGGATTGCACTGAATCCAGCCTGATCCACTGTCAACACCTACATTGAACCTACCACTGAATCTCTGCCAATAATCAACTTCCTTCCAGAGGTTTACTGACAAACTATGTGAGCAGAAATGCTATGTAAATAGCAAGCATTTGAGAGAGAGTTGCTTGCTGGTGGTAATGCAGTAGCAGACCCAATGTGCTCTTAGACTGGCCGGCAATGTAACAATCAAAGGATTATGAGGAGGTTCTTGGCACTGTATTGGAGCAATTCTAAAGCCTTTTATATTGGAGTTTTCCAATATGTGCAGTTGAGTCCAAACAGTCAGGAAACAAACCAAAAGAGTTTTGAGTTTTGAGAGAGAAGGGTACTGAATGATGGTGCATGCATATCCTTTGACCAGTGAGGTATAATATGCAAATCAGTTGAGACAGAACCTAACACTTGGCTTCACCAGGAATGGGTTGGATGACATTGTCCAGCATCCTTCCCTCCAATGGTTCGGAAGTCCTTCAATTAGTGTCATTGCTTGGCTTTTAATGGGATTTTTGGGGAGGCTGAATCATCAGACAATTATGCTTCCATTTTAAATGTCCTGGTGACATTTTAAGCCATTACAGTTTTTTTCATTTGGTTAGAGAGACCAGAACTCTTGGTTGAGAGTTCCAAATAAACTGTAAATCCCAAGATTCCATAGGATGTTGATATGGCAGTTAAAATGGGATCATAGTGTTAGAGTTGATACCAGGCAAGATTCTGGAAAAGATCATTAAGGAAGTGGTCTGCAAACACTTAGAAACAAATGCAATCATTGCTAATAGTCAACACGGATTTACCAAAAACAAGTCATGCCAGACTAATCTGATCTCTTTTTTCGATGGAGTTACGAGTTGGGTCGATACAGGGAATGCCGTGGATGTAGCGTACCTGGATTTCAGTAAGGCCTTCGACAAAGTCCTTCACGACTTTCTGGCAAACAAACTAGTAAAATGTGGGCTAGACACAACTACGGTTAGGTGGATCTGTAATTGGCTAAGCAAACGAACCCAAAGGGTGCTCACCAATGCGTCGTCTTCATCTTGGAAAGAAGTCACGAGTGGAGTGCCACAGGGTTCCGTCCTGGGCCCGGTTCTGTTCAACATCTTTATTAACGACTTAGACAAAGGGTTAGAAGGCACGATCATCAAGTTTGCAGATGACACCAAACTGAGAGGGATAGCTAGCACTCTAGAAGAAAGGAGCAGAATTCAAAACGATCTTAACAGTCTAGTAAGATGGGTCGAAACTAACAAAATGAAGTTCAACAGGGATAAATGCAAGATACTTCACTTTGGCAGAAAAAATGGAATGCAAAGATACAGAATGGGAGACGCCTGGCTTGACAGCAGTACATGTGAAAAAGATCTTGGAGTCCTTGTGGACAACAAGTTAAACATGAGCCAGCAATGTGATGCGGCTGCTAAGAAAGCCAACGGGATTCTAGCCTGCATCAATAGGGGTATAGCGTCTAGATCCAGGGAAGTCATGCTCCCCCTCTATTCTGCCTTGGTCAGACCACACCTGGAATACTGTGTCCAATTCTGGGCACCGCAGTTGAAGGGAGATGTTGACAAGCTGGAATGTGTCCAGAGGAGGGCAACTAAAATGATCAAAGGTCTGGAGAACAAGCCCTATGAAGAGCGGCTTAAAGAACTGGGCATGTTTAGCCTGCAGAAGAGAAGGCTAAGAGGAGACATGATAGCCATGTACAAATATATGGAAGTCACAGGGAGGAGGGAGCAAGTTTGTTTTCTGCTGCCCTGCAGACTAGGACGTAGAACAATGACTTCAAACTACAGGAAAGGAGATTCCACTTGAACACCAGGAAGAACTTCCTCACTGTGAGAGCTGTTCGGCAGTGGAACTCTCTGCCCAGGAGTGTGGTGGAGGCTACTTCTTTGGAGGCTTTTAAGCAGAGGCTGCATGGCCATCTGTCGGGGGTGCTTTGAATGCGATTTCCTGCTTCTTGGCAGGGGGTTGGACTGGTTGGCCCATGAGATCTCTTCCAACTCTACTATTCTGTGATTCTATAACTAAACATGAAAGTATCCACGGTTTCAACCATCTGTTCCTAAAGAACCTATTGGCAGAAAAAACCCACTAAACCTGCAATGCAACCATTACATGAAAAACAAAACCATTACATGTTTTTCTTTTTTTTAATTTTTTTTGTTGAAATAATTGTCTCCTTCTGCTTTCCTTTTTCATATTGAAAGTGAGAGAAGGACATGCATTCACATGCCTTGCAATCCCATTGCATGTTTATTCATGTATCCTTAATACTAAATCTTCTGAAAATGAAGGCCTATTTGAATGTGACATCGTTTTGCATCTATTTTCTTTAATAAGTAATGAGAATTGGTCCAAACAATACTGAGCTGTGATTTGCATTATAGTAGAGTTTTCAGATGTGTGTATCAGACATTCTATTATAAGATGGATTCTCCAGCATATGCATGGAAGAGATGTAATACTTTTCCATATGTCAGTTTTCTTCCTCATTCAAGAGTCTTTTATGAGTTTTTCCTGCCTTTAGAAATAAAACTACCTGCAGGATAACCTTAGCATTTCATTTAGCTTTGCTAAAAGTAAGCAAACAATTTCAGGGGCCGATTGAAATGACCCATCTACACCATTGTACTGAGCTTCTGAATAAGTAGTTGAAAACAAAACATAGATCAGATGAGGATTATAGACTCTGCATGCTTTGTGAACATTCATTTTCTAAATGCAAAAGATGTGGGGTAAGGAGAAAACATGTCATTTAGAAATGCAAAAACAGTCATGCTGTTCTAGCAAAGCCATCAGAAGTAATTATCTGGCTCCATCATAATTTTCAAGAAAAAAGAAGAAGAAAGAGAATTCTGTTTTACAGGCTTTTTGAATGCTCAAAAAATTAAGATTTCTCTTATATTAGAACTGGCTAAGATGATATAGTAACAATTAGTATGAGAACTCCCCATGAGAGTTCAATTAGCATGAGAACAATTAGTATGAAAACTCCCCATATTGACATCTCGGTTTCAGTAGATTGTTTAGCAAAGATCCATATCTTTCCTCTGAAATATAGTCTACAATACCTAGTATTCCTTTGCAGTTTCCCATCCAGATATTCACCAGAGATCGCCATGCTTAGTTTCCAATATTTGGTGACTTTAGGGTATTACATCTCTATATTATTTATTTCAAATAATTCACTAGGACCATGGCAAGGTTGTCTTCATAGCTGACAATGGTGTTTGCTGATAGTAGCATGAATACTCAGAGGATAAGACTCCCTCAGAGGGTAACCTCCACACCAAAACATATAGGAAGGCAAACACAAGGAAGTCAATCAATTTAGATGTATAATGGTGGGCAGGGAATAACTCAGGAGCAAGACTTTGTCTGGATCTATACTGCCATATAATCCAGATTATCAAATCAGATAATCCAGACTATCTGCGTTGGATTATATGAGTCTACACTGCTTTATAATCGAGTTCAAAGCAAGTCAACTGGATTTTATATGGCAGTGTAGAAGGGGCCTAGATGATGTTATGGCTTGGGAACTTGCAATACCCCAGCCCATGAAGTTATTCAAAATCCTATTTTATGCAAAGAAGGACACAGGAAATTCCCTTCCTTGTCTGATCATAGTGGGAGATACCAAGGGTATTTCTCACTCTAATCATTTTCAAAGGGGAACATAAGTGGGTCAGGGATGGAAACAGGATGGCTTCTGTTCTGCTCATATTCCCAGTTAGGTAAGTAAATGAAACAGCCGACCCTAGGTATTTTTCAAGTGTAGGCAAACAGAATTTTGGCGTCCCCCCGCAAAAAAACCAATCACTGAAAAATAAAAGCGTTGGATAAGCGAAAATGTTGGATAATAAGGAGGGATTAAGGAAAAGCCTATTAAACATCAAATTACATTAAGATTTTACAAATTAAGCACCAAAACATCATATTTTACAACAAATCAACAGAAAAAGCAGTCTCAACTGCGCCCCTGTATGTTTTGCGCCCGAAGTGACCGCTTAATTTGCCTCATTGTTGGACCGGCTCTGAAATGAAATGGAGTGGGCAATGCCTCTATTATCTCCTATTTGGACTGGATACTTTAATTTTTTAACATTAAATTTAATTTCAAGTATTTAAAGCACTTTAAGCAAAGTTGGGAGAAAGTCCTCTGAACCTTTGAATGTGCTTCAGTGAGTCCTTAATGTAAACCACATCACACAGCAAAATCAGCTTTGCAGAATACTAAGTGCACTGTAAATACGTCCACACTGAAGTACTTTGTAATGAAATGAAGATGAAA
This sequence comes from Anolis carolinensis, assembly GCF_035594765.1. Lineage (NCBI taxonomy): Eukaryota > Metazoa > Chordata > Lepidosauria > Squamata > Anolidae > Anolis > Anolis carolinensis. The sequence continues at coordinate 108,763,034 of NC_085845.1, forward strand.
AACTCCCCTTCAACATTTAATTTATTAGTTCCACTCCTGTCACTTTCCTTTTTTCCACCTCCTATGCCTTTGGTGCGCTGGTGCGCATCTCCATTAGAAATGAGAAAACACTGTAGATTCTGGAATCAGCTTTAGGTCAGTTTCTGTGCTTAATGGAATCACTTTTCTGATTTCACACCTGTTCCTGTTATGTCAATTTAATCATAGCCACAATGAAACTGATTTCTCTAAAACCAGTTCCAAACTGATCTAAGTGATTAGTGTAGGTGTGCCCTATGCCCAAACATCTTATTACAAGTTAAATTAAAAGGCTATCTTTCTAGGTAAGACTCTCTCTTCTTGACACTCACCAGCCTTGTTCAAATGATCTTGGGAGTTTTTAAAAAAATCAAAAGCAGAGTTATAGCTATTAAGAAACAAAAATTTGGTTGTGAGCTTTAGCAAAACCTTTCTTGTCATCAAATTAATCCTTAGCAGGAAAGAATGAAATGAAATAGGGCCACCCCAAATAAATGTTGTTTTTTTAATCATTGGAAAGTCAAACCATGTGAAAATAAACAAGATAAATGACCAGTGCTGAGATTTATGAAAATGCAGCTTCAAGCTGAGCTTCTAAATTATGATTTAGATACCTATATAAGTTCCAGGATTGTCAAAAATGCAAAATGTTTCTTTCTTTATAAGGATACTACAGCTTGTACAGCACTTCTAAAAATTAGGTTGCTGGCTTCTGTTCCTCACCCTCCATTGCCCACTACCTACAGAAGTTGCATATTACATGAATTACACAGATTACATTTATACATGAATAGACATTTGTTAGGCAATAGAGGGATTGGGTTGTTGTGAATTTTCCGGGCTGTATGGACATGTTCCAGAAGTATTCTCTCCTGACGTTTCACCCACATCTATGGCAGGCATCCTCAGAGGTTGTGAGGTATGAGGTTAGGGGGACTGCTTGTGTGTGGTTAGAGGAATTGCTTGTGTGTGGTCTAGTCCTACAATACATCAGTAAGATGTGCATATAGGATGGCTGATATGGCTTCTTTCTTAATTTATTTATTTATTTATTTATTATTCAAACTTATATGCCGCCACTCCCCTAGGGCTCGGGGCAGCTTACAAGAACAGGCTAAAACCTAACAGTCTAAAAACATCTTAAAAACATCTTTAAAACATTCCAGCCATTTCTACTTTTTATATCACATTCTAACCTAATTAATCATATATTTTCAGCTACTGCCTGCCCCTCTGGTGATATTGCATACTTGAGGTTGATATTTGCATATTTGAGGTAGCTAATGGTGAATCGTGAAAACAGAAAATAATTTGTGGGAACCCTTATAACCAATTTTGATTACTGTCATACCAGATGCCAATAAACTGTGCAATCACTGTGCCAAAGAAGTGCCGGCTACACTACTACTGGATCCAAAGCATGCATGTTTCTTTCTTGATCACAGATAGAGTTAGTGCAATTAGGGGTTGGTGCAAAAATAAGTGGCTAATGTAAGATTAGAATGATAGAAAACTAACAATAGTCATTTAAAAAATCTATTTCCTTCTTTTGTGCATCTATTTGTTTTAATAAAAAAACAGGCTCCTGAATAAAGCCCGTATTGCTGTCTGCACAAAATCCTGGCCAAGACATATTGGGAGATGTGGCAGCAACCATGTCACTATGATGGTGTAGCTACATTTTCTGATGCCAAAACTACCTTTTAAGCAATGCAGAGATTCAAATCTAAAGTATTTTGTCATCAAAAAGGATCATTTTTACATGTTAATTTAGAGGAGGGATTTTTAAAGACTGATGATAAAGAAACTAAATAGAAACAAATAATAATAATAATAATAATAATAATAATAATAATAATAATAATAATAATTTAAAAAAGAAGAGAAAAAGGAAGAACACGGTATGAACAAGGACCAACCATTGACAGCTTGTGTTTTGCACCACCAGGGGTGATAAAAAGATCACTATTTCCCAAAATTTTGTTTTTCGTACAAAGACCATTGCATTCTGCCTACAAAATAATATATTTCATGCAGTAATGTATTTTGCACGAAATACAGTGTATATGACATAAAATATTTTTTTCTGAAAAAAGTTTCCAAATGTCAACAATTACTGAAAAACCTGCAAGTGTGTTATTTTATCCATGAGGGACAACTGGTTGTTGTTGTACTGTTATTATTGTGTGGGAATGAAATAAATGAAAATTAATATCTCTAGGTATAGGAGGCAGAAAAACTATTTTTATTAGTGGTAGTGTCAAAACGTAATGAAATTCAACTGGATACCTTTGCTGTCACATTCAGGTTTGCCCTTACAACCTTCTCTTTAAAAGGTTGAGTGGATTGCTACCATAATTCAAAATTCATTATTGTTGATTGATGAATTTAGCATTTATTTATTTTATTATTTGTTTTTTATCCCGTTCTCTCAATATAGGTACTTAAGGTAGTTAACAATACCAAGGAGTGAAAATAAGTATAGTATAAAATGAGAGAATGTGATATTTTTTAAATTATTTATATTCCACTTTTTCCTGACATGGGACCCAAATGGCTCATAATAACACTAAAATAAGACAAAACGCGATGATACAAAAGTAAAACACAATAGAGCAACTTATCATATTAAAATAATATTCAATTTAAAAAGAGTAAAATCATTTCTAATATCTAAAATAAAGAAAAAATACAGCACACACTCCATAAAAAGACTCTACAGAATCAATTAATCATTAAGAGCTTATCAGCTCTTTGCCTTCTTGAAGGAAACTATACAGCCAAGGAAGAAACACCAAGAAGGTCTCTTTCCTCACCAAACAGGACTGCAATATCAGTGGACAATGACAAAGCCCTTTCACAAGCTTAATAGAACTTTGGTAGGTCCATATTGTTAATGTGGGATTTGTGTATTGGTAGTGTTTAAATGAAATTTGTGTCTTGTCTGTATTGCATACTGATTGCATCATCCAGAGTGTGCTATAGTCTGGAAAGAGTTAATTACTAAGAAGCTGTGATGTCCTTGATGTGTGACTGGAGCTAGGGAGTGTCCAGACACAAGTGTGTGTGCATTACTGATTGCATCAGTTTAGTTCAGTCCTGAGTTGAGCCGAGTGCTGTCTGCTGAGAGTCAAGTCCTGTGTTCGTTTGCAAGTCTGTTTGTCTTGATTATTACTGCTTACAGTAAAACTTGTATATAGTTTTACCAAAGTCTCTGGATGTCTCTTCGTTCTGCGTTCCACTGATTTCATCCAACTACTGCTGCGCTGCAATTACTCTGACACATACAGAGAGATACAGGACCTCACCACAGCGAGGTCAATAAGCCAGGTGGCATCAGGGGGATTTGCCATGCAGTGTGGTGAATCCAACAGGCAACAAGGGGGGGGGGGATGGGGACTGATGCCTTGCACCTTGCATCACCCACTGTGCCACTTTCCCCAACATATGGGGGAAAGCGTCGCCGCCTGGCCTTCTCCCATTTTTCTCCATAAAAACATAGGAAACCTATGTTTTTTGGGACGCATCCTAGCACACTACAAGGACATTTCCTCTATAGTGCCCCATTGGAAGTAGCCTTGTGTCATGTGATGGCATCTGGAAAGCTCCACCGAGGAAGCATCCTAGAAACATCCTAGGATGCTTCCCTTTCTCCATGTGATGAAGTGGACACTGTTGTAGATGGTATGGGTCCAAGTAATATGAGGCTTAAATTTCGAGTCTGTCTGTAAATCAATATTCCTCATCCCACACGTTTCACATTATTAGTTTAAATGAGTGTTTATCAACCAGGGTTTACTGAAACCCTGGTGTTCCTCAAGAGATTGAATGAGAAAGGAAAACGTGTTTTTGAGCTGTCGATATAATAATTTTCATGCAGTAATTCCTGGAGGACTAACATTATTTCAAGGGTTCATCTGCGGTAAAAAATCAAATTGTGAAAGGCTGCCTTAAAGGTGCACCCTTCTTTTCCAACAAATGGTGTTGGAGGTATCGAACAAAAAAAATTACAGAAGATGAATCAAGACCAAATAGAAACTAGATAGATAAAATGCCATAATTCACAGTGGAAACAGTGGTCATTGGTCCACATTGTCTAATAAAGGACTTTCTCAGCTGTTTGATATCCATATCTTTTAGTGTGAAGACAAAGTGTGTATATGCCATGCCAGCAAGCTATATTCCTTCTATTATGATCCCTTTTGCTATTGCAACAGTATTGCAGTTCAGAGTTCATTTCACTATCCAAATGTACATGGATTCTCCAACTAGCAACTTCAAATCATGATTACAGCAGGGTAACAGTGTTTTTGTTTGGAACTTATTACATGGTGTTGCTTCTTTCCTGCTGCTCTCCCAATGGGAGACTTTTTAGAGTAATGTCTCTTACAAAAGGAGATAATTTACATGTTTTTGAAGAAGAAATGCTTTCAAGAATGTTGCCTACTGGGAGAGCAATAGGAAGGAATTGTCATCTTGTGAGAAGTCCAAGGCTTTTTTCCTACTGTTATAGCAATTTGCCGACCTTGTGTGATAAACTCCATAGAGATGACCTCATCTAGCAATTCAGAACTCTGGGCACCAATTTTCTCATTCTTGCTTTTATTGCATAGTATACTGAGAAACTGATAAGAAAGGAAAGAGGAATGTTCATTTGGAACTGGGAATTCCTGTTAATTTGAGTAGAATTTTCAAACAAGATTCTGCATTGCACCCAAGGTGAAATACCAAATCGAGCATTTGGGTTCTTGCTAACTTAATCACTAGTGTTCCTCCTTTGATGGATCTTGGAGCTTATTAATTACCATGATGATCTTTGCAATTCCCTCCTACAGAAAGTGATGAATGCAGTCATTGTTGAAAGCAATCAATTTGAAATCTAATTTGTTGGCGAAATGAACCATATAAACAAAATGCCACTTGCAGTTTGACTCCAATGAGATGTGCTTAACGAGCCTATCATTGTCTGAAATATTCATCACTCTGGGGTCACAGCTATGTAAAATGTTAGAAATCTAAACCAACGAACACAAAAAGGGGAAGTATAATATTATGGCCTGAAAACATGAAATAGCTAGTTTCGTGGAAACATCCTTAAATATCACAAATTTTCATTCTTTTATTTTGGGGCAGTTGTATGTAGAAAACTGAGTAAGACAATCAAAAGTGAATAAATGGAAACTGAGCCTGTAAATTTACATCTATCATTCTCTTTAAAGCACTATGAGAATTAAGGGTTTATGAAATGATTGAACATTTTATTTTGTGACTCCCAGGCTAAAGGGTTCACCAAGAGAAGCAACCCATAATTATTCAGTAGGCATGTGTGTGCATGTGCTTGTGCTACTGAAAACAAAACATGCTCATAGCAGATGAATTGATGAGGCCAACTTTAAATTTCCTCACATGGTGGCTGAGATCGTACATTGTGTTTATACGGTGTAAGCCCCTACTCACATAATTAAATAGTGCCCCCCCCCCCCATGATTATCAATTTTGCATTGAACTGGCTATTTGTAACTCTGTTGTTTCTTCAAGCCAGGTGAATTAAATGCCATCTGATGGAATTGTGAAATAGCTTTGCGCTATCTGAGAATGTCTAACTTCATGTGCAATATTTACACTTGCAGAACTCCATTTACATGTCTGTAACTGAATATGGACATTAAGGAAAATGGTAAAATAGGACAACTGCATGTTTGTTTGTGCGCCTGCAAGTCACCTGTCAACTTATGGAAACCTCTCAAATCTCACAGGTTTGAGTTGACCCTGCTTAGCTTCTAAGATCAGATGCAAATCTTATTCCTTTAAGGTGCATAAAATTACAACCTGTAAGTTACTGATTACTCAGAAGGGAAAGCGTGACAACTAACAAAAACTTGACAACTAACAAAATCTGTAGTCTTAGGGCCCTGTGTGTGTGTGTGTGGCTACATGCTGACCCAGGATGGCATCCAGCCAGACCCCAATCCCCCATTTATGAACAAAATTATCTGAGGGATCTGGCTGCAGGTTCAAGCCCCTCTATCGAAAGCTCTTGGTGCATCAAAATAACACCCCCACTCCCAACCTTCCCAACACATCATTTTGACACACCAGGAGCTTTCAATGGAGGGGCCTGAGCATGTAGCCAGCCCCCTCGGGTAAATTTTGAGGGTAAATAAAGGACTAGGAGGAAGGAGCCCGAAGAACCAGGATTGCTGTGGGGATTGACCCCTGGGATAGAAGTCCCAGGAGTCAATCGCCACAGGGGCCATATCTGGAAAGATCCAGACCTTATATTAAAGTCTGGATCTTTCCAGGTATATACTTAGGGTATGGCTATTGATTACTTTATTTATGTATTTACTGTATTTGCGGTATTTATATACAGTGTTCCCTCACTACTTCGTGGTTCATTTTTCGCAGATTCGCTGTTTCGTGGTTTTCCATTTATATATAAACGAGTGATAGAATCCCGGCGACGGACAAAACAACAAAACTAAACACCCCACAACCTCAAAAATTGACAGCACAACCCCTCCTCCATGTCTCTACATTCATACAACAAAAAGAAAAAAATAAAGTCCTAATTAGAGGGAGAGGAATAATTGTTTTTATCCAATTGCTGCCAGTTAGAAGGCTAAGCTCCTCCCACTTGGTCTCCTAGCAACCCACTCAGCCCAGGGGACAGGCAGAGTTAGGCCTCACTTAGGCCTCTTCCCCAATGCCTATAAAATACAGATTATCACATTTTAACTGGATTATATGGCAGTGTAGACTCAAGGTCCTTCCACACAACTATAGAAACCATTTATAATCTTATATTATCTGCTTTGAACTGGATTATCTTGAGTCCACACTGCCATATAATCCACTTCAGTGTGCATTTTATACAGCTGTATAGAAGGGGCCTCATATAATCCAGTTGTAAGATAAGATTATAAATATACAGTAGAGTCTCACTTATCCAACATAAACAGGCTGGCAGATCATTGGATAAGTGAATATGTTGGATAATAAGAAGTGATTCAGGAAAAGCCGATTAAACATCAAATTAGGTAATCATTATACAAATTAAGCACCAAAGCATCATGTTATACAACAAATTTGACAGAAAAAGTAATTCCATGTGCAGTAATGCTATGTAGTAATTACTGCATTTACAAATTTAGCACCAAAATATCACCATGAATTTCAAACACTGACTACAAAAACATTGACTACTAAAAGGCAGACTATGTTGGATAAGTGAATGTTGGATAAGTGAGATTCTACTGTAATATGAAATAATTACTGTGGTAGAATAATACAGAAGAATATAATCTCTAAAACCAGGGCAGTAAATAAAGAGCAACACTCTTAAACCAGGGAAATTGGGAATTCCACAAAGGAAACAATCAGGACCAGCTAACACCTCCCAAGAAAGGATTCTTCCAGAAAGGAAACTGAGAAGGGAGTGAAGCAGTGTGTATTACCAAAGTCATTATTTTACTATCATTACTATTACTACTACTATTATTATTCTGTTGCTGTGAACTGTGAAAATGAATACAATCTGGCTCCAAGTATTCAAAAACACTAAAATCAGAATAGATAAAAATTACTGTGGTATAATAAAACAGAACAATACAATCTCTAAAATCAGAACACTAAATAAAGAACAACACTCTGAAAACAGGGGAATTCCACACAGGAAACAATCAGGGCCAGCTAACACCTCCCAACAAAGTATTCCCATCACCAAAGTCTGGCAAATCCTCTGTTTTCTGAGGGCCACAAACAGTAGAAGCACATAAAATATCACAAAGAACACCACTCTGAAAACAAGGGAATTCCAGACAGGAAACAATCAGGAATAGCTAACCTCCCAACAAAAAATTCACTCAGGGAGGAAGCAGCCAGACTTTAAAACTGCAAGGCCATTACATGCTAATCATTTTTCCTAATTACAGCATTCATACTTGCCTCCAACAAAAAAAACAAAAACAAAAAACAGAATCAGAAATATTGTATATTCACAAGCTTTAGGAAATAATATCCCCTGATGGTGCAGCGTGTTAAAGCGCTAAGCTGCTGAACTTCCAGACCGAAAGGTTGCACGTTTGAATGGGGGGAGCGGAGAGAGCCTCCAATGTTAGCCCCAGCTTCTCCCAACTCTAAAGTTTAAAAACAAGCAAATGACAGTACATGAATAGGTACTGCTTCGGCAGGAAGGTAACAGCACTCCATGCAGTCATGCCACATGACCTTGGAGGAGTCTACGGACAACGTCAGCTCTTCGGCTTAAAATTGGAGATGAGCACCAACCCCCAGAGTCAGACACGACTGGACTTAATGTCAGGGGAAAACCTTTACCCTTTACCTTAACTACCACCAATTCCTCAATACTTTATTTCCCATACCACCATACTTCGCCACAGCAACATGTGGCCGGGCACAGCTAGTAAACTCTAAAAGACTATTATAAATCATAAAAAATAAGGAAGGGAGGAAGGAGAAACTAAAGGGAGAGAAAAGGAGCCCAAGCGGCAATGGGGAGAGAAGGAGGCGATTTATCAACATGCAATTGGTGATAAAGTCTTAAAATAGTGTATAACTACTAAAACAATGTATAAATATTAAAATAAATATAGTGTCCCTACTTCACGGATTTTCACTTATTGCGGGTGGTCCTGGAACCTAACCCCAGCGATAAGTGAGGGAACACTGTACCACCCTTCTCAACTCCGAAGGAGACTCAGGGTGGTTCACAATGTTGGCAACAATTCAATCCCCTCAATAAAAAACAGCATAAAACATCAAAGTTGACCCTCCCCTAATATTATTAAACACATCACATAAAATAACATCATATATCACACAAAGACATAGCCATTGCCTGTAAACAGTCCATAAACATTATATAAAGAAGCACATATTTTTACAGCTGCAAGCATTTGGGTTTAGTTCAAGGGTGAGAATGATGTGACTCTCCCGATATTGTTGAATTGTAGATCCCAGCATTCCTAATCTTTGGCTTTACTGATAGGAATTGCAATCAAACAATATTTAGATGCCTAAATGATTCCTACATCTGGAGTCATGAACTGGTCAGCATGTAAACATAGCCAATATACTGGAAATAAAAATTAAGCATAAAACAACAAGCCAATGTGCTATGCTATCCTGTGCACATTAGTATGTTTTTGGTGATGCATTCTGGGAATATGCTAGGCCATAAGGATTTGTTGGCCTATGAGTTCTGTCACAAACCAGCACCTGCCCAGCAATCTTTAACACAGCAGCACATCTGAAACCTCCAGCAGATTATATAGAAAAGAGAAGCATTTGTATATGGGGTTAATGTGTGGGGAGCCCAGGGACTTGTGCAAATGGTTCCATATGATTAGTTGGAAGTGATGAGTAAGAGTGATAGGAAGGTGTTAGTAAGAATGATGACAGTGGTGAGCACAGTAAAAGACACTTAAGGGGCCAAGGGAATGCCGTGACTGATAGCAGAAAGCCCAGTTTCACTCTCTCACATCTCCTGTACTTAGATCAAGAGACAGCATGTCTCTGAGCTTCTGACTCGTGATGACCTTGTCTTTTTTCTTTCCAGCAGGTTTAAAGCAAAACATCTCCACTTTACAGCTTTTACATTGCATTGGAAAGCACCTCTCAATACTTCTCAACAGAGCCCTTAACTGAAAACAGTGAATGTATCTGAAGAATACCTTGCCATTCTATAATCTCTCATTTCTTTATGTGTTATACTGGGCACCCCCCCTTCCTAAAAACAATGAACAAAAATTTGTGTGATTTATACATAAAGGATTATTATATTATTATATTATTACTAGCTGTGCCCGGCCACGCGTTGCTGTGGCGAAGTATGGTGGTATGGGAAATGAAGTATTGAGGAATTGGTGGTAGTTAAGGTAAAGGGTAAAGTTTTTCCCCTGACATTAAGTCCAGTCGTGTCTGACTCTGGGGGTTGGTGCTCATCTCTATTTCTAAGCCGAAGAGCCGGCGTTGTCCGTAGACTCCTCTAAGGTCATGTGGCTGGCATGACTGCATGGAGCGCCGTTACCTTCCCGCCGGAGCAGTACCTATTCATCTACTCTCATTTGCATGTTTTTGAATTTCTGGGTTAGCATAAGCTGGGGCTTTAGATAATCTGTGGAAGAGGCCTAAGTGAAGCCTAACTCTGCCTGTCCCCTAGGCTGAGTCGGTTGCTAGGAGACAAAGTGGGTGGAGCTTAGACTTCTAACTGGCAGCAATTGGATAAAACCAATTATTCCTCTCCCTCTAATTAGGACTTTATTTTTCTTTTCTTTTTGTTATATCAACCTAGAGACTTGGATGATGGTTTGTGTTGTCAAATTTTGAGCTTGGGGGACCTGTAGTTTTGTTGTTTTGTCCGCTGCCCTGATGCCATCACTCTTTTATATATATAGATACTAGGCTTGTCCGATCGATGGAAAAAATGTTTCAATTCTCGTTTCTAAAGTAGGGGGTGCCGGCGCTTCGATATAGAAAGTATTTCCGAATTTTTCACCCAATGCAGGCGGCTTGATTCCCAGCGCAGCACGAACCACCCTCTCTGCTCGGTATCCTAGCCCCGAATGGCTTGCCTGGGTTGGGGAGGTTTTTTTTATAGAGATCTTACATGTGGACGTGGAGGACGCTAGCCCCCACCTTTTCCAGCCATCGTGGAAGTCTTGGCCAGGGAGCGGCGGCCATATTAGGCTGCGCTAGGCTCCCATTCAAGTTAGGTTGCAGAAACAAAAAAAATTAAAAAAAATATTTTTAAAAAAATATAAAAAAAATATTTTTTGGAGGAAAAAATTTAATGAAACATTAAGACACAATTAGAGAATGGGCCAATGATGGTTCGAATTACATTGCCAGTTGCGCCCAGGGACAACGTTTCAATACTCGGTTCAAAAAGCGAGAACATTCCGAAACAATTCCGAAATAAGAATCATAACGAATTTTTGGACAACCCTAATAGATACTTTGCCCTGGTGGTGAAGTGCGTTAAAGTACTGGGCTGGAGACCGAAAGTTCCCAGGTTCAAACCCCGGGAGCGGCTTGAGCGGCCGCTGTTAGTTCCAGCTCCTGCCAATCTAGCAGTTCGAAAACATGCCAATGTGAGTAGATCAATAGGTACCGCTCCGGCAGGAAGGTAACGGTGCTCCATGCAGTCATGCCGGCCGCATGGCCTTGGAGGTGTCTACGGACAACGCCGGCTCTTCGGCTTAGAAATGGAGATGAGCACCAACCCCCAGAGTCAGACATGACTGGACTAAACGTCAGGGGAAACCTTTACCTTTACCTTTACCCAACTCCTCCCTTCTATGAAACAAAATGTTGTTGTTGTTGTTGTTAATTGTTGTTGTTATTTTTGTTGTGATGGCTTCTCTTTGTATGCAGGCAATGGAGTTTGAGCATAGCCCAGGTTTATGGTGTCAGTAGAACTGAAACAGTCATCCCCATGCCTTTGAGTTTGACATGATTCAGAGGTGATAAACTGCAAGCCTACAGCACATATTCATGGTACAATGAAGAGCCAATGCCATCTCAGTAGGTATAGATTCATAGAATCGTAGAGTTAGAAGGAATAGCAAGGTCATTCAATCCACTGCTATGAAGGAACATCTAATTAAATCTGTCATGATAGATATTCAACTAATCTCTTGTACTATGGCTTACTTCAGCCTCTGTCTAACATCTGTTGGAGATGTGTTGATTAGCCCACAACTAGGCTGAGGACCAGGTTGGACCTCCCATCAGCAGAGCATTTTGACTACCATAAATTTTAGATGTCAAAGGGGCAGCAAGCTGTGAGCAATTTACTTAGTTGTTTTACTACTACAGTTGGGAAAATATGCTTGTTGGACCTTCTGCCACATGTGCCAAAGTCTACATGAATGACTTGGGGTACTACGCACATTGATTTGAGTAAATTGTACTAGATGCTATTTACTGCTCTACCTAAAACTTCAAAAAGTGTTGGACAAGTCCTGACTGATGGAATATGCTGGAATATTGCAAGATAAAGCTAGCTTGGGTGCACTTGTGTTAATGCTAGAGGTAGGACATGATTTCATTTTCATAAGTAAGAATAAACAAAGAGAAAATTAAAGATATAAGAGAAAATATTATGTAACAATTAAAACTGCAAGAATTGACGTTTCTTTCTTTTAGTTAACAAACACTACCAGAAGGAAAGTAATTTGTATCACTAACTTACTCTGATTTTCCAAAAGGAAAATGCAGACTCTTGATTCAAAGCAATAAATATGTTATAATGATAACTTGAATGGAGTGTGTCAGAATTCACTTCACTTCACTTCACTTCTTGCGAAGAATTGTGACACTTGCATGAATAAATATCTCTCTTTAACTTTGCTGTATGAAAGGATGTCAAGGGCTGACAGGCATAAATCACAGATTACCGCAATTCATATAAAAACTTTTAATGCCTTTTCTAAAATACACAAATTAAATTTTTATATTTATGACATTTTTACATGGGGAAATAGGTGTCTCAAATTCCATGAAGCTTCACTATAGGAAATGAAACATTGATATATAATCGTCATAAACAGAGCTCAGTGAACAGAACCTGAGTGAAATTAACAAAGCTAATTTGCAACTCTGCCTTTAGATCATACTTCCCTCTGCACAGTCTTGCATACGCACTCTTGAAGAAGCAAAATCAAAGATAAATAAAGCTTATGTTCCATGTCAGGAGAACCAGTGTGGAGTAACGGTTTGAATGTGGGACTATGGACCTCATCACACTTACCTTTTTAGTATTTTAGGATGCTAAACTGAGAGTCCAGTAATAGATGGGCATCACACAACATGACTGAACTTTCTGTTGAAGCCCCGACTCCAACCAGAGTGGGAATATTGTATGACCCTTCCCTCCTATCCCAGGAGCTGACTCTCATGTTGTGCTGACTCCATTCTTTGTGATGGGGAAATAACTTGACGGCACTTAACCACCACCACCAATGAAAAGATTGTAAGTCAAGAGGTCATTTTGGAAAGAACAAGATAATTGTTTTTCAGCAACCTACAACATAGCATCCACAGTTGTCACAACCCATGGCCACAAGTAATGGTAACTCTAATCCAAAATATCTGGAGAGCACCATTTTAGGAAAGGCTGAGTTGTGTATTGCAGATGGAAATTTACAAAAAACAAAAACTAAGTCTGACCTCTTGTGCCATAATGATGATGTCATAAATCTGCTTTGCAAAATCCCAATATCCTTTTATGGTCATTGTGACACAATGTGCACCCCTTCCTCTAACCTACTTTTGGCCCCACACCATCATCTTTTCCACATTGCTGGAGAACAGAATTGCTGAGTGGAGATGCACTTGGCTTTCTTCCCATAGCTGGACCTTTTGTTATAGGCATGTTTGTTGATCTCCCAACAGATGACAGCAAGTCCAGCTAAAAGAATATGGTGCTAATGTAGCCCCATGGCCTCTGATAATTGCAAGACCCATGATAGACCACAGGATTGGACAGGATATTTAAACCACTGCTTTGTATTATGTACTACGATGTACCATGGGTTTTTATTTGCATGTTAATCTGTAACTTATAAGAGCAAAAAGATTTCTCCAATATGCACTTTTGTCCTGCATTACACCTCCTTTTTGGTTGTACCTTGTTTATGGTGACAGCCATTTTAAACCTGGTGATACTATAGGAATTTTTGAATTATAGAAAGCATGTAGGAAAAACAACCACAAGACAGTTTTCTTCTGACATGCATGGGTCTGGAGGGATTAATATTCCAGGCTCCATCAACAAAACTCATCTGTCACCCTCAGATCCACTCCCCACACATGATCATTCTGTTGCCAAAGCACAGCCATTTGTCTGTTTTATTTATAAGGAAGAGAAAAACAAAAGTATTCTGTCCAAAAAGGAATTTCCTTTTCTATGCAGATATGATGAAGTTCTCTAAAGAAGTCTAGAGTATAGCCACTAAAAGACAGACAATCTTCTTGAACCTAATAGAAACCATAGTTTGTTGCATAGGAAATATATTCACAAAGAACATTAAATCTGGGAACAATCCAATCCTAGTTAATCACTTTCAATTGTATTTGAACCAGGGGGATCATTCTCAATGGCCCTAGACTGTAAAATCTGTATCTACTTTTGAGACCCAATTTATTATCACAGTAAGGTTTAGGACCAGTTTGAATGCAACAGCCTCCATCTGGAAGTCATTTTAAATTACTTCAGTGGCAGCTGTTAGCACACAGTGAGCTGTTAATGTGTAGTAATTGATCACATCTATTGGATGAGTTTTAAAACCACACTGCATTTTAATTTTAATATTAAAAGTCTTATTTTATTTTATCACACAGTGTAGGAAGAAAATACCATAAAGCCAAACCTATTTAAAACAAGATCTATAACTGTGACATGTTGAATTTCAGATACCTTTCTCCCATTGTGTATTTTCCTCATTAACTACAACTTCACGTGCACATAAGAAATGCAGAAGCTCAAAGGCAATTTCAGGAGGAAAGAAGAAAAACATTGGTCCCATGTGCTTTTGCTGACCATGGAATAACAAGATCGCACATAAGATTTGGTTGAATATGAGATATGCAAAAATCAGGAGCAACCTAGTGTAGTGAGCAACTGACACAGGTGGTCTCTCCCAGATATTCTCTTCAGCCTCCCCTGAGTGAAATGCCTGAGCCCCAAGGAGAACTCAAAGGCTGGGTTACTTCCTGGCTGGCCTGCTACTGGAGGTCCAATCCCCTAGTTTCAAGCTTTACCACTTCATCACACAAACAAAGGGAAGCACCCTAGTACACTTCCAGGATGTTTCCTCAATTGAGCTTGCTAGATGCCATTGCACAACATATGGTTCCTTATGGTGGGGCTCCACAAAGGAGATCATGGGTGGCTTTCTGTGTTTGAGTAATACCTAAAAGGACAATGGGTTCCCCTAAACTATGAAGACCAAAATCCACTGCTTGTGGTGATATGAAAATAATCAAACAAACTCAATGTATATCCAAAAATCAATGTCTATCCAAAAAACAGGACTGTCCCAATCGCATATAAGTAGAAATCAGCAGTTCTTCTCTTGAAGTATAAGGACAAGTTTTTCATGTGAGTAAATGTCCTGTTCTTTATTGTATGAGTAGACTCCAGTTTCCATATAACTTGACTCAAAGTGTTGTGACTGCGCCTTCGGGGATTATGGTTGATGGTGATGGGATTAGAAGAGGAAGAAAAAACCCTCGTGATGAGGGTTCATTGGAGGAGTTGCGCAGGAAACCGATTAGAGAGCTCAATGGGGAATCTTCTGAGGAAGATTCAGATGGGGAGTTTGGGGAAGAAATGGATGCTGAGGAACAGGTGGTGGCTGGGGAAGTGGGCACTGAATGAGCACAGCCACCGGAGATGTCTGGGGATTTGGGGCCTATGGATACTACTGAACCTGGGGTGTCTGCAGGAGCAGATCCCACTTGGGATGCTTGGAAAAGGGAGGATGGTTCTTTACGTGTTCATGGGGCTAAGTATGGGCAGGATGATTGGGACTCCGACGAACTATTAGGCATTCCTGATCCACGAGCCCTAGCTGTGTGGAGTTCGGACTCTGAGTAAGATCTGGGACACCTGGTGTTTGGGTGTGTGTGTTTGGTCACCCAAGAGGAAGGGGAATAAAATGTGAATGTTTGGCCACTTCACTTTGCGTGGCAAGGTGTTGCTGAGGCGCCATTGGGATTTCTGTGCATCCATGAAGACTGGACTGGGACTGTGCTTCTGATCTGCTGTTACCATCGTTGCTTGGCTCTTTGTGCCTTTTCGTGGACCTGGTTTTGATGACTGCACCCTCTTCGGACCCTGGATTGGAATTTGACCTTGCTTCTGTCTTCGCCTTTGGATTGACTGCTACTCTCGGCTTTTGACTACTGGCTTGCCCTCCGGATTTCGCTGCTGCCTCCTGACCTGACCTTGGATCCTCCTGACGATGTCTCTTCACCCTCCCCTTGGAGCTCTTGGCTTAATCTGCACCGTGGAAGCAGTTTACTGCATTTCTAGTTTGTTTGTTTTCAGCCCAGTTTGGTGTTTTCTTTTGGGAACTTTCCCTTTAAATCCACAGAGCCGGCTGGCTGTTACAGTAACGGCTTGGAACCAAAAGTGCCTTTTGCACTAAGTTTGTTTAGCTTTGTTTTTCCTGCTTGGAGTTCCGGATTTCAGCTACTCATCGCAGCTTTTGGAAGGTTTCAAGTTCTTGTTTATTTTGCCTATTTTTTAGTAGTCAACTCAATTTGTTTTCTAAGCTGAACTGAAGCGTCTTTTTAGTTTTATTTGAATGCCTGCGTGGATAAACAGCTTGGCTTGTTAAGACCTACTTTTGAACTATATTTTGTTCAGACTGCTCTTGAAACACTGAGAGTGAGTTGTTTCAAGATATCTTCTGTGTTTATGTTTGCTTTTTGGCTTATCTCCTGAATAAACTCTGTTTTGTTTGTTAATTGGCGTCTGACTCTTGACACAAACCTGCAACCGGTTTCGACTCACAGGAGTCTTCGTCCGGCGGTTGGGTCTACAAATAATACACATCATAAATATATACTTGCAAACCAGCAATTTGTAAAGAAAGTTTACAAAAAGATTACAACAAGGTATGTTCAGGCACTCTACTTACTTAAATAAACAGAAAAGGTTCAACTTTTAAGGTGAGAAGTTCACCATCAATTTTCTGGGTAGGTGGATCCTAAGGGGACATAGATAGTGGCTAAAGGTAGTATTACATTATGACATGAATAATAGAACATATATAGAATACAAATTCTGTGAACCCAAAAAATGACTATAATACTCACAGCTTGTCTTTATTGCCCCATGTACTCTGCAAGAACTGCTGATTTCTACTTATATGTGATTGGGACAGTCCTGTTTTTTGAATAGACATTGATTTTTGGATATACATTGAGTTTGTTTGATTATTTTCATACCCTGTTTCCCCTAAAATAAGACATCCCCAGAAAATAAGACCTAGTAGAGGTTTTGCTGAATTGCTAAATATAAGGCCTTCCCCAAAAGTAAGACCTAGCAAAGTTTTTGTTTGGAAGCATGCCCGCTGAACAGAACACGGGAGCATGCAGGATCGGTAAATGTACGTACCATAAAGTGTTGTACATGGAAATATTGGTAGTAACAAGAAATTCTTGATAGGATTCACAGTTTGTCTGGTTATGCTGGTTTATGATGACAACTACTGTACAGTATATAATTAATGTTCATTTTTTTGTTCAACAATAAATGTGAATTCTTCATGGCAAAATAAGACATCCCCTGAAAATAAGACCTAGAGCATCTTTGGGAGCAAAAATTAATATAAGACACTGTCATATTTTCGGGGAAACACGGTATCACCACAAGCAGTGGATTTTGGTCTTCATGGCTTTCTGTGTTCTCATTCAGAAGAATGGAGGAAAGCCAGGCAGCAACGCTTTCCCCCATATGATGGGGAAAGTCGTGCAGTAGGCGATGCAGGGAACAGGGCAATGGTTTCCCCCCACTTTCCGGCGAATTCACCATGCTGTGAGGCGAATCCCTCCAGTGTTGCCTGGCTTTAGGACCTCCATGTGATGAGGTCCTATAAATAAGAGTTAAAACCCCCAAACAGCTTTAAAGTCAACCTTCTTCCCACCTCCACATGTTTCATGACCTAAAGATGCATTTACAGAACCTCTACCAAATCCCACAAACTCCGACTTCCCCCTCCCTCTCGCTACCTGCATCTGCTTAGCTCCTGTCCCCCATCAGCCTAGCCAAAAGGATCCCCACTCCCTGCTGCCGTTCTCCCAGGAATTGCCGATTTTGTTATATAAATGGATGCCCAGTTTTGGACATGATCTGGATTGGGTTCATAGTTCTAGTTGGACAGAACTGGATTGAGAGAGTTAAAGTGTGGCAAATAGAGGGCTGAGTGTTTCTCATAAATGCACTTATTTTGCAGTCCCTAGATTCCTCAGTCTCTCTGCTTAAACTTAAAAATCTCTATCATTACAGCAGTATAGCATTTCATCATCTGGAAATGCCACTGTTCTGTCTAATTTGCTGCTATGCTTCCATTAAATTGGGAATTACGTAGCCCTCCAGATTGTGGTTGAGATCCTATTAGTAGATTATGAAGATTTTCTGTCTGTGTGATTCACTTTTTTGAGTCCATCTTCCCTGTGCAATGACCAACCCACCCTGAAAACAAATCTTTTTCATGCTGCCCATTGCTGATAATATTGTACGTAGTGACAGAAGAGTAAGAGACAGCTGAGAAACACCTGTTGACATCCCTATACAGGCCAGTAGCTGGGGGGGGGGGAGAGTTAAGGGTTCAACCCCCCTCAAAAAAATGGTTTACTAATTAATTGGTTAACCAGTTAAAACCTGAAATATTTTGGGGGTGTTGAACCCTTAACCCCGCCTATGGCTACAGGTCTGTCCCTATAGTCTGGAGCATTATGATGACATTACACTCTAGGGTAGTGGTTCTCAACCTGTGGGTCCCTGGATGTTTTGGCCTTCAACTCCCAGAAATCCTAACAGCTGGTAAACTGGCTGGGATTTCTGGGAGTTGTAGGCCAAAACACCTGGGGACCCACAGGTTGAGAACCACTGCTCTAGGGGACTCTTGAACATTTTCCCACTTTAACCCACTTTAAATGCTGTGACAGCAGAATTTTTGAGTTTGTAGTTTAGGGAGGGCCCTTCAAACTGCTCATCCAGAGAAGCCCTGGGCCTCCCTAAACTACAAACCCCAGAATTTTGCAGGAGGTAGTCATAGCATTTAAAGTGGACTAAGTGGACTAAAGTGGAAAAATGCTCAAGTGTGATGAGGCCCTAAGACTTCTGGAGAGCCTCTGGTCCAGGTAGATACATTCACCATCCTGCATCTGGCTATCAGGGCAAAGCCAGGTGCTTTTCAGATGGCTTCTGCTTTCCATCAGCCTCTACATGACTATATTGAGCGCTGGGACCTGCACTCCAACAACAACTGGAAGGCTGTATGGTTAATATCTCAACATTAAGCTGTGGAAGAATAAGGCTATTATTAAATGGTTTACTTTGGCAACATCCTGATTATTTTCCAAGGTAACTTCTGATGTTTCAAATGAAGGCAATGTCTATATATCTGTGGACAATTATTCTACCTGAATGTACTTTTAAGAAAGAGAACCATTCTTATTTTAGACCAAAAGCCACTTTTATTCTGAAAAAAAATCCTATTTATTACTGTGTTCTAGTTCTGAACTCTTTCGGTTTAGTTGTCTTTAACATTCCATTCAGGTTTGCATTATTTAAATGAAACAATTTCTCTTTCCTCTTGACACCACTCCCCCATGTTCCCTTCTTCCTTTCATTCCTTCCAGCTCTAATCTTAAATCCCAGACTCATGTACATGATCACTCATTCTTGACATCCAAGATCTGTAGTCCTTGTTTCTGGTATCATTGTGCTTCAAAGTTAACCTAGCTCAGGGACTGAAGCCTCAACAATTGCACTTTTAGCTTTTTTCTTTGTCAATCAATTTGTTTTTATATTTTCTTACTTATGTCTTTCTAATTGCTTGTAACTGAATTTGTTTATCTTTGAGTCCCAGTACTGGAAAATAAATAAGAATATAATGAAAATAATAATAATAATAATAATAATAATAATAATAATAATAATAATAATAATAATCTTTATTTGTATCCCTCCCTATCTTCCCAATGGGGACTCAAGGCAGTTGAAAGCATAAAAAGGTAAAGGTTTCCCCTGACGTTAAGTCCAGTCATGTCCGACTCTAGGGGTTGGTGCTCATCTCCATTTCTAAGCCGAAGAGCTGGCGTTGTCCATTGACACCTCCAAGGTTATGTGGCCGGCATGACTGCATGGAGCACTGTTACCTTCCCGCTGGAGCGGTGCCTATTGATCTATTCACATTTGTATGTTTTCGAACTGCTAGGTTGGCAGAAGCTGGAGCTAACAGCGGGCGCTCACTCCGCTCCCTGGGACATTAACAGCATACATCGGCAAATATTAAATGCCATAAAGTGCAGCCAACAAATAAAACAGTAGAGTCTCACTTATCCAACAGTTGCTTATCCAACATTCTGTATTATCCAACCTAGTCTGCCCTTTAGTAGTCAATGTTTTTATAGTCAATCTTTTCAATACATTGCGATGTTTTGGTGCTAAATTTGTAAATACAGTAATTACTACATAATATTGCTGTGTATTGAACTGCTTTTTCTGTCAAATTTGTTGTAAAACATGATGTTTTGGTGCTTAATTTGTAAAATCATAATGTAATTTGATATTTAATAGGTTTTTCCTTAATCCCTCCTTATTATCCAACATATTTGCTTATCCAACGTTCTGCTGGCCTGTTTATGTTGGATAATTGAGAGTGTACTGTACCATAAATTAAATTATAACACAATAAACATTGACATCAAACAATAATAAAGTATTGCAACAAATTAAACACCACTCAACTAAAAATTATACATTTTAACTAAATTACCCTGTTTCCCCAAAAATAAGACATCCCTGGAAAATAAGACCTAGTAGAGATTTTGCTCAATTGCTAAATATAAGACCTCCCCTGAAAGTAAGACCTAGCAAAGTTTTTGTTTGGAAGCATGCCTGCTGAACACAGCACACAGGATCGATAAATGTACGTATCATAGATTGCTGTACATGGAAATAATGGCAATAACAAAAAATTCTTGATAGGATTCACAGTTTGGCTGGTTATGCTGGTTTGTGATGACAACTATTGTACAGTATATAATAAATGCTCATTTTTTTTCAACAATAAATGTGAATTTTTCTTCATGGAAAAATAAGACATCCCCTGAAAATAAGACCTAGCGCATCTTTGAGAGCAAAAATTAATATAAGACACTGTCGTATTTCTGGGGAAACAGGGTATTATAAATAACAGTTATTATTACCAGTTGCTTTGAGAATCTTGGTAAGGTTCAGGAAACCTGAAAAACCCTGGCAAAAAGAAAAAGTAGCAGTTGAAATAAAATCTAGCTACTTAATGCTTGCTTTAAAAAAGTCAAATTTTCCATAATATTTCAGTGCAAGGATGCATAACCAATGGAGGATGATCCAATCAAAGACATTAAGAATATTCTGATGAAATTATAAAAAGGAAAACGAACCACTGCCTGCCAGTTGCAGGGATCAGTACTGCTCACTGCTTCTCACTTTGGTGCCTTATTTTTTTTTTAAAAGGTTCATATACACATTAGTCAAATTTATTTGTTTATTTGTTACTTTATTAATGAAAAAATGACTGGGATCTGTACTGGGGGTTTGGTGTGCAGGTCTTAGTGACTCAAAATTGTTGGTTAATCAATATCAGGTACAGCCTGTTGCTCTAGCAGCCCATCATCATAATCCCCTTCATCATGGTCATATTTCCATTCACTTCCCAGCCACACATTCAAAATTGCTGATGTACTGCTCAAGGTCAATGCTGCAAAAGAAATACATTTGAACACTAGATGGCAGAATTCTCATTGCAAATGGGCCCATGCCTTACATAAAACCACATACCTTTTCTATGCTGAATGGTAAATAAATGCGGGTCACTAGACAACCATTCCAAATATCTCTGTTTGGCCCTTCTGTTTGCTTTATGAACCACCATGATACCTACTGTATAGTAATATCTTATTTTAGCAACACAAATCAATATGCTTTCTCGAAATGTTCAAGGCACAATTTCTTCAAAATACAGGCAGTCCCCGTGTTACAAACATCTGATTTACAAACAACTTATAGTTAAGAACAGGGGTGAGACTACAGGAAGTGAGAGAAATCTGTCTCTCGGAAGGGAGATTAACTCTTGAAAGAGTTATTATCATGGGGGAAAGGGGTCTCTGCTTAAGCTTTTTCACCATCCTTGTTTCCACAACAAGCCAAATTTTTAAAAATCCATTTCTCACAGGGATAGAAAGTGAGGAGAAACCTTCTGAACAGTGGCACAGACAGGAAAACAAACACCATAGGGATTTTCACCCTTCTCTATGCTCTCCAAAGCTTATAGATAGATGATATAGATGATAGATAGATAGATAGATAGATAGATAGATAGATAGATAGATAGATAGATAGATAGATAGATAGATAGGCTGGAGATACACTTATTAAAAATATACCTGATTTTATAGCAGAGCACTTGATGAACCAACCTGGACACAGCATATTATTTGAGAACATAGAAATGCTAGACTACTCTAACAACTACCTTGTCGGACTACACAGAGAAGCCATTGAAATACACAATCATGTGGATAATTTCAACAGAAAGGAGGAAATCATGAACATGAACAAAATTTGGCTAGCAGTATTAAAAAACTAAAATCAGAACAGTAAATAAAGAGCAAGACTCAAAAAGCAGGGGTATTCCAGACAAGAATCAATTAGGGCCAGCTAACACCTCCCAACAAAGGATTTCCCCAGGCAGCTACCAGCCAGGCCTTGAAACTGCAGGCCATTAAAATACTAATCAAGCTGGCAAATTGCAACATTCACACGTACCTCAAGCAGACAAGAGTTATTTTCCCCACACTGGATATTCCACAGATATATAAACCTCACTTACCCCTCAACCTTTGAAGATGCCTGCCGTAGTTGTGGGTGAAACGTTAGGAGAGAATGCTTCTGGAACATGAACATATAGTCTGGAAAACTCACAACATCCTACCTGATCTGACTTTAAAACAAATTCAACTTAATACACTACGTGTAAGGCACCTTGAGTCCCCTTCGGGATTGAGAAGGACAGGATATAAATATAGTTAATTAATTAATTAATAGGAATGCCTGCAATAGGTAAATGAAAAACCAAATTTTAGATTTCTGGTTGGAGATTTATAGCTGATATCTGAGTTGAACCACTTTGGATGTATCATTGCCTTCTTCCAAAAATCAATTTAGCACTTTCTGTGAACAGAATAGAATTGCCTACACCCATTACAGTAATTGTCTACTAAACTGGTGCATGAACAGATAATGTTAAACTTGCATTGTTACTACAAGAAATACATTCCTTTATTGGCAATTTCTGTGTCTGCAGAAGTCTTTGCAAGCAGAAAATTGAAATCTGAGGTGCACTGATGGGAAGAATCAGTGACACAGTGTTTATAAAAATCTGTGATTGTAAAAAAAACCCCTGCATACAATTTGTAAGAAAAGTGGTTTCTCCTATTAGTTTTTAGCTAAATGCTAAATGGGAAGCCATCACATGAAGATTGTGGTTAAATCAACCTCTTGTCCTTATTACAGTGGCAAAAAAGCTGCTTTTCATTCAAAATGTATATGGTTTGCTTTGGCTCAGCAAACGTTTGCTGTTTCTGAGACTCAGTTTAAACATTTGAGAGAATGAAGCAGTAAAACATTTTTTTTAGATTGGACATACCACTGCAAGTTGCAGGTGAGTAACCATATGTTTGAATGATCCCCTGCAAGTAATAAAACAGCATGTCAGAAAGAAGATTAGGCAGATTCTTTGTACAGGATCCTTCCACGATACAGCATTCAAACATGTTGTCACGGAGCTGCAGCATAAAAGAATGAAATCTACTGTATGTGTTTTTAACTCACTTTATTCTATCTTTATTCTACCAATCTGTCTCCACATTTTACAGGAATGATGCCTATCTGCTTTATTGCACGAGGGAGGCAAACCTGCATTGAAGTTAGATCGTCATCCTCCCATTGCCTGAAACCGCGCATATCCCATTGCCTATCTGCCTCCTCCCTGTGATTAACTCACCCACTGCTTTTGACTGGAAAAACATAGTTACCAATCCTGCAACATTCCTGTCACCTGCCTGGTGCTACAGGGCTGTTTTGCTTCTGTGCTTCTAATTAAATCTTTTTCTTCTAGTATTTGGCCTTTTTATTTAAAATAATAATAATAATAACCATAGTTGGAATTTTAAAATAGCTTACAATTTTTAAAGAGCAGTGGAAGTGCAGGAAGGTGCGGGATCATGGATTGGCAAATTGGCACAATTAGATTAATGGGGAGACATATGATTATGAAGGTGATGATGCAGATATTCAGTCACAATACATGATCACAGTTCTGCTATGGAATAGCTGCTTCTTGCAACAAAGTCCTATGAGGGTTGAAAAGAGATAAACTTGACAGGAAGAGCTCAGTAACAAAGTGCTGAAGAAGGAAATTATGAATACTTGCCATGCAATACAAAAAGTATACTGTATGTCTATTAGTTAGGGATGCAGCTGAGCAGGTTGGAGTTGTGAAAGTTCAGTGCTCAATAATGGCAGCTGGCATTGTAACAAAACAGTGCACACTAATGTTCTCATAAAGTCCTTATTCACTATGGGACTCATGGCGGAGAAGTGTCTGAATGGATTTTGTTCTGTGTATTGGCAAATGCAATAATCGGGGTAAGATTAACAATATGATGATGATTTGATGGTGGTGGTGGTTCAATTGACTGCTATTTCCATATCTTATTTAGTAACCCATGAACAAATCTCTGGAAGCTAGCTAAAAACACATTGCAAATATGGCAATATTTGCTTTCTTTGTCACATTAAGGACTTTCTCACATGCCACTGGAAATGCCATGGATTGTTTCTGATTGTGGTGGTTATGATGGCACCTGTCCTGGCTTCCTCCCTATGTCATCAGACAGGGGGAAGTCTCCTTAGGATGTTTTTGCACCACAGGCCTGGAAACCCCTAGGATCATAGCACCATGCAAGAGTCCATAATATAAACAAACGGTTTATTGTAGAATATATCAAAAAGTATAGGAAAATGCAGTAATAGAGAAAGAAAAGATATTTAAAAAGGTTTAGCAATCAGCAATAATCCAATAGGAATCTCAAAGTCTCAAATAGATTCAGGAATAGCCAAAAATCATAAGAACAGCTGAAGTCCACAAGCAAAAGGTATCCTTAGTAAAACTTGATCATGAGTATAAAACAGGAGCACAGAAACTTCCAAGATGCTTGAATCCTAAAACCAAAGGGCTTGACTTGAAACATGAACCAGGAACTCAGGCCTAGCTTCTTACTCCATACTCTACGTTGCCTGAACTAACTTGAAAGTAAAAGCCGCCCATGAAAATATTCCACCTCCCTTGAAATCTCTCCCCCACCTTCCCATGCAACCACTGTGCCTTGTGATGTCTATTGTCTGCTCTGATCTGTAAATCATCATCATCATCATCATCATCATCATCATCATCATCATCATCATCATCATCATCATTTAATTACTTATTAATCGCCCTACATCCAAGATGCTCTAGGCGATTTACAAGATAAAATTGTAAAGGATAAAAACATACATATTTATATGTATGTTTTTATCCTTTACAATTTTATCTTGTAAATCGCCTAGAGCATCTTGGATGTAGGGCGATTAATAAGTAATTAAATGATGATGATTGATAACATTAACATAGATCAAAAGCTCTAGTAAAGAGCCAGGTCTTGAGTGCTAGGGTAAATGGCCCTAACTCACACATGGCTCTCATATAGGGCGGCAAGGCATTCCATAAGGCAGGGGCAGAAATAGAAAAAGCTCTGCGTCTGGTCCTTTCCAAGTGCACTTCTCTAGGACCCGGTATATAAAGTAAGTCACGTTGGGATGGTCGTTGCGATCTCCGATGATGGGAGAGGGAGAGATGGTCCCTAAGGTACGATGGGCCCTGGCTGTAAAGAATTTTAAAGGTCAGAACTTTAAATGGAAGTCTCTGTTGATTTCTGTATCTCCAGATGCTTTTTCTTGGGAGCCTTCTGTATCACTTAATTCCCCACTCACATCCTCATTTAATGTCTCTGGCTGTTCTGCCTGACCTTTGAAACCTGTACTTTCACTTTCCCAGTCAACTTTCCCCCTGATAGAAACATCATTCCCTTTACTCAAATCTTCATCACTTCCTGCCACAGGCAATCCCACAATCCCCTCTAAAACATCAGGGAACCCATTCGTCTCAGGCTGATCTACAAGAGCCAGATTGCCCATCTTTCCCAATGGAAAGGCGAGAAGCCTCCCGTTGACCACCACCAGCAATTTTTCAGCAATGGCAGGGTTTTTTTGTGACAGTTCAGCCATGGAGCCACCCTGGAAGTACTTCTCTGGGATGTGATGGGAGCCATCAGGCTCTGTGGCTGAACTGCTGAACACCTGCCGTCGCTGCTGAAAAATAGCCCGTGTGAAGAGGTCCTAGTTTGATGCTGCATCACATAATGTCCTCTGGTGGCTTTCAGTAAATATGCAACTTTCTCATTGAAATACAAAACCAAAACATAGGCCTATTCAATCAGAAGCAAGATAAAAACAGCAGCAGACCACAAAACTCCAAGTAATATGCCAATTAAAAAAGCCAACTTCTCAGATGAGGCTGAGAAGTTGTGTTTTGTCTAAGCTGGCCTTATGAGATTGAGTCAGAGCAGAGATTTCAACCAGGAATGTGCTGATTGACACATTCTGCTGCTCTGTGCAAATGGATCATCTTGGATAAAACTAGCATTCATCACATTTCCCCTCAAAATTATCTTCTCTTTTTTGGTGCACTTCCAAAAGTGCTGTATGCGATGTATGCAAGCAAATTTCTTCCACTTATGTTAGCTTCATCTTAAGGGGAAAAACACACCTGAAACAATACAGGAGCTGATATCTACCAATTTATCAAGTGATATCAGGTAAAGTCTTATGATGAGGACTTTGCTTCTGTCACAGTGATGGATCCCTTCAAAATGTTCTGCTTCATTTTCTGTTCATTATGCAAATGAAAGCATGTTTGCAAGAACAGAGGTGTTACTCTTCTATCACTCAGCAGCTCTTCCTATTTCCTGAGAACTATATCCACTATTCTCCTCAACAGCTATTAGAAGTAGTTCCATGCCACTACTTTCACTTTTAACTTATCCAAGGTCTTTTCTATCACAGACTGAGAAAACAAACTCACCTTTGATTTGTTTAGGGAAATTCGCAAAGTGGGCAGATTTCCAGAATTGATTCCTTTGCTGGCTTGGGGACCATATGATGAAATGTGTTTGTATGTGTATCCAGATCACAACCAAAATGTGTGTGTGTGTGTCAAGGTCAGACGCCAGCCAATGGATGGAAATACAGTTTATTGTATAAACAACTCAAAAAAGCTCAAAAAACAAACACAGGAGCTTGCAACACTTAAACTTCAGTGTGAAAAAGACATTTAAACTGAAAAAACTCCAAAAAACCAAAGCGGAGTATTATCCGGATTATCCAGAGATATAATCCGGATTAAAACAAAACTGCTTAGATTCAGCTCAAAATTGCAGGATAACTTGGAGAAGGCAAAACAATTCAGTGGCCCATGGCAAGCTGAAGTAGATAGAGGAAGAAGGGAAAATCCTTATAAGAGAGGAAAAAGGGAGGTGTATTTCTGCTTTATGGGGAAACATATGTAACCCAACAAAAAGGACAATGAAGCAACCAGGGTCTAAGTTAAGGCCATGTTCTGGTGCAACTTATTTTTCCCTAAGTATTGATACTCGCAATTAGAACCTAACACACAGCAGAGTATCCCATTCCACTGTAAAAAACAGGTATCTCTAAGGAGAACAAGTGTTAAATTTGGAACTATACCACCAGAGGAAGGCCTGATGCAGGGCCGAAACCGGTCGTGGCGAACTTACTCTTCTCGGCAATAGAATATACAACGCCGATTGCACTTCAATGTATATTGGACTATCCATTTGAGGCTGCTTGTTATTACTGTGAATTTAACGCCGACTGCATTTCTATGTATATGGGACAATCCATTTGATGGTGTTCGATATTACTGTGAATTTAAACAGTATATTAATTTGCCAGATATATTATTTACTGAACTGATTCATTTTCAATTGTATATATAGGAGGTCATTTGTGTTTGAGTTGACTCAGGAACCCATTTAGAGTGCTCCAGATCTATCCCCTTAAGGATGTAAAAAAACAGCTGAAAGGATACATTTTGATTAGAAAAAAATGGGCTATTGGGAAAAGGGTTATGAACACCCTGTATCAACACCACCTCGGACTGAGAGACAGATCATCAACCTCCCACATCACATTCAGTTTGACCCTGCAGGTGTAAAAAGATTCAGCCGAAGAGCACTGTATTTGATGCTGTTTGAAGCCTTCCCCCTCCTTTCCCCATCACCATCAGGGGGAGCCCAGTCTCAAAGGGTTGTCCTCTTAAATATCATCTGATGGGGGTTGTTTTCTTTGCTGCTTTGTGGATTTCTCCCCCAACCCTTCAGAGCCTCCATTTGTTTTCCTTTTTTGACCTTCTCTTTAATTACTTTTTCAGATTAAAAGAAAGAAAGAAAAGGTCTGAAAGGGAAAGTGGCTAAGAGGTTGGCTGATATTCAGCTGTGAAGTGAAAGTGCAGTGTAAGCAAAAACTGAAGGGACTCAAATGTTGACCTTGCTTCATCTTTGCTTTCATTCCTCCAGCTTACTTAATGCAGGACCTTTATTGAACTAGCAAAACAGAAAACCACTGAAAATGCCAGCACGAGTTTATATATATATATATACATATATATATATATATATACACACACACACACACACACACACGGCCGTAGCCAGAAAAAATTTCGGGGGGGGGGGGTGTTTGAAAATTTCAGGTGGGGGTGTTGAACCCCTGGCACCGCCCACCCCCATTACAAATCTGTTTGAGATAGTGCCTGGAGGGACTCTTAATGTTTTGCGTCTCATAGATTTAGCATGGGGATTTGGTTAACCAGTTAAAATTCATGAATAAACCAGGTTTTTTTTATAACTTGAAAAATTTCAGGGGGGGGGGGTTGAACCCCTAAGCCCCCCACCCTCGCTACAGGCCTGCACCCACAGTAGAGTCTCACTTATCCAAGCCCCAGATAATCCAAGCCATTTTTATAGTCAATGTTTTCAATATATCGTGATATTTTGGTGCTAAATTCATAAATACAGTAATTACAACATAACATTACTGTGTATTGAACTACTTTTTTCTGTCAATTTTGTTGTCTAACATGATGTTTTGGCGCTTAATTTGTAAAATCATAACCTAATTTGATGTTTAATAGGCTTTTCCTTAATCCCTCCTTATTATCCAAGATATTCACTTATCCAAGCTTCTGCTGGCCTGTTTAGCTTGGATAAGTGAGGCTCTACTGTATGTGTGTGTGTGTGTGTGTGTGTGTATATATATATATATATATAATCTGCATATCTAGATAAGGAAAGTATAGAAACAGGGAGGAAAATTAACTTTTCTAGAGGCACGTGTGGATGGTGCAGCAAAAAGGGAGCTATTGTCAGCAGAATTTATTCAGTAGACTTCATCCCACCGAAGGGGGCAAAGTATTCATCCGTATGTATATCACACTGGTATCATATGGGGGGAAAAATTACTCACCTCACCACACAGATCCATCCAGACAGGACTTAAAACCAAGACCTGTCTCGGTTTTACTGGAGGCATCCAAACGATATCTCAGGTAAAACCTAATTAATTAAACACCTGGTAAGACCTAGACCTTCATTACATCCTCCACCCAAAACTCAAAATAAGCTCTTAAAAGTTAAAAAACTTACCTGACCGCTATTATCTTCCTCCTTGCACATTCGTGGTGCAAGGAAATAAAGCATCAGGAGAACCGGGGGGGGGGGGGAACAGGGGAGATTTCCCTCCTCTGCTCCCCCTGTCTCCTGGTGCACCATTTCCTCATGCCAGGAGGGTGCATGGACACAGTTCATGGCCATCACGTTTGATCCCATTAGCATGTCATCCATTCCCCCCCCCCCCGTTTTCTCTCCCCCCCCCCCCGAAATTGCACAAAAACGTAACTTCATTTTCTCTCGATGCTGGAGTTCCATAAGTACCATCAATTGAAATTGTGCAATCTAGAAAACTTAAAATAAAATAAATTAATCATTATTTTCACCAATTAGCCCAGGCTATTTGACATCCTGCATCCCTGCTTATAAACCTATTCGGGGCAGCTGTTAGGGGGTTGGCAGTCTACTTTGGTCACTGCAGAACTTTAGAAGCACAAAAGGTGGTCTGGTATGGGTCAAGAAGCTGCATCCCCTATTTTATTTCATTTCACTTTAAACAGAAATTAATTTTACATACACACAAATTCACCACATTTACACAGAGATAGGCATTTAGCTCTCACTCATCCAAGCATGCAGCTGCAACACATGAGGAAAGTACAACCAGGGCCGGCCCCACCATAGAGGCCACGTGACGCCGCCGCCTCGGGCGCAGGTCCCGGGGGGCGCCGTCAGGCTGGGTGGGAGGCGGGGCACCGCTCTGACGGTGCCCCGCCGCCCGACCAGTGCGCCCTGGCCTTGTGGCTCTCTCTTTCGCCGCCCGGGAAGGGAAGGAGGGATCCCCTCCTCCCCTCCCCGGGCGGCGAAGCCTCGTTCTTTCTCCGCCCGGGGAGGAGAGGAGGGATCCCCTCCTCTCCTCCCCGGGTGGCGAAGCCTCGTTCTTTCTCCGCCCGGGGAGGAGAGGAGGGATCCCCTCCTCCCCTCCCCGGGCGGCGAAGCCTCGTTCTTTCCAACCCTGGCCGCGCCTCCCACGCTGCGTGGGAGGCGGGGCCAGGGCAAATAGCATGGGAGGCGGGGCCAACCCTGGCCCCGCCTCCCACCCAGCGTGCCCTGGCCCCGCCTCCCACGCAGCGTGGGAGGCGGGGCCAGGGCACGCTGGGTGGGAGGCGGGGCCAGGGCGCAGGAGGCGGGGCCGGCGGGGGGCGCTTTTCAGCACCCCCGCTTAATATTTAAATTTATCTCCGACCGGCCCTGAGTACAACAAATAGCTCCTAGTTTTTTCTTGCTCTTTGAAAGGGTCCGTGGCAAACACACACAAGAAAGCAAAACAAAAACAGGCAGCCCAGCATAATCTGTGGTTTTTCTAGGACAATGATCAGGGTTGGGGAAAAGGATTCCCTGTGATTTTCCCAGGCAAAAATAAATAAATAAATGAGCAATTGGGATGTGTGTTGTTTTAAACCAGGCAGTAAATCAAAATTTCTTCCCTTATGAAAAGCCTTTTCTGGTGCTAAAACAGCTTGGAGGGCACAATGAAACTGTCCACTCTTTCAGCCTCTAACAAGGCACTTCAAAATAAAGTGGTGTATATTTTTTTAGTTAATAATGAGTTTGTAATTAAATTAATTTTTGAGAATTAATAAAACCAACTGGACAAAACTCAGGAGCCCTTGGAAGCCTGAAAACCCAGCCTTGGCACTGTATGCTGCAAGCTGTCCATCTGTTTTAAAGCTTATTTCACCTTGTGGTAGAAAATTCTATGCGGAGAGGAATTTCCTTCATAATCTTTCTTCCTTTCTTCGTCTTTATTGCATGTTGTTGTTATGTGACTTCAGGTAATTTCCACCTTAAGCAGACATTATCAAATCTGCTGACTTTTGTGTAGCCAGCCCTTCCTTTGTGTACTTCTACTTTTTGCTCAGTTTCTGTGTTACAGTAGAGAGTGATGCAGGATGTGATGAAGATACAGAATGCAGGGACACTAACATTGACTTCAGCCAGGGCCATAGCCAGAAAAAAATTTCAGGAGGGGTTTTGAAAATTTCGGGGGGGGGGGGGGGGGTTGAACCCCTAGCACACACCTCTCCCCGCTACAAACCTGTCAATATCTGCTTGAAATAGTGCCTGGAGGGACTCTTAATGTTTTGCGTCTCATAGACCTAGCATGGGGATTTGGTTAACCAGTTAAAATTCATGAGTAAACCAGGTTTTTTTATAACCTGAAAAATTTCGGGGGGGGGGGGTTGAACCCCTAAAACCGCCCCCTCGCTACAGGCATGACTTCAGCTAATGAACAACCATAATATAATAAAGTGAGAAAAATAAATATGTAATAAATAAATAAATGTGCATGTAGAAGATCTGATTTGCTGTCGCTCTTTAGCCCTTCATTTATCCTTAGAACACAGCATCTCTGTGCTTTGGGGATGTGGAAATAGGATGCCATTAACAGGAGGCAGTTTTGTAAGCAATCCATTGTGTGATAAATGTCATTTGATGTGCATTGATCTGAGATACGCCCATAACCATCAGCATGTAATTTATGGCAGGTTCCATCCTGCTTTATTGCCCAATAATCTGCATCACTGCTTTTGTCCTGATAAATTTGCAGTCTGCGCTTCCTCAAAATTCCTGACTAGGATTTCTAGCCTTCACCTACTGGACGATTTGCTGTGTCACTACTAATGTTCATCATTACGAACCATAGATTTCTTGCCTTTGAAGTTACCCTGGCATGCAGAATATCGATTCTTCAGGCAGATATCTACTAATTCCTTTAGACAGTCCGTTATTTTGTTGTTCTTGCCATCTGTGACTGTTTGCAAAACCCCCCTTCATTTAAAAAAAATTACAATAGCTTTTGAACAGAAAAAAACAGCATATGAGGAATGAGCACTACTATTGTGTTCGTATATCCAAGCCTGTGATAGAATTTAATAAATATGTAATTCAGTTTCTGTATTAAGGAAAACTATGACTTGTGTATCAAGGTCCACATTTTCCCTATCATGCAGCAATATGTCCTTTGGGAGAGACACAGGGAGGTCATTGGAAGGAACAAAAGGTGCATCTATACTGTAGAATTGATGCAGTGGGGAGAAATGTCTTAATATGGATATCATACCTTGCAGCTTGACAAATGGCACATCTACCCTAAGCACTTAGGTCAATTTGGAACTGGTTTGGGAGAATGCTATGGAATCAATGATATGGAACAATGGGAGTTGTCATTTGGTGAAACAACCTAATTCTATAATGTAAATGCACAGCATGCTTCTAACCCATTTCCTAATCATCTGCACTATAAAACTGGCTTCTCCCAAACCAGTTACAAACTGACCTAAGTTGTCAGTCTAGGTGTGTCCAGAGTCAAGCTGCAAAGTATGATCTATTTTAATACACTAGCTGTGCTGGCCACGCATTGATGTGGCTTATGGGAATCCTTTGTTGGCCAGATGGAATAGCAGTGAATAGCCTTGCAGCCTCAAATTCTGGCCGTTTTCTTGTTTTGTGAGCTGGAATACAATGGAATAGGCTTGTTGCTTGGAAGGCTGGGTACTTGTGTTCTAGGAGAATGGTTTATTGGGCTAATAGAATTGCAACAAATAGCCTCACTACTTCAAAGCCTGGCTGCTTGCTACCTAGGGGAATCTTTGGTTGGTCAGCTTCAATAGTACAGAGTAGAATCACTGCTTCAAAGCCTGGCCGCCTTCTACCTTCTGTTGGTCTGGTTGAATTGCACTGAATAGCCTTGCAACTTCAATACCTGGCTGTCTTATACCTAGGAGAATCCTTGTTTGGCGAGCTGGAGTAGCACCCTCAATCATAGAGCTGCTTTGAAGCCTGGCTCCTTCCTTTGTAGGGGAATCCTTGTTTGGCCAGTTGAATTGCACTGAATAGTCTTGCAGCTTAAAAGCTTGGTCACTTTCTACATAGAGCATCCTCGCTAGGCCAGGTTCAATGGGACGTAGTACCCATGTGGTTTCAAAGCCTGGGGGTTTTCTATCAAGGGGAAATTTTGGTTGGCCAGGTTGAATAGCACTGAATAGCCTTGCTGCTTGCAAGCCTGGCCAGTGGCCACTTTCTACCTTGTGGAATCCTTGGTTGGCCAGGTTGAATAGCAATGAATAGTCTTGGTGAGGCAAGTATGAATGCTGCAATTAGTCACCTTGATTAGCATTTAATGGCCTTGCAGCTTCAAAGCCTTGCTGCTTCCTCCCTGGGGAAATCCTTTGTTGGGAGGTGTTAGCTAGCTCTGGTTGTTTCCTTTTTGGAATTTCCCTGTTTTCAGAGTGTTGCTCGTTATTTACTGTCCTGATTTTAGAGATGATATTGTTCTGTATTATTATACCACAGTAATTATTATATATTATATTTATAATCTTATATTGTCTGCTTAGAACTGGATTATATGAGGCCCTTTCTACACAGCTGTATAAAATCCATACTGAACTGGATTATATAGCAGTGTGGATTCAAGATAATATAGTTCAAAGCAGATACTGTGGATTATTTGCCTTGTCATTCTGGGTTATATAGCTGTGTGGAAGGGCCTTGAGTCTACACTGCCATATAATCCAGTTCAAATCAGATAATCTGTATTTTATAGGCAGTGTGAAAGAGGCATAAGTGAACCCTGCCTATCCCCTGGGTGCCATTGTGGTTGAGGGAGTTGCTATGACATGAAGTGGGTGGGGCCTAAATGGGGTGAGGCCTACCCTTCTGACTGGCAGACGGGGAGAACTGTGTGTGCAAGGAGGGAGGGAAGCCCCTCCCTGGCTCTCTCTCTACCTGCTCTTCTCCACACTCTTGGGCTCCCCTGTCAGCTGTAAACACAGTCGCCTCCCCTAAGGGCAAGTGCAGAGAGTGAAGGGAAAAGTGGGGAGTGTACAATTCCGGCTGGGGGAAGGGAATGAAAAATAGACATAGGCCAATCTGTTTTTGGGTTTTTTTAAACAAGGACATACCTTGGATGTGTTGGTGTATTGTGGCCAAATTTGGTGGCATTTGGTCCAGTGGTTTTGTTGTTAACTCGGTCCTAATTATGCACAGAATATATATACTTTTATTTATTTAGCAGCATCTCTTTTAATGGATATATATATCCATTAAAAGAGATGCTGCTAAATAAATAAAAGTTTTAAAGTAGCACTAATTTAAAACATTGGCAAACAGTTTGTGAAAGCAAAGGGCAGTTTTGCACTGAGAAGTAAAGTCTAACAAGAACCTAAATACTCACTACATAAAAATACAAACTCCTCACCCTTTTCCTCTACACAAAAACATTAAAATTGATTTCCCGTCACACACCCAAGACAGTATAATAGAAGTAAGATAAATGTTCATGTGCTACAGAAATATACTTATATTTGCTGACTTAAATCCTTAAAAAACCCTTCAAACTTCAAATCCCTCAAGTATGCAATGACCTCTCTAATCTAGTTAAATAAATTGTCCATTTTAGCCTTTTCATAAACTTCAAAGTCCATTCCTTTTTTACTGGCAAACAAGCATTTTCCCAATCCAGAACAGCCTTACTGCCAGTATCATTTATTCCATCAAAGGTAAAATTAATACCTCCAAATTGCCCATTTGATGACCCCAATAAAAAATTATGTCATTGCCATCTCCCTCTTAATTCAGTAATTCCAACATTCAATTTATTGACATCATGAGACAGATGATTTAAATAATAAATTTTCACTCTCATTTGGTTAAAATTACCATATAATTAGTATACAATTAATCTATTAATCTAATGTATGAGTCATGATATATATCAGTTTCTCTTTTTAATTTTAATATTTGTTTTGCTTTCCATCATAAAATATTTGCAAGGACAACTTTAATATGACCCAGCTTTATTTTCTGAACTAGTGTAAGTAAAAAATGTTTTATCTTCCCAAAACTATTAAAAATAAGGTTAAGTAGTATAGTTCGGAAACATGTGCATTATATTCCTGTTCTCAATTGCCCTGTCCTAAATTTTAATTTAAATGTTATTAGCATTCTTGGATGCTTCCTTGTTGCTTTTATTTCTACTTTGCTTCATGTTTACTTTTATTTTAATGAGAAACAAATGGGGATCTACAAATAGTAGAGATTCATAGTTTGGTTTCTATTGCCCTCTGTCTGATCCATAACATTTGCATTGCTGACATACAGCATTCCTCCACTGCTTTTCTGTGCATTAGGGTTGTGCGCAGATTTCGTTTCTTCTGTTTCCTCCATTTCCTTTGGTACCTTTGGTACTTTGGGAGCTTGTAACAGTAAGGGCTCTTGTGGTACGAAAACCCGCCCAACACGAAAGCAAGCAGGAACCGATCTCAGCTCCGCCTCCCCTATTTGGCATCACAGTTGAATCTTGGATCTCAGCATTGGCTCCACAAGGATACTAGCATTGGCTCCATGAGGATCCCAGTGTTGGCTCCAAGAGGATCCGACGTTGGCTCCAAGAGGATCTAAGCATTGGTTTCATGAAGATCCTAGCATTGACTCTGTGAGGATCCGAGCGTTGGCTGTGTGAAGATCCTAGCATTGGCTCCATGTGGATTGCACATTCGCTCCACGAGGATCCAAGTAGGATCCAAGTGTTGGGTCCAAGAGTATTGATTTTTCTTTATTTTCCTGATTCTATTTATTTAGTGGGACTGACTAGGAGTTGGTGAGGGACCTGAGGGATGGTGGGTGGAGTGTGTGCATTTGGGGGCTTGGAGATAGAGGATCATCCCTTTACCTTCTTTTTCTCCTTCCCTTCCTCTCTTTCAGAAAATACTTCTAAAAGATAACAATTACTATTAATAATGGTAATCCCAGCAAACAAAAGAGAAGCCTACCTCTCCTCTAGAGTAGAAAGTAGAAACAGCTTTAAGGAAGCATTAAACTGAAACAGAAAGGAGATTGCAGCCTTGCAGGCAAGTGAGGGAATGTTTGAAGTAGTCCAGGGAGGATAGATTGACTGAGCTCCAGTTCATCCCTCTTCCTTCCCTGGGTCTCCTCAAAATGAATTAAAGCTGCTGGTGCTGGGAGAGAAGAAATGTGGGCACCTGCCTCTCCTCTAGAGTAGAACAGTTTTAAGAAGCAGTAAATCCAGTCTCCTCCTCTACAAACAGAAGGGAAAGGATCCAGAAACTTAAGAATGGTAACTGATGTTTTTTAAAATCCAGGTCTTAATGAAATCCAGGCTGTTGAGCAGCTGCAATAAATCACTCTGACCATGAGGTCATGAGTTCGAGGCCAGCCCGTGGTGGGGTGAGCACCCGTCAATTAAAAAAATAAAAAATAGCCCCTGCTCGTTGCTGACCTAGCAACCCGAAAGATAGTTGTATCTATCAAGTAGGAACTAAGGTACCACTGTAAATTTCTATTTAAAATGGAAAGTTGACTTCTTTAGGAAATTGAAAGATTAGGGGAAAAGTGGGGAGGCAAGTTTAACTAATTTACGACCTGGAATGAGGAAGTGCCGTCAGAGTGGATGATGAAGCAGCTGCTTCCCCGTGGCCAGAATCGAACATCCCCTCAGGAGAAGGTTAAATTGCCTCTGCGTCTGTCTGTCTCGGTCTCTGTTTGATGTGTTTATGGGCATTGAATGTTTGCCCTATGTGTGTATAATGTGATCCGCTCTGAGTCCCCTTCGGGGTGAGAAGGACAGAATATAAATACTGTAAATAAATAAACAAATAAATAAATAAGGATATGGAAGGGGAGCCTGTGGGAAGCCCCCGCCCCCATAATGCACTGAAGGAGTGTGCTTTATTAACCCTGTTGCTGACAACCAGGATCCATTAAAGGGAAAAAAAAGTAAAGGGTCCCGGGGAAAGGGGAGCCTCATAAATTCCCCATTGCCACCAACGGACCTAACATTGTTTGTTTTTTCAGATGCTGAACAAAACTGTCCATTCAGCAGGGCACCCATTTTCGGGAGGTGCAGGAAAACTGATATGGAGGTTCTGGTATCTGGCAAGCAGAAATGGATCGCGATTCACCCAAAATGCACAACCCTAGTGTGCATGTTGTTGGAACATTCTGCAGAGGTGTTTATATCTGACTTTTTTATACATTCAGTGAAGGACCGAAGACCCTTCCAGACAGTCTCTTAATCCGGAGTAAGGAAGTAGGATTAAAAATGTGCATTTTATAGAAGGTCCTTCCATGGAGCCATTAGTCCTGAGAAATAGTCTCATGGTGTCCAGAAAAATTTGGCTTATTTGGAAGCCACAAAAGGTACAGGGCATCAGCTAGAAGTTTTTTTTTTAAAAAAAAATCTTAATGACTTTCCAGGATTTTAAAATGAGAATAAGTACTGGAGCAGTCTACATCAGCATAGTGCAAAGAAATTTCTTTTTTTGGGGAGCACTGGGATATACAGTGCTTCATAGCAGCACATTTTGTATTGATGTTGGATTTTACATAAACCTTTTTATCATGTGTTTTGCATGCAGTCCTAATATCAAGCATACCTTTTTGGTTTGTGTTTTTAGCCTCCCCCCCTTTATACCACTCTCTTTTGGGTTCTGGAACCTGTGCAGATGGGGCCTGAGTCAGAAAAGAGGCATTTCTTCTGATCCTCACCCTGCAAGTGTCCCACTGGTTAGGTGTTAATTTCCATAAATTTTAATTATGGCATCAAACTATTCAACCAAGGCATTTCATTGTAGTGGGTCTCTCTGTCCCCCCTTAAATAAACTAGTATGGAATTAAGTCTCAAACTTTAATTTGAAATTTTAAAGTTATGTCCTGAATTTACACACCAATTTTTAGTCTTCAAAATAAATATCAGATAACAAGGTTTTATTATTCTGTGTCAAAAGCATGGCATAAATAAATAAGTATAAAACTGATAAAAGAAAGCGAGCAAAAGTAGCTGAATAATTTTAGACCAAAAATGGGCAATAGTGACCACATTGTCTGTGGCTTTAAACAGTTATTCTTCTTTGCATCAGGCAGGGCATTGTGGGCAAGCATACAGATGCTGAGTAGTTTGTTCTGCTCCACAGTTGCACAAGGTGGAAGATTCCTCTAGGTCACTTGTGGGTCTACAGATGTTTTGGCCTTCAACTCCCAGAAATCCTAACAGCTGGTAAACTGGCTGGGATTTCTGGGAGCTGTAGGACAAAACAGCTCTGGGGACCCACAGATTGCAAACCACTGTCCTAGGTAGTGCCATTTTGCTAGGTTGTCTTTTGATCCTCTCACTCCACTTCTGAGTCTGTTCAGGGACTTCCAAGCTGCCCATTCTTGGTTTGCCCCTGGAGGAAAACCCTCATAAGGGACCATACAGTTGGAATTGCCTGATTTTGCTACCCACATGGATATTCTTGCTGTTGCTGGAGGAACATTTAGAGGAGTGGTGGTTCTTATGAAACTTTTCCTTGATTTAAGTCTTCTTGGAGGATGCTGATAGCTATACAGTGGGTGGCTTTCACAGTGTTCAACCTTTTTTCTTGCAATTGGCAGCAACTACCCATCACACACAGGGCCGGCCCAATGCGGAGGCCACTGAAGCGCCCGCTTCGGGCACACGGTCCCTGGGGGTGCCGAAAGGCTAGCCAGGCCAGGGCGCGCGGGGCGGGAGGCGGGGCCCCATCTGGGCGGCACCCCACCTCCCGCACCAAGCACCCTGGCCCTGCCTCTCATGCTGCGTGAGAGGTGGGGTCAAGGTGAGCAGCGCGGAAGGTGGGGCCAACCCACACCGCTCGCCCTCGCCCGGCTGGCCTTTCCCAGCTGGCCAGGCTGCAGCGGGGGTCCCTCCAGGCCACGATCGCCGTGGCCTGGAGAGACTCCCGCTGCTTCCTGGCCGGCTGGCCTGGGACAGGGCGCGTGGGGTGGGAGGTGGGGCCCCATCTGGGCGCAGCCCCGCCTCCCGCCCCGCGTGCCCTGGCCCCGCCTCCCACGCTGTGTGAGAGGTGGGGTCAGGGTGAGCAGCCTCCCGCGGCGCATGGCCACACCTCCTGCAGCTCCTAGGTCTCAGTGTCCTGGAGACTAGGATGTGGAACAATGGCTTTAAACTACAGGAAAGGAGATTCCACCGGAATATTAGGAAGAACTTCCTCACTGTGAGAGCTGTTCGGCACTGGAACTCTCTGCCCCGAAGTGTGGTTGAGGCTCCTTCTTTGGGGGGGGCGCAATTCCCCCCCCCACTTAACATTTAAAATTTTCTCGGGCCAGCCCTGATCACACATCAGGGAGCGCAGTGCCAGCTAGCTTACAGAGTATCAACAGGAGTAGGTTTAAGACATCCTGTGATTATTCTACGTCTCATTCAGATAACAAGGTAATTTTACTTCTTTCCTTCCTAGAATTGTATCTTAGAATTTCTTTATCTCATCTGGAGCTCTGTGTCCAAGGCATAGCTATGACAGTCTGTTGTAAAAAACTCCAGTATTGATGAGTCTTTTAAGATGAACTCATTTCACATGATAAAACATTTGTGAATTCATGTTCACTTCTGTCGCTGCATTGTATTTTTGTTCAAACATTGTCTTACATGATAAAGGTGGAAGTAGCTTCATGGGCCATCTATTTACCCCTTACTCAATGCATGCTTTCCAGCTAAAGCAGACCCTGCACTTTTATTGATAGTAATCAGCTATAGATGGTGTTTTGACAAGAAGTCCAAAACCAAACCAAACCTTTGAATAGTCTGAACTTTCAAAAACATTTCAAACATCTTATCAGAAAATGTACTGGCTCTGTGCATCACAATAGTCGCAGAATATTAAACTGATAAGAACAGATACTACACTTGATCTTAGCCAAAAGGGCTAGAAGCGATTATTTGAAGTAGGGATTGCTTTTGTGATTAGAAATATAGCCATTAGTCTACACCAGGGGTCCCCAAACTAAGGCCCGGGGGCCGGATGCGGCCCTCCGAGGTCATTTACCTGGCCCCCGCCCTCAGTTTTATAATATAATATATTGTATATACATATAATATTGATAATAATATTATAATGTAATACAATATAACACTAATAATATTACCATATAATAATATTAATTATATATCCTATATTACATATAATATTACTAATAATATTACAGTATAGTGGTATAGTTCAGTATAGTAATATATAATGCTAATATTGTGCTATGCTAATAATATAATATATTGTATGTACATATAATTTGTAAGCCACTCTGAGTCCCCTTTGGGGTGAGAAGGGTGTGTTACAGATGTAGTAAATTAACGCAGTAAATAAATAAATAATAAATAAATACATTTTAGACTTAGGCTCGCCCAAAGTCTGAAATGACTTGAAGGCACACAACAACAACAACAACAACAATCCTAATTAACTTGACTATCTCATTGTCCAGAACACTTCCCATTGAAATCCCGATAAATGTATGTTGGTTAAAATTGTTTTTTTTTTATAAATATTGCATTGTTCTTTCGTTGTTCTTGTTGTTGTTTTTGCACTACAAATAAGACATGTGCAGTGTGCATCGGAATTTATTTGTATTTTTTTTTCAAATGATAATCCGGCCCCTCAACAGTCTGAAGGATTGTGGACCGGCCCTCGGCTTAAAATGTTTGAGGACCCCTGGTCTACACTGTCAAATTGTATGCACTACACTTCTAATCTTTGCTGAATTGCAGTTCATACACATGACATTCTTCACCATAAGCAGTTTGTTTTTTCTTGTGAAAATTTGAATGCTTCTATATGTAACACATCCACTAGATGTCACTGCCTCCGGAGCCTAGAATCAATTTAGTGAAGAGTAGAGTTTGCTTATACTGATTTGCTGAAGATCTCTTTACACTAAAAGAGACATCGATTTCGATTGATTACACTAGAGACGAATTTGGTAAATCAACCATGAGAGTGAGAAACATATAACGATGTGGAATAAATCTCAGCTGGAAAATGAGATTGCTTAATTTGGAAAGAGATAAAAAAGATAATAGATGGAAGGGATATAGTGTATATGAAACAGTCTATGCCTTTTCTGACATTGATTAAACAACATTTTTTCTTTTATTTATTTTTTTAAATGGATTGAATCAGAATATGGAGTAAATGAAATCAGTTTGAATGTTCAAAGAATTGACAATGTGACTAAGCTGATTTGTCAGTTTTCATCTGGAAATGTATGACATCGGAATAATGATGAGTTTTAAGAATGGAGTGCACAGAAGAAGCCCATCAGAAATTTAGAAATGATAGAAAATGCAGGGTACATATGATGGAAGAACAGTCGTTCAGAGAATCTAACCAAGGTATTTTCTTGATGTGTGAAATCCACCCAAAGTTACAAAGTTCATTCTTTGAACTCCAAAAGTTGCCTCTCCTCCATTCCTCGGTCCCGCCTATTTTATGTGATTAATCCCATAAAGCGTGTATCCAGTCAAAACAAAATTTAAGGGTGTGAAATACCCATTCATCTCTCATTACTCTTAACCATCTTCCCCTGCCTTTGCTATCTTCCTTATTTTTGAAATTTCATTGTAAACATCTCAAGGCAGCAGGGCTAACAAAAAATTTTGTTGCCTAAAACGATGGACAAGATCATAATTCACCTCAGGCAGAAAAATATGAATTAATGTAGCTGCTCCTCACAACATTTTATATAGGGACACATACTGGACAGTTAGATTATCTGTTTATCCCAGGTTATCTGGATGTGAGGGCTCATATATTCCAGTTTAAAGCAGATCTGGGATCAGATCCTAGGAAAAAGGACAGTGTGGAAGGGCTCATAGTCAGTTCTAGACACCTATACATAGCAGTGAAGACATTTATGAATGCTAAGAGTCATTAGGGCAGGAGTCCTCAAACTTAAAACAGAAGGACAGTTTACAATCCCTCAGACTGTTAGGGGGGCTGACTATAGTTTGAAAAAAAGAACAAATTCTGATACACACTTCACATAGCTTATTTGTAATGCATTTTTTATTTAAAAAAAACCCCAGGAAATCAGAAGACGTCTACTTCTTGGGAGGAGAGCAATGGCCAACCTCAATAAAATACTGAAAAGCAGAGACATCACACTGGCAATGAAGGTCCGCATAGTGAAAGCAATGGTATTCCCCATAGTAACCTATGGATGCGAGAGCTGGACCATAAGGAAGGCTGAGTGAAAGAAGATAGACGCTTTTGAACTTTGGTGCTGGAGAAAAATCCTGAGAGTGCCTTGGACCGCAAGAAGATCCAACCAGTCCATCCTCCAGGAAATAATGCCTGACTGCTCACTGGAGAGAAAGATATTAGAGGCAAAGTTGAAGTATTTTGGCCACATCATGAGAAGACAGGACAGCTTGGAGAAGATCATGATGCTGGGGAAAATGGAAAGAAAAAGGAAGAGAGATGACCAAGGGCGAGATGGATGGACGGTATCCTTG
Organism: Anolis carolinensis; assembly: GCF_035594765.1. Classification (NCBI taxonomy): domain Eukaryota; kingdom Metazoa; phylum Chordata; class Lepidosauria; order Squamata; family Anolidae; genus Anolis; species Anolis carolinensis. The sequence goes on from NC_085845.1 coordinate 108,805,995, forward strand.
AAGTGACTGGCTCGACCTTGAAGGAACTGGGGGCAGTGACGGCCGACAGGGAGCTCTGGCGTGGACTGGTCCATGAGGTCACGAAGAGTCGAAAACGACTGAACGAGTGAGACGACGACGAACATAAACGTACCAGTATTTCAATGGGGAATGTGGGCCTGCTTTTGGCTGGTGAGATAGTCAAGTTAATTGGAATTGTTGTTGTTTCGTATGCCTTCAAGTCATTCCAGTTTAAGGCATGGTCTGGGTAAATGACCTTGGAGGGCCTCATCCGGCCTGCGGGCCTAAGTTTGGGGACCCCTGCCTTAGGGGAAATATGAAAAGAGTGAATTTACTTTTAACCATACATTCCATGCCACCTCTATGGCTACTTAATTTCACTTAATTGAAGAGTTGGCTCTCAACTACCTAGCTGTTACTGTTTGTTCTTGTTTGAAAGACATTGTTAGGAGGACAATAAGCTGAAACAGTAGGAATGAACTGGAATTTCTGAAAGTTCACACTGTATAAAATGTGTTAGTCTTTAACGTAACTCAAGATTCATCCATGTTGTTTTTACTTTTGCAGACTATCCTTTCTAACCCTTAGAATCATAGAATAATAGAGTTGGAAGAGACCGCATGGACCATCTAGTCCAACCCCCTGCCAAGAAGCAGGAAATTGCATTCAAAGCACCCCGACGGATGGCCATCCAGTCTATGCTTAAAAGCCTCCAAAGAAGGAGACTCAACTACACTCTGGGGCAGAGAGTTCCAGTACTGAACAGCTCTCACAGTGAGGAAGTTCTTCCTAATATTCCGGTGGAATCTCCTTTCCTGTAGTTTAAAGCCATTGTTCCGCATCCTAGTCTCCAGGACACTGAGACCTAGGAGCTTGAGGTAGGATAAATTACCCAGGATGCAATTTGAAGAAGGAAGGATGCAAAATTAACTTTCTATCTGACGTTTACTGTGAAGATTGCAAATTGGTGTGTATTATTACATAATTGTAAATTTCTATTTAAAATGGAAAGTTGACTTCTTTAGGAAATTGAAAGATTAAGGGAAAAGTGGGGAGGCAAGTTTAACTAATTTACGACCTGGAATGAGGAAGTGACGTCAGAGTGGATGATGAAGCAGCTGCTCCCCCCTGTGGCCAGAATCTAACATCCCCTCAGAAGAAGGTTAAATTGCCTCTGCGTCTGTCTGTCTCGGTCTTTTTTTGATGTGTTTGTGGGCATTTAATGTTTTCCCTATGTGTGTATAATGTGATCCGCCCTGAGTCCCCTTCAGGGTGAGAAGGGTGGAATATAAATACTGTAAATAAATAAATAAATAAATAAATAAATAAATAAATAAATAAATAAATAAATAAATGATGCACTGAAATGGAATACCTTACTAGGATCCTGGCTTACTCATGAATTTTAACTGGTTAACCAAATCCCCATGCTAAGTCTATGAGACATAAAACATTAAGAGTCCCTCCAGGCACTATCTCAAGCAGATATTGACAGGTCTGAACCCGGCTGGCGGGTGGGTCAGGGGTTCAACCCCCCCCCCCCGAAATTTTCAAAACCCCTCCCAAATTTTTTTTCTGGCTACAGCACTGCTAGGAACATTTGATGCCATAGTAAAAAAATATATATATATATATGTAGGATATACTCTCATATTTGGCTTGAATGGAGGCACTTTTCAAAAGAGAGAGACAGGTGCAAAATGCATAGGAAGGTGCTGTCAGAAAGGAGACTTTTAATATTGTGGCATTGCATGAAAGGATAAGAAAGCAAAGAAACAAAAATGAAAAAAAATATTTAGAAAAGAAATCATGTCATGTCAGCAAGGAGATTTTCACTTCTGCAATAAAGCAGACAGAAATCTCAGAGAACCAGAATGCCTCAATGTGCCACTACTGGTGTATGACCAAGGACCTTAGAATGCAGAGGCATTCATGTGCGAAGAAGGAAAAGCAATTAACAGGCAGACATTAGGTACAGCTTATTCAGTGGGAAAACAGAAGTAGGTCTTCATCGTAAACTTCAGCGCAGAACAAAGATGGCTGCAATACTTCAAGGACAATTCTAATTGCTCTTTAATTTCTTCATGCATTATCTCCATTGACATATTTCTTCCTCTTCGTACTTACCCATTTAATGTCATCTTTGCTAATGTTGCTGTTTACTAACTCAAAAGGATTATTTTTCTCCCTTCTTCCCAACCCATTTTTTTAAAAAAATCTTAGCTATAATTGATAAGTGAAGTTCATTGCTTGTATAAAAGCACTTTTACATAAAGGAACTCCATTTGGAATTCACTGAACATTGTGGAGGCAGCACTGGTTTCTGAAAAAGGGAAGCTGCAGAGTTTTCAGAAATCTTGCAAATGAACTGAAACGTTGTGTCTGAGGAACTGCGACTGGATCTAACACAGAAGAAATAGTTTTCTAAAAAGTTGACGTCAAAAAATCTTGTGAAGCAGACCCAATGTGTAATCTGTAAAGGATTTAGTCCATGGACCTCAGTGGGAGTGCTGTGCAGTAAATGGTGGAAATATTCACTGTCCTGGATTCCTGCATGCTTCTTGTCTTTTATTTTACTGCCTGTCCAGACATCAAACTTGGAAGCATTTCCTCTAATTCTGAAGGGACGATTCTCTTCCCTTCCTGAACTCAAGTGCCTAATTAGGCAAAAGTTTCCCTGCCTTTCACCCCTCCGCTCAAGTGCAGGGTCCTCTTGAGAGCACCGTCCACAATGCAGGCATTTACAATCTTAAGAGTGGAACAGCAGGAGGCTGTATTCCTTTATTGTGTGATAAATGAAAACAAGAGACAGAAAATAGCCTCATTCAAGTAGTACACCTGCTTCGTGCCTCTTCTGATCACGGCTGCATTTTACAGCTTCCTTTGGGTTTTTTTTTCATACAAAGCATAAGGTGGAGAGGGAATCAGGAAAATCATTATTCCTGAAGTCTCCGAATTGGCCACTTCAGGGTAGATGCAGTCTTTTTCTATTATCCTTTCCCAATGGTCATAGACTTACTTTACTTTCTTTCTTTCTTTTTAGAGAACTGTCTTTGCTTCAGAGGCTTTAGCACAACTCTTACTTGCCACAAAGTATTTCATCTTGTGTTCAAAACAGGCCAGTTGTGTTCTTCTTTCTGAAGGCAGCCCCCCATATAACCCCTTTAATAGCTATGGAGAGGGAATAATTTCTTGGGACAAGTTAGTTTCTTCCCTCTGCTATACATTTCATGTTTCCCTTTTTTTTTTAGTTCTACTCCTCCGGGGTGCGAGTTTAATAGGAGAATTTCATACAATCATAGAATCATAGTGCTGGAAGAGACCACAAGAACCTACCCTTTGCCATGCAAGAGAACACAATCAAAGCACTCCCAACAAATGGCCATCTAGCCTCTGCTTAAAAGCCTCCAAAGAAGAAGACTCCACCAGACTATGAGGGCCCATCCAGACAAGCCCAAAATGCAGGACCTGTCTCGGTATTTACCTGAGGTATCCAAACAACACTGCCAGTAAACGCAAATTAATTCAGAATAAACCAAGGTATCCTTGGTTTATTCCAAATTAATTAAATACCTCATTAGATCCAGGCCTTCCTGAAATACCTGGGTCTAATAGGATGTTGTGCCTGTGGGGACTGACTTCTGGGGTTGCGTTCTGTGACACCGGGGAGTCAGTCTCCACAGCCATCCCACACCTTTTGAGCTTCTAGAGCCCAAAGGTGCATTAGGGCACCATAAAGCCTCTCCTGGTGTCCTCCTGGTGCAATAAAATGATGCCTGAGGAGACTGGGGAGGGGGGAGGGTAAGGAGGGATTTCCCTCCCCACCCCTCGTATCTCCTCAGATGTCATTTTCTCATGCCAGGAGGACATGAGAAAGAGGCTTTATGCCAGCAAGTTTTACAGAGGAAATTGTAAATTACGGGGGAAATTGGGAATACGAGGGGCCGGGCTGTGGCGCAGCTGTTGAGCAGCTGCCTTAAATCACTCTGACCATGAGGTCATGAGTTCGAGGCCAGCCCGTGGCGGGGTGAGCACCCGTCAATTAAAAATAAAAAATAGCCCCTGCTCGTTGCTGACCTAGCAACCTGAAAGATAGTTGCATCTATCAAGTAGGAGATAAGGTACCACTTATAAAGTGGGGAGGCAAGATTAACTAATTTACGACCTGGAATGAGGAAGTGCCGTCAGTGTGGATGATGAAGCAGCTGCTCCCCCCTGTGGCCAGAATCGAACATCCCCTCAGGAGAAGGTTAACTTGCCTCTGCGTGTGTCTCTCAGTCTCTGTTTGATGTGTTTATGGGCATTGAATGTTTGCCCTATGTGTGTTATAATGTGATCCGCCCTGAGTCCCCTTCGGGGTGAGAAGGGCGGAATATAAATACTGTAAATAAATAAATAAATAAATAAATTGGGGGCTTTGGAGTGCCTTCATACAATCCCAATTTCAATAGGTGGTTGGTTGCAGACTAGAACCTGAGCCAAAGCGAGTTATTTTAATCCGCTTCAGAGTAAGTTTTAGGGCTGTGTGGAAGTGTCCCACCCGAGGCACCATATTCCACTGTCCAACAGCTCTTTCCATCGGAATGTTCTTGCTAATATTTAGGTGGGATCCCTTTTCCTGCAATTTGAATCTCTGTGTCCTAGACCACATCTACACTACCATACAATGCAGTTTCAAACTAAATTATATGATTAGTGTAGAATCACTTAATGAAGTTCGATGCAGTTATGGCAGTGTAGATGTCTCTAGACATCTACATTTATGGTGCCCTAATGCACCTTTGGGCTCTAGAAGCTCAAAAGGTGTGGGATGGCTGTGGAGTCTCTAGAGCAGCAGAAAACAATTTTGCTCCTTTTCCAACTTAGTAAGAATGATATGGAAGAGATTGAGCGGTAGAGGAGGAGAATACTTCCCCCCCCCCCTCCACACCATGTTACAACTGGCATGCCAGCACAGAAGTAAAAGGGACTCATTGCACTAAGTTAGGTCATTGTAATGATGGGGCCCTATTAAAAGTAGAATAATGGGGTAGGAGAGGGAAGGGAGGCTAACATCCATATTCCTTTCTGGTCTTTTCTGGCTGTCTCCCATCCAAGTATTAACCTGATATGCCTGGAAAGCAACATTAAATGAGCAAAATTTGCTGCTTCTTTGTGAAACTCAAATTCTACTACCTGAAACAATGGTCACAGCTTCCCTAAAGACAGACTAAGTCCTGATACTCATATTTATGTACCCACTTACTTTTAAGTATTGCCACAATTTAATTTTTTTTCAGTTTGTTGAAGTTTCTTCAACTTGTTTGAATTTTTAATATATTCTTATCTCGTTTAAGTTATTTATTGATTTTACTTGTTTAAATCATTTGTATTATATTTCATCTCTTTGCAACCTTGAGATCTTTAAAATATTTAAATAAGTAAATAACAAAGATGTTTGAACAGCAAAACAAATTATGGTTAAGTCATATACCATTCTGGGAAACAAGCAAAAACAAAAAAGGGAGACACGCACACACATACATGCCCATAAAGGTATTGTTTCTTCAGAAACAAAGGGACATTATGGCATGGTGCACAGCTTGAGTTAAAAATATTGAAGTAGCTGTGCAATTTTTAATCCTCGTTTGAACAAATATGACCCCCAAACACTGGAGGGTTAACCATGGTCCGTTTCTTTGATCATTTCTTTTGATCATAGCTGAATCATTTTTATGATTCCTTGCCACTCCTGTCAATGGACTTGCCTGCCTTGTGGCAGCTGATGTCAAAGTAGATTTTTATACATGCATTTTATTCTCATTTTAATGGGTCCTAGGGTATATTACCAGTAAGATCTTTTCTCTTTCTCTTTTCTTTTTGATGTTCTGACCTAGCCACATAAGCAATGAATATATGTTTGTGGGTTTTGCTCAATGTATTGGCCTAATATGATAATAATTGCTGTTTTATGCCTTCAAGTTGTTTCTGACTTACGGTGACTCTGAGGCAAACCTATCGTTTGGTTTGATTGGCAAGATTTGTTCAGAGGCTAGTTTACTTTGCCTTTCTCTCAAGCTGAATAGTGTGACTTACCCAAGGTCCCCCAGTGGCTTTCAGTGCCCGAGCAGTGATTCAAACCTTGGTCTCCAGAGTCATCGTACAATACTCAAATTATTCAACCACACTGAGCCTGTGATGATAGCAATCAATACTTTAGTTGCAATGTCTAGGCTATGAATGTCTTGTTGCAGCACAAGCAGCTTTGGTAGAAGTAGGCTGGTTCACTGTCCCTCTCTCATGATAATGTTGCCATGGTGCTGCACCTATTCTGGAAGCAAACATGAACTCCATGTTTATTTTGCCAATTTTGGGGATTCTCCTAAGGCCAAATGTGGCCCATGGGATCTCTTAAGTGTGATCCATGGGGTCCCAAGAAGCCCATCAAGGTCCCCAGATCCTTTTTTTGCCAAAGAGTGCTGGTGCCACATTACTAGGGGCAGCTGAACCGGTAAGCAAAGTACGCAAATGCGGAAGGCGCCAATCTCCTGGAAGTGCTATTGAGGCTCCTGGTACATTGCCCAGAGAAAGAGAGAGAGAGAGGGGGGGAAGGGCAAACAAAAGTTCTAGGAAACAGCAACGTGCCCCAGGTTTCCCTAGGCTGGGCCTTTGCAGGAGGAAGGAAACTCCTCCCTCTGGCCAAGGCTCGGCACTTTGGGGAAATCTTCATGGCTCTCTTCTTCCACTCTCACTGCATTTTTTTGGGGGGGGGGCAAAATACGGTTTGCTTACACTTGGAAATTGCCTAGGGCCAGCCCTGCACATTGCGTTATAAATCCTGGCTTCCATTGCAGTAAATGTGGTGACACTGATGCTCATAAACATTTTTTGAAAGGGTGAGAAGAAACCAAACATCATAATGCAGGCAAGTAGGTCCCCAGAAAAGTGTCATTGTGAGAGTGTGAGTAATGTCTGATTAGCTTAAAATAAACTACAGTATTGGAAGTCTGAGTTCACCAGAATTTGGGACTGAATCTTTTAAATATTACCCCTTTCTAATTTAAACAAGTCTACATACACTTTATCTCTGTCTTGTCAGAGAACATCATAGGGTATTTGTGCCTCATGGATGGAATTGCTTTTGGCATGTCATAACATGATGTAAACTGACATGTAGTGTTACAATGTTGGTCAAAAACTCTCAATGTTGTAAACTGTTCATGACACGTGAAGATGTCTGGAAGCAAATAATTCATCCATTGCTTGCATTGTCCTTGGCCTGTGTATCATGTAGGGACAGCTTCATTTTTCCAAGGTATTTGGGGCATATAATACAGTTTTTTCTCCCCCCTACAACAATAAGTAGATTTCATCTGATTGTAGATGTCAACAGAATGGGTCAGTGGGCACATGATGTTTGAAGCTCCCTGGTGGGAGAGCTAAAATTGCTGCTGTAGCAAAAAAAACATTTCATAGAAACAGGGAATTAACTTGAGCCTTCCTGGGTTTTGCATCTCTGGCACAATTTTTCCAGCACTGGTTTCATTGGAAGTCATTTTTTGTTGGAGTTATATTTAAATGTACTATAAGAACTGTTGTCACATCAGGCTCAAGCCAATCTAAAACTACTGACTGTTTGTTTTCTTGTGAGTTCTAAACTGACAAAGGTATGAACACATATCACTTCTACAAGAATAGCAGGTTCGTGCTATGAAGTCCCAATTTCAAACTGAAAAATCTCCTTTTGAATTCTGTCCATGACTTGTTGGCTTCACCTTGTGAATTTGTTACAGTAAGCAAAATTTTAATAATTATTGCAGTGCATATATCTACTTGTAGAACAAAAGTAGTGTGACCTCTGAAGCCAGCTGAAAGACATAGATCTAGAAAGAGAAACAAAAGTCAAGAAACATATGTTCATGTCCTCCTCCAATCAGTGAAATCTATAATGCCAGATCATTAATCAGAACTGGGAAGAGTAAAAGTTCTTATTTAGTGCCCTGGAGAGACATCTCCATAAATTGCTTGCCAAGTGGAAGAGACACCGCTAGTTTTACTTTATTGCCTTCAGTCCATAGGAAAAGCTGTGACCCATTAAGATAGGCTTGGATGTGTTCCATAACCTTTCAAGATGTATCCGTAAATGTCAGGTTATGTCAAAGACTTTACTTAGTCAACCATGACTAGTATCCCCTCTATTTCATGTCACCAGGATGTTGTTTTATGTCAACTTTTTCTGAAGACATGGAACTTGAATTATTTAGCCTTGGATGGCCAACTGCAAGTCTTTGCCCCCATCTACACTGCAATTATAATGCAGATTGAATTGGATTAGTCAGAGTAAATGAAGCCTTTGCCAGCTCCACAACATTTTCATCAATGTGTCATCTGTAAAAGGTTTATCCACAACCTCATGTAAAAGGAAGAGAAAAGTGTTTCCAAATATTAAAAAAAACCAAACAAACACCATACTTTGTATGGCATTTCTTCTTTGGATTTCCTGTATAAACATGTATGTAGTGACCACAGTGTTAGGCAAGATTAAATCTTTTGGTATCAGCATTCCAAAGTATCAAGTAAAGTACAAGAAAATGTACTTATCTACATGCAGTTGGAGCTTGGAATGTTATTATAAACAGCCTAATTTTAACTTACATATGAACAGAGGGGATATTTTTTTACCAATACATTTATCACTAAGTGGAACATTAAGTTATTAGTTTGGAAAGAAATCCTAGGAGGTGGCATATGTTATGAGGTTTTGGCACCTCCTGTGGCACAATGTATTGTTTGCTCCTTTAAATTGGCTGTTTTTGCATTTTAAGTGGTCTTTTCCATATTGGCAGATTCTAGATTTTTGCCATTTGTCTTCATGTTGTTTTAAACTTGCAGAGGTTACATGAATGAGGACCTCCAAAAGTCCTGATCATCAACAGTTTTGCTCATATTCTGTTCCATGTTTATTTTTATTGAATTAATCCATCTTGAATTGTGGTATTCCCTTTTTACCTGCTGTCTCCCACTTAAATGAGCACTGTTGTCTTTTTCAATGAGCCTTAAAATACCATTTAGCTATCTAGTGAGAGTCCACACTTGAGCTATTTATTTATTTTTAAATATATTTGCCTTCAACTACATTAATTCATTTGTTAGCTAGAAATAACCAGACCAGAGATACTATCTTAAAGAATGATATCTCTGTCAATTACATGTATAACTTTTCTCTTTTGTTTTTCTGCTTCTACAGACCCACCCTCCCAACAGCAAGTATTTAAAAAACATTATGGTAAAAGCTACATCCAAAAGAAGTCAAAATCCCAGCTAGAGCACACTCACTGAAACAAATGGGACTTGGAAGAACATTTCCACATTCTGAAATGGGTGTTCAAAAACTGTTGTTGAGTGATTTCAGCCAACCGCTAAATGCAGGTTCAGATCCAGCACACTTTACTTCTTCCAAAAGCCAGATGAAAACATGAATTGGGTTTGAATGTAATGAAGAGAAGTTTTATTTTTTCTATCCAGAAAGGATGTCAGCACAGAGTCTGCACTCAAAAAGAACTTACATAAAGCATACAAAGAAGTACAGAGTTTTTTATTCACTTTGACAGCCATTCAAAATACTTGTGTCCTCCTGTTCTGTTTTGTCTTTCAAGAACAGCCTTGAAACACTGTGGTAAATAAATGAAAACTGCTTTGCTTCAGCAAAACATAAAGAACAGCATGCTCAGTGGAATAATGCAAAAGGAAGCAAGGAAGTCTTAGGGCAAACACAGTTCTTAGTCTCTGATAAACTCCCAAATCAAATGGCAGTCTTACTTCAGACAAAGAAACAGCAAGGAGTAGTTTCCCAGATGCAGACACGAAGCAGGCACAAGGGGAGCGAAGGCTTAGACATTAGAGTCAGTTTGTTACTAGCAAAAGCTGGCTGCACCTGCTTCTGCTTTATAGCCCTGAGTCCCTCACAGCTGCTAGGGCTGTTCCCAATTACTCAGCTGCATTTTTGGCAGCTATTCTAGCTGAACAACATCTCTGCCCTGTTTCCTTTTGCCTCTCCTGAAATGTGGGTATTTGCAAAATCTCCTCCTCAGAATTCAACTCACCGTTAGATTCATGAACACTTTCCTGCTCTCCTTCCTCTTCTGAAGAAGAGGAATCCCTAACACCTCCTGATTGGTGGGAAAGTTGGCCTGGATTGGATCTGGGCTCTGGTTGGCTGGGGATTTCTCCTGATATCACTGGCTGTGGGATTTCCACCCATGGTGGGGGAAAAAGAACAGCTACCATTGGTGAGTTCAAGTCCAAGCTTGTTACCCAGAAGTAAAATGACTAGCACTATGGCCATGGAGAAGCTAAGCAGTTAAAAATGATACCCCAATACGTCTACAGTGACACACCACAACTCTCAAAGTCACTCAAAGATGCATACCATCAGAAAACATTTTGGACACAATTTTAAAGTATATTCAGCTGCCTAAAAACAGGAGTTCCCTGTTTTATATAAAAAGTACTCCTTTGGCATGGGCTGAAGATGAGTTTGGAGTACCTCTTTCCATCCATGACTGGGGAGCTTCAAATCCATGTTACCATCCATGTGCAATAATGTCTTAAGTCATCATGAACACTACTGATTTAACAGGTGGAGACTAGCAACCCTTCATATAGTTTGAAACTGTAACAATCCAGTACTTTTAGCTAGAAGTAACAAACTGGGGTTCTGGACCTCCCTGAAGTTTTATATCTAAAGAACCACGCAACTCTGGTTTTTGATTTAGACAGATTTTTACATTCTAGTTATGGGATACTGGTTCTGTGCAGCACTGAAGCGCCCCCTGCTCTAATAGATTTCGCATATAATGAGGTTTTGAATTTGTGGGAAAGCATTACAATGTGCCAGTCTTAATCAACGGGCTGAAGTGGTAACAGCCCAGGGAAACAGCTCAGATTAATTTGATTCACCTGCATGTATGAACTGGAAGATTTTTCTGTGGAAGGTGTCAAAAAAATCCTCACATCTTCCCCAACTTGGATGTACTAGGCTGCGGAGGAAGAAGTTGGACAGTGAGGAAGTATTTAAAATAGGAGAAGCAGCCCAGCTTCAACATTTTTATCATTTTGAATCAACATATACAATTATACAATTAACATTTTGGGCTATTTTGAATCATTTGAAAAGCTGTTATATATACCCCTTATTAAGCTGCTTTGAGTCCCCTTTGTGAAGAGAAAAAATGGGGTATAAATAAACATAATAATAATAGCTTTCTTGATGTGCTTTGCAGATAATTTCCTCTTTAAAAAGACAGAGGAAGAAATAAGAATGACAAATATGAACTTGAATCTAAGCAATTCGGAGTTGGTCACTGAAATTCAAACAGTTTGTATTTTAGGAGGATGTAACCATGCTGGAATTTGTGATGATGGAACAGACTACATATATTTATTTATTTATTAGCAACATTTATATCCCGCCCTTCTCACCCCGAAGGAGATTCAGGATGGCTTACAAGTTATATATACATATAATATATTATATTATTAGTATAGCACAATATAAGCACTATATAGGCATTATATATTATTATATTGTACTATACGACTATATTGCAATATTATTAGTAATATTACATGTAATATAAATATACAATTATAACAGTGTATTATTATTATTATTATTACATTGTATTACATCATATTATTATCAATATTATATGTATATATAATATATTCTAATATTAGTATAGTATAATATGAGTATTATATATTATTATATTGTTAAAATTGATACAGGAGACATGGTGGAAAGAGGTCTTCCTGGCCCCACCCTCTTCATTCTGGTCCAGAATGGCAGTTAGATTTTTTTTTGGTGGGGGGGTGCTCCCATCTGATGATATAGGAGACATGGTGGAAAGATTTATCTATATAAATATATATGTCAATCTATAGTCAGTCATTTAAAATTCTGAGATTTGCAATTTAGAGGAGGGCATTTAAAATTCTCAGCCAGAAAGATTTTGGGATTCACTAAACTACAAATTCCAAAATTCCACAGAATGGCAGTTAAAAGCAAAATAAGAGTGCTACAACAGTGTAGTATCATAGGGTCCTTTATTAACTCTATGGCCAGAAATATCAAAGGAAAATCACAACGAAGGTGGGAATTCATGAAGAAGGAACTGCTAAAAACATAATCGCAAGCAATTCCATGGAAGAAGAAAAAAATGGGAAACATCTGAAAACATCAATGAGGCCGCAGCAAAAATAACTCTCTATAGGCAATAACATTACCTGAAACTCATTATTTCCAAGCTCAGAAAGTGGCAATGAGATTTCCCTACCCACCCAAAGACTATTCAAGCTGAGAAGGAAATACTGAAAATATTAAGTTCATCTGGAATCATTTATGAACAATCTGAATTATGATCTGAGCTGTATTTGGCTGAGCTAAGAGTTGGGTTACATGGAGCATGTGTTGCTTTCCCTTCTATACATGCCAAGCCTGCTCTTCAAACATGCCACAGTTTAGGCTATCTTGGCTTACGTTATACCCTGTGGGTTGTTCTCTAATGAACACTTAAAAACACAAAATATCTTAGTGGGAGCTGTGAACTTTACTTCCTAAAATTAAGCAGAAGAGGTTTGTCATTCATTTTGGTTATGACGTGCTTCTAAATGGTGCCAGTATCTCCAGTAGAGATGTACGTGAAGTGCATATGTATGTGTGTGTGTGTGTATATATATATATATATATATATATATATATATATATATATATATATATATATACGTGTGTGTGTGTGTGTGTGTATCAGACCTATTGGAGATAACGAATATGTAATTTTTATTATGAGGTGTTGGAGTTTTCTGACAAGCATGAATGATTGACTGCCAGTCAAAATTATAATCATTTGTAATCATTACAATGTGAAAAAGTCATTATGAATATATGGCATATCTGTTACATTAATTAACTGTAATAGATGCACACAGCTAGGGAAATGAACAGGAACAATTTAGGATAATAATATACAATTAACGGTTTTGAGTATTTCAAGTCATCTTCCCATTTGAAAAGCTCTTATAGATACCCCTTATTAAGCCAGTTACAAGTGTTCCAAGATTTCGTTCCCAATTCCATGTTTGCCCATTGTGGCTTTCTTTACAAATATTTGCTGTTATTTGATGATTTGTTAGTTGTTATCTTTCTATCTCTACTGCCAATGATGAACATTTCAGCTCTTGGCCTCTTACCACTGAGGGATTTGACATGGTGTCATTGCTTTTTTGGCACTCCCCCTGTGCTAAAGTCAATTTATCACAACTATGCAAAAATTATGGTCCACCAGATAAATGGTTTAACATTTTCTTTCCCAAAGCCCACAAAGTCCTTTTCAAAAGAATATTAAGAGGGCTGTGCTGATTTTTTTTGTTGGTGGTGGTGGGAATAAGAATTCCAAACTCAGATTGAAGTTTTGACCCTATTGGCAGGTATGGGATGTTTTTGTTTTCATCCATGGTATGTGATTCAACCATTCAGAGACTAATACTGCAATTAAAGTGAAATAAAAACAATCAATTATACAACTTTGGAGCGGATCATGAATGGGCAAAGCAATATGCAGAGTATACACACCAAGACTTGGCTTACCACACCAAAAGACAGAAACAAAAATTCTACAAATGACAAATGCATCAGCTGAAACTCAGATTGGATACATCACAGATCATCATCAATCTGACTGATAGGCAACTCTTAGATGATGAAGTATCCATTCTAGCAAAAGGAGGCAATTTTGCTGTTATCACCACTAAGATCCCAGTAGAAAACATCATTGTCAATATTGAATCAGCTATTTATCATATCCTTGATGAAGAAGCAGAGGAAGAAAGAGGGGAAACTGCAAGGATCCTGGGAATGGTACCCCCCAAGTAACATAACAAGGAAAGGAAGAAAAGCCATTAAAGACCTCAATTCAGATCCAGAAATCATCATTCACCCAGCAGACAAGAGGAATGCCATGATAATCATGAAAACAGAACAATACAAAGAAAAAATCAGACAACTCTTGGATCCCATGACATATAAAAAAATGAAGAGGACCCAACCAAGAAAATCACCAGAAAAACCATCACTTTGATTAAGAACTCCTCAATTAATTTTAACATACGTCAACATTTATGGAAATCGGAAGCCCTCCCTCCTAGGCTTTATGCACTCCTAAAAAGCCATAAGGACTCCACTCTGCTCCGACCCATCGTGAGCATCATTGGATCACCCACATACTATCTGATAAATTTCTGGCCCCACAACTACAAACCCATATTGGGCTCACTACACACTACATTAAGGACTTGGTTCACTTCATAGAAAAAAGTCCAGTAATCTCAACCTCAGCATCAATGACAAACTGAACAGCTTTGACATGGTTGGTGTCTCTATTCACCAAGTAGACACCATCGTACTCACTAACGGGAATTTCCCAGAAGACATCACAGCCCTCTATCAATATTGCCTCACTACAAGCTACAGTAGAGTCTCACTTATCCAACATTCGCTTATCCAATGTTCTGGATTATCCAACGCATTTTTGTAGTCAATGTTTTCAATACATCGTGATATTTTGGTGCTAAATTCGTAAATACAGTAATTACTACATAGCATTACTGCGTATTGAACTACTTTTTCTGTCAAATTTGTTGTATAACATGATGTTTTGGTGCTTAATTTGTAAAATCATAACCTAATTTGATGTTTAATAGGCTTTTCCTTAATCTCTCCTTATTATCCAACATATTCGCTTATCCAACGTTCTGCCGGCCCATTTATGTTGGATAAGTGAGACTCTACTGTACTTCCCATGGTATTTTTTCATGTCAGGAGTGACTTGAGAAACGGCAAGTCGCTTCCAGTGAGAGAATTGGCTGTTTGCAAGGACATTGCCCATGGGATGCCTGGATGTTTGATGTTTTTACCATCCTTGTGGGAGGCTTCTCTCATGTCCTTGCATGGGGAGCTGGAGCTGACAGAGGGAGATCCTTTACGCTCTCCCTAGATTTGAACCAGCAACCTTCAAGTCAGCAACCCAATCTTTAAATCAACAGTCCTGCCGGCACAAGGGTTTAACCCATTGCACCACCAAGTTAAACACAGAAAGATGGTGTAGCCATGGTGGGGAGGGCGGGGGGCTCTTAGCTCTTTTATAGCAAATTTCTGCGTGGAACACTATAAGAGATAAGCCCTGGAAACAGCACCAAAATGTCCACTGTATGTTTCTGATATGTGGATGACACGTTCACCATTTGTAGCCATAGAGAAGAAGAGCTAAAGTTCCTGGACCACATCAACAACATCCACCCAAACATCCAATTTACCATGGAAAACAAAAATGAAGGAAAACTACTATTTCTAGATGTCCTAGTCATCCGCAAACCAAATCAACAATTTGACCACATAGTTTACAGAAAAGCTACACACACTGATAGATACTTACATATAAAACTACAAGCATTATTCCGGTCAAAAAAGAAGCACAATTAAATTTCTGGTAGACCGTACAAACAGGATTTGTGAACCCCACCTCCTCCAAGGTGAACTGAATCACTTAAACTGAGCTCTACAGACTAATGGGTACTGCTGCAAGACCAAGATCAAGCCACAAGAGTAAAGACAAAGACCCACCAAGGGGAAAAGTGTTCTTGCTGTACATCAAGGGAACCACTGATCACATAGGGAAGCTGATGAAGAAACACAACCTACAAACTATCTACAGAGCCATTAAGAAAATCCAACAAATGCTATACTCAGCAAATGATAAGAGGGATCTTCTAACCATTGTAGGAGTCTACATATACCATACAGCTGTGGACAAGTCTACATAGGGACCAACAAATGCAGCACCTAGACACAAATCAAAGAACATAAAAGGCACTGCAGACTAATTCAATAAAAGAAGTCAGCTATAGCAGAGCAAGTGAAAAACCAACCTGGACACAGAATATTATTTGGGAACACAGAAATACTGGACCACTGTGACAACCATTATGTCAGACTACACAGAGAAGCCATTGAAATCTGTTGTGACTGCGCCTTCGGGGATTATGGTTGATGGTGATGGAATTCGAAGAGGAAGAAAAAACCCTCGTGATGAGGGTTCACTGGAGGAGTTGCGCAGGAAGCGACTTAGAGAGCTATATGGGGGATCTTCTGAGGAAGATTCAGATGGGGAGATGGATGCTGAGGAACAGGTGGTGGCTGGGGAAGCGGGCACTGAATGGGCACAGCCACCGGAGATGTCTGGGGATTTGGGGCCTATGGATACTTCTGAACCTGGGGTTTCTGCAGGAGCTGATCCCAATTGGGATGCTTGGAGAAGGGAGGATGGTTCTTTAAGTGTTCATGGGGCTAAGTGTGGGCAGGATGATTGGGACTCCGACGAATTGCTAGGTACTCCAGATCCACGAGCTCTAGCTGTGTGGAGTTCAGACTCTGAGTAGATTTGGGACACCTGGTGTTTGGGTGTGAGTGTTTGGTCACCCAGGAGGAAGGGGAATAAAATGGGAATGTTTGGCCACTGCACTTTGCGTGTGGCAAGGTGTTGCTGAGGCGCCATTGGGATCTCTGTGAAGACTGGACTTGGACTATGATTTGTATCTGCTGATATCACCTAGCTTGGCTCTCGCTGTGTCTTATCGTGGACCTGTTTTGGATGACTGCACCCTCTTCGGACTTTGGATTGAATTTGACCCGGCTTCTGTCTACACCCTCTGACTGACGGCTACTCCCGGCTTCTGACTATTGGTTTGTCTTTCGGAATTTCTGCTGCCTCCTGACCTGACCTTGGATTCTTCTGACGACGGCTATTCATCATCCCTTTGAGGCTTTCGGCTTATCTGCACTGTGGAAGCAGCTTTATTGCTTTTCTAGTTTGTTTATTTTCCAGCAATTAACTCTATTTGTTTTCCAAAGCTGAATTGAAGCGTTATTTAGTTTTTTATTGAATGCCAGCATGGGAAATTAACGTGGCTCGTTTTTGAGTTATTATTGTCCAATCTACTCTCGAAACACTGAAAAGTGAAGTGTTTCAAGGATATTTCCTGTGTTTATGTTATTTTCTGGCTTATCTTCGGAATAAACTCTGTTTTGTATGTTAACTGGCGTCTGACTCTTGACAAAATCCACAAGCACGTGGACAATTTCGACAGAAAGGAGAAAACCATGAAAACGAACAAAATCTTGTGAACAGTATTAAAAAAACAGCAGAATCAAGACAGGAAATAATGAACATCACTCAGAAACACTGTCTTGATTTTGAAACCTAGGTTGTTTTCAGCAGTCCCAACATTTGTAATGGCACAATTATTTCCCCCCTCGATGAATTCGTATGGCCATCTGAGATGAGAATGATAACTTGTTGCTTTGTTACATATGTCCTTACATCCAAAAAAGGAAAGTTTAATATGTAAAAGCGACATATCCATACATTGGTAAGGAAACAACTTTATTGCTTTCAGAAAAATGTAGAAGCCAGCAGGCAGCGACCTTTGAATCTGTGGGCCAAACTACAGATGGCCTTAATCATGGGGCTTGCCCTTGAGTGCAGGGTTTTTCTTTCACCAATAGCCAGCATGGGGGAGAGGAGCCAACCGCCTTAATATTAAATGCAAATGAGATGCCTTTCCTTTGGCTCAAGCAACAAAAGCATGGGATTTGCATTTAACACTGTGTCTTTGGGAAGGAATGCTTTTGGCATCTCCATGAGGTAAAAAAGCCAGAAAAACAGAGGTGAAATCAAGTGCTCATGGACAGGATATGCGGCATAGCATTTTGAGCACCAGGGTCTTCACATGCACATGAGCTTATGTACACACACAGATTCAAATTGCTGTTTTGGAATACATTTCCAGAACAGTCCTGGCTTCCTCCTCTTAGAATCCTTGACTGAGGCCCCTTCCACACAGATGTATAAAATCCACATTGAACTGAATTATATGGCAATATGGACTCAGATAACCCAGCAGGGATCAGTTCAAAGCAGATATTGTAGGTTATCTGTCTTGATATTCTCATCATCATCATCATCATCATCATCATCATTTAATTACTTATTAATCGCCCTCCATCCAAGATGCCCTAGGCGATTTACAAGCTAAATTGTAAAGGATAAAAATACATACATACAAATATTGATAAAATTAACATAGATTAAAAGTTCTAGTAAAAAGCCAGGTCTCAAGTGCTAGGGTAAAAGGCCCTAACTCACGCATGGCTCTCATATAGGGCGGCAAGGCATTCCATAAGGCAGGGGCAGAAATAGAAAAAGCTCTGCGTCTGATCCTTTCCAAGTGCACTTCTCTAGGACCCGGTATATAAAGTAAGTCGCGTTGGGATGGTTGTTGCGACCTCCGATGATGGGAGAAGGAGAGACGGTCCCTAAGGTACGATGGGCCCTGGCCGTAAAGAATTTTAAAGGTCAGAACTAGCATCTTATATAGACCATGGTAATCAGTTGGAAGCCAATGCAAATGCTGCAGCACTGGTGTTATATGGCATTTCATGGGTGTTCTTGTAAGAAGCCTGGCTGCCGCATTCTGAACAATACGGAGCTTTCGGGTCGTGGACATCGGAAGGCCAACATACAGGGCGTTGCAATAGTCCAACCTAGATGTGACCGTGGCATGGATGACTGTTGCCAGAGCCTCATCAGATAGATAGGGTGCCCATTGCCTCACTTGTCGTAGATGGAAAAAGGCCTTTTTGCTGGCAGCAGCGACCTGAGCTTCCATTGTCAGCTGCAAATCCAAAATGACACCCAAGCTCTTAACGGTAGGCGAAGGAGATAGGGCAGCACCATCGAAGGTGGGTAGCAAATGGGTCAGACTAATCGAGTGGCCATGCCAGAGAATCTCAGTCTTCGCCGAGTTCACCTTCAGTCTACTAGCGCATAGCCAGTTCGACAGAGCCTCCAGACATAAGATGAAATTGTCTGGTATTGACGTTGCTCCAGGCTCCAAGCGCAGAAGGAGTTTGGTGTCGTCCGCATATTGATAGCAGTCTAGGCTGAAACTCCGAACCAAACTAGCAAGGGGTCTAACGTAGATGTTGAAGAGATGAGAATGATAACTTGTGAATGATTCTGGGTTATATGACTTGTGGAAGGGACCTAGGATTGCAACTTCTGCTCTACCAGTCGTCCAGGTACTTGGTGGTTCTGGTGCAGTGATTCTGGCTGCTAGGAAGAGGGAGTGAAAAATTACACTGGTGATGAGAGTGGTGGACATTTACAAGACCTTTAGAAAAGGTTGATCTTTCAATTTGTGTGTGTGGGAGGGATAAGTCCTGAAAATTAATTAAAACTCAAACTGAGCTGCAGGAACATGACTTCATGGGTTATTTGTTAACACTCTGAGGAACTGTGGTCAAATACAACCATGCTTCAAAGCTTTAGGCAATAGTGAATTATGTAATGCCAGAACTCTGTGGTTCTTAAGTTTGATTGGGAAGCTCCTCACTCAAACAATGAAACAAAACCAATCCTTACATAAAAAGCATAAACATTATTAGGGGTTGTGTGATTTATCATATCAATAAACATAGTTTTGTATATTGTTGTTGTTGCAGTTGTGTGCCTTCATGTCTTATAGTGACCCTAAGGTGGTCCTATCAGAGGGTCTGAGAGCATGTGATTTGCTTGAGGTCACTCAATGGATTTCCATGGCCGAGTGAGGAATCGAACCCTGGTATCTAAAGTCATAGTCCAACACCCAACAACTACACCATGTTTGTTCTATTTGTATACATATTTTAAGGCCATCTGAAGAGTTTGAATGCTGAGTGCTATGTATAGAAGCTACAGTCCATGCCATAGAAGAACTTGACAGGAAACAAGGAATGACATTCATTTAGTATTGTACTATTTTAAAAACTCTGGCTGGATCTGCACTGCCATATAATCCAGTTTCTGAATCTAGATTATCTAATTTGAACTGGATTATATGGGTCTACATTGCCATATAATCCAGTTCAAAGCAGACAATCTGGATTCAGAAACTGAATTATATGACAGTGTAGATGGGATCATGATGAGACAGGCAAATTCATGTTCTGAAAATAGTATTTATGAACTTTCCTCTTGTTACCCCACAACTAATAGAAAGAGTTGTGGGGGTAACACATCAACATTATTGCTTTCAGTCTGAAGCTCAATACTGGAAAATGTTTGGTAGACCTTTCTAAAATATCCATATAATTATAGATGGCTTGAGTAAACTAATTGCTTCCAACGGTCTCCAACTGTTTAACATTTCAAATTATCGTTCTATGTCATTGCAATGAAAGTTCATGAGAAACTGCTCTGAGAGACTGCAAAGAGGAGCAGCTTCCCAGTTTTCAGTTCAGTGTCCTTCGACTTCTTTCCAGCAGGGATTTGTGAATGCTTAGGATGATGAGGTTACAGAGTGAATGACTCACACGGTTGGAATAAAATAGTCACTCCTGGGTGGACTGTCATCACTATTGTTCAAGGTCACTTCTTTTTATTATTGCAGACTTTTATAAAGAGTTACAATTCATCATTATTTAGATGTGTGATGCATCATTTTCTGTGGTAGGCTTCTGAGTTATTCGATCCCTTGATTTCCTTTGTACTACCAGAATTTTAAAGGGAGAACACATTTCTTTCTTTCTAGGGTGTCTTTCCCCTCTCCATCAGTGCTTATAAACAGGAAACAGGCAGGATGCAAGCTTTTAAAATGCAAAAGGATATACATACTCTACAGCTCACCTCTCCACATACCTGAAACTAGATGCTGGGGCTTCCAGTTCAATATTACTTATGGGAGGTTTGAGCCTCAGCATAATCTTAGACGTTCAATGTCAGTAGACATGGTCAGATACCTTTAAAAAATAAGCACCTATCAGAATAGTGTCAGCTTAGCATGCATGATATCAGATACAGTCACTCTTCTTGAATCTAGGCCAGATGATTCTTCACTCCTGTTATAACTGCCATCAGAATTAATCTGACAGGTTGAAGGGACTTTATCAGCATTTTGAAGTCATGGTGAACAAACTGGATTAGTCATGCAAGAAAGATGTCCTAGGATGGAAAAAACAGAGGGAAAGAGATCCCAGGGGCTAAAAGTGATGGTAATGACCTCCAGAGATTGGTCCCAGATTATCTGAAAGGCTGTTATCCCCCAATATTATTTATTTATTATTTTTATTATGTATTTATTTATTTATTTACAGTATTTATATTCCGCCCTTCTCACCCCGAAGGGGACTCGGGGCGGATCACATTATACACACATAGGGCAAACATTCAATGCCCATAAACAGATCAAACAGAGACAGAGACAGACAGACGCAGAGGCAATTTAACCTTCTTCTGAGGGGATGTTCGATTCTGGCCACAGGGGGGAGCAGCTGCTTCATCATCCACTCTGACTGCACTTCCTCATTCCAGGTCGTAAATTAGTCAACCTTGCCTCCCCACTTTATTAATAAGTGGTACCTTATTTCCTATTTGATAGATGCAACTATCTTTCGGGTTGCTAGGTCAGCAACGAGCAGGGGCTATTTTTAATTTTTAATTGATGGGTGCTCACCCCACCACAGGCTGGCCTCAAACTCATGACCTCATGGTCAGAGTGATTTATTGCAGCTGCTCAACAGCCTGCGCCACAGCCCGGCATTACATCACTTCTACCCCATCAGGGGACTCAGGGAGGCTTACAATATAAACACACACACACACACACACACACACACACACACATATATATATATATTTTCCATCGAGATTAAAAAATACAATAAAATTAAGAATATACATTAAAAATATACATAATTATACATTTAAATACACATTTAAGGCGCTTATTGGCCTGACCAGGTTTTTAGAT
This sequence comes from Anolis carolinensis, assembly GCF_035594765.1. NCBI lineage: Eukaryota > Metazoa > Chordata > Lepidosauria > Squamata > Anolidae > Anolis > Anolis carolinensis. The sequence continues at coordinate 108,827,877 of NC_085845.1, forward strand.
CCTCAGGAGTTGGCTTTCTGTCAGTACCACTGTTGTTGAACATGATACCCCCTCCCAACGACTTATAGTTTCCCCAGGGGTGCAAGAATAAAAATATATTTTTTATATTTCTTTTTCTAATTCTTCTCTGGACTTCTTCAGTTGCGGAGAAGAAGGATACTGAAAGCGGACCAGTGGCAGCAACTCCCCCACAAAGACTACATTGTTTCAAGCCTTTAATAAAATGTATGAAGGAGCCCCGGTGGCGAAGTGCGTTAAAGCACTGAGCTGGAGACCGAAGTGGCGTGAGCGGCCGCTGTTAGCTCAAGCTCTTGCCAACTTAGCAGTTCGAAAACATGCCAATGTCAGTAGATCAATAGGTACCGCTCCGGCGGGAAGGTAACGGCGCTCCATGAAGTCATGTCAGCCACATGACCTTGGAGGTGTCTACGGATAACGCTGGCTCTTCGGCTTAGAATTGGAGATGAGCACCAACCCCCAGAGTCAGACATGACTGGACTTAACGTCAGGAGAAACCTTTACCTTTACCTTATCCTTTCTTTCAACTTTCTGCCTCCTTTGTATTTTTAACACGGTTCTTATCCCTATGTGTGTATATAATATATATGATTTATATCAAAATATGACAAGACAACTCTCAGAAGTTTTCACTCTTCAGCCACCCTGCAGAGACATTTCCTGGACAGAAAAGGCTGGGTAGCTCCTGGCAAAGGTGATAATCAAAATCCATTGTGTGTGCATGCAGAATGATAGACAATTCCCATTTCTGTTCTGATAAAGCCAGTTGATGTAGGTGATTCTACTGTAGTCATGCGAACCTGCTTACAGAAGACAAGGTAAAATAAAAATAATGATACATAGCATCTGCCTCCAGAATTCCTTACTGGGCATGTATGAACAACCAAACAGAGAGGAAAGGGGACAGCAGATAAGTCTACCTCTTTAGCCTTTCCCAGTTTGTTAACAGTCTGGCAATCAAAATGGACATTGTAAGAAAAATGGGAGATTGGTGAGAGAAAAGGTTATTGATGGATGCAATTTGGAAGAAACCCTGAAGTAATCTTTAGAAGTTTCAAAATGTTTTTGTTTACTTATCTGTTTTTGGGCTGTAACAGCTACTTCTGAACGTGAAGGTTAATTATTGTTTTGGGGTGTGAATATGTTACAAAGCACTGCAGAGTGCCCCAACATTTACTTTGAAAAAACAGTAACATGTCATATTACTCTATTACTTTTCAGAAAATAAAATAATCAAAAATATACACTTAAACTTTTTTTTTTCCAAATCTCAGAATGTCCCCCAAAAGTATTGGTCCTCCCCACAGGTAGAAAGAAAAATGACTGAGTGAACATTACTTGACAAACACAGAAATTAATAACGTTGCCAATCTTTACATTATTTACAAAAGGAATGCTGTTACATATTTTTTTACCTCTCCAAATAATCTGTTACAAGCAACACCATTATTTGGCCTAGATTACTTCCAATCTGAGACTTATTATATTATAAACATTTTGTCTGAGACCTCCTTAGAAGAGTTTTTTTTAAGATGGTCAGTTTATTATGCTTCTTTACCTACAATCAAAAGTGTAAAACCTGAACATAAGGTGAACCAAATATCAAGCAGGCCCTTGCTGAATCATGATGCTCTCATTGCGATTCTCCTCGGTATCCTCCTTGAAGCTGAGCCTGCTACAAATAGACAATCTAAACTTAGATGTGGAACTCCATGGATCAATGCCAAGAACACGGAGGGACAATGAAATCTGTGATGAAAAGTCCACATGCCATAATGACACCAGAATGAAGAGATGTTTGGTAGAAGACTTAAGATTTCAAAAGAGCTTTCTTGTCATATGAGCTCTCCCCTCAACTCACAAGCTTCCTTATATCACAACACAAATAAACATTCAGGAGAATGGCACATTTGAACAAGCAAAACACATCATGTGCAAGAGTAGAAAGGAGAATGGTGTGCAGCAGGAGGCCACACAGCAAAAAACAACAAGAAGACATAGTACCAGGTCTGAATCATAATGGTTACAGTAGCAAAAAATGACAAGAATGGCTAATGACAAGGGCAAGAATGAGAGGATACTACATGCAGCAAGAGAATTAATAGAGACAATGGTTATATTCATGCAGGTTAAAATATTATTGCCTTTTTATGTAGCAACACATTGCTGGCTCATGTTCCATTTATGATTAACAATAAACCTAACATTATTTTCACATGTACTGCTGCTAAGCCATTTATTCTCTATACTTCTTCATTTCAGTGTTTGTGGTCTACATGTAGAATTTTGCAACTCTCCATACTGAACTTAATTTTATTAGTTTTTGCCCAATTTTCTAGCTTATCAAGGTTCTTTCAAATGTTCTTCCTTATCTTCCAGTGTATTGGTTGCCCCTCTAAGTTTTTTTTAATCATTGGCAAACATGAATTCTCTCTAAATTATCATCTCAGTTATTTATGTGACTAACAATGATTTATGTGACTGACAATGGACAAACCTTGGTTTATGACTTTTAACTTGTACAATTTTAAATGGATGTTTTTATAATTGATGTTTTTAATTAATAGTTTTATCTGTAATTGTTATTATAATTACATGTTTTTGGCATTTAATGGTTGCCGGTTGTGAGGCTGCCCTGAGTCTCTCTCCCCCCCCCCCAGGTGTGTGTATGTGTGAGAAGGATGAGATATAAATATATGAAATAACTAAATAATAATTATGGATAAAAATATTGAAGAATGTCTGTCCAAGGACAGAACCCTGTACCACTCCACTCAATACCACTCTTGGCTAGAAGTGCAGTTTTTGATGTTCAAAGAGTCATCATCCAACCCATTATGGATTCATCTGACAAGAGTTTCCATTTATTTCACATGTAATGCAGTTGAGCAATGCTGCTGTTAGTGGATTAGTAGCTGGCTGATGGATCAAACCTAAAGAATGATCACCAGTTGCCATTTGGGAAGGTAACAAGTGAGATACAGCAAGATCCACTCCAGTGTTGTTCCAAATCTTTATAATGACTGGATCGAGGAATTGAAAGGATTCCCATCAAATCTGCAAACAGAACAAAAATGTCAGGGATGACTGAAAACTGAATCAGAATTAAAGATAACCTCTGCAGATTGGAAATCTGACCTCATTCTAATAGAATTAATTTCAATAGGGACAAATATAAAGTATGAGAGGTGAAATGCACAACTATAGGATGGAAGATTGCTGCCTTAACAATGGTTTACATAAAAATGATCTGTGGACGTATTAGTATACCACAGGTAAACATAAGTTAACAAGGTGAAGACAGCACAAAAAGCTAGGTTGTTCTAAGTCACATTAACAGAAATATAGTATCCAAATGAAATAAATTAACTGTACTATTCTATTCTGCTATGATCAATTTCATCAGAAATACTATTTCCAGTTTTGGGCACGATGGTTTAAGTAGGATATTGACTGGCTGGAAAGTATTGAGGAAGATTCACAGGACCATGTGACAAGGTATTATTATTATTTTATTATGACACAGCAAACAAGATAGACATGCTGGATTTCGTTTCACAAAACCACAAGTCGAACACTTCCCAAGTGTCTAGGACTGTGTGATGTATTTTCGGATGATGCGTGCAGATCCCGGCAGGGTGGCCTTTTGCAGTTGGCAGATCGTAATTTTGTCAATGTCTATTGTTTCCAAATGCCGGCTGAGATCTTTTGACACGGCACCCAGTGTGCCCATCACCACCGGGACCACCTGCATTGGTTTCTGCCAGAGTCTTTGAAATTCAATCTTGAGGTTCTGATAGCGGCTGAGTTTTTCCTGTTGTTTTTCATCAATGCGACTGTCACCTGGGATGGCAACATCAATTATCGAAACCTTGTTCTTTTCTACAACTGTGATGTCTGGTGTGTTGTGTTCCAGAACTTTGTCAGTCTGGATTCGGAAGTCCCACAGTATCTTTGCGTGTTCATTTTCCATGACCTTTGCTGGTTTGTGATCCCACCAGTTCTTTGCTGCTGGGAGGTGGTACTTGAGGCATAAGTTCCAATGGATCATTTGGGCCACACAGTTGTGCCTCTGTTTGTAGTCTGTCTGTGCAATTTTCTTACAGCAGCTGAGGATATGATCAATGGTTTCATCAGCTTCCTTGCACAGTCTGCATTTTGGGTCATCAGCTGATTTTTCGATCTTGGCCTTAATTGCATTTGTTCTGATGGCTTGCTCCTGGGCTGCAAGGATCAGGCCTTCTGTCTCCTTCTTCAGGGTCCCATTCGTGAGCCAGAGCCAGGTCTTCTCCTTATCAGCTTTTCCTTCAATTTTGTCAAGGAACTTTCCATGCAGTGTTTTGTTGTGCCAGCTGTCAGCTCTAGTTTGTAGTGTGGCTTTCTTGTACTGGTTTTTTGTCTGCTGTGCTTTGAGGAGTTTCTGATTTTTGACTTCAATCAAAGCAGATTATTATTATTATTATTATTATTATTATTATTATTATTATTATTATTATTATGCCTCCAGTGGTGCAGTAGGTTAAACCCTTGTGCTGGCAGGACTGAGGACTTGAAGGCTGGGTTACTGATCAGAAGGTTGTTGGTTTGAATTCAACCTCGGAAGAGCATGGATGAGCTCCCTCTATCAGCTCCAGCTCCATGCGGGGACATGAGAGAAGCCTCCCACAAGGATGGTAAAAACATCAAACATCCAAGTGTCCCCTGGGCAACGTCCTTGCAGATGGCCAATTCTCTCACACCAGAAGTGACCTGCAGTTTCTCAAGTTGCTCCTGACATGAAAAAAATTATTATATTCTGCTTTATCTCCCCCGAAGGTGTCTCAAAGTGGCTTAACATAAAGATGTTATCACAACATTTAAAATATACAAATACAGTAGAGTGTCACTTATCCAAGCTAAACGGACCAGCAGAACCTTGGATAAGTGAATATTTTGGACAATAAGGAGGGATTAAGAAAAAGCCTATTAAACATCAAATCAGGTTATGATTTTACAAATTAAGCACCAAAACATCATGTTATACAACAAATTTGACAGAAAAAGTAGTTCAATACGCAGTAATGTTATGTTGTAATTACTGTATTTACGAATTTAGCACCAAAATATCACGATATATTGAAAACATTGACTACAAAAATGGCTTGGATAATCCAGAAGCTTGGAAAAGCAAAGCTTGGATAAGTGAGACTCTACTGTATACAAATACTGAAACAGAATTAAATACAAACGGCATTTTAAGATTCACAGTTAAAACCAAATGTATTTGATGCAAGCTAAAACCACATCATCCCTGAATTGATCTTTAAAATGTTCATCTTTAAAAGCTTGCCTAAATAGAAAGGTTTTAGCCTGTCACCAGAAGGACAGCAGGGAGGGGACCATTCTGGCTTCCCTGGGCAGGGAGTTCCAGAGTTGAGGGGCAGCCACTGAGAAGGCTCATTCCCACCAACTGAGGTTGAGATGGAGGTGGGACTGAGAGAAAGGTCTCTCCTGAAGATCTCAGGGCCCAAGCAGATTCATACAAGGGGATGTGGTTGGCCAAATAGCCTGAACCTGAATCATCTGGGGCTTTAAAGGTCATAACCAGCACCTTGAATTGTGCCCGGAAACAGTCTGGCAGCCAGTGGAGCTGCTGGGACAGGGGGGTTGTCCACTCCCTGTAGCGAATCCCAGTTAGCAACCTGGTTGCAGTTCTTTGGACCAGCTGAAGTTTCCTAGCATTACAGTAATCCAGACAGGATGTAACTAAGGCATGGTCATAACCAGCACCTTGAATTGTGCCCGGAAACAGTCTGGCAGCCAGTGGAGCTGCTGGGACAGGGGGGTTGTCCACTCCCTGTAGCGAATCCCAGTTAGCAACCTGGTTGCAGTTCTTTGGACCAGCTGAAGTTTCCTAGCATTACAGTAATCCAGACAGGATGTAACTAAGGCATGGACCACCATGGTCAGATCTGGCTTCTCAAGGAACGGACGCAGTTGGCACAGATACCTGGGCCTCAAGGTTCAATGCTGAGTCCAGGAGGATCCCCAAATGGTGAACCTGTCTTCAGGGGGAATGTGACCGCATCCAGTACAAGCTGAATCCCTATTCCCTGATCTGCCTCCAGGCTGACCAGGAGTACGCCTGTCTTATCTGGATTAAGTTTCAATTTGTTTTCCTTCATCCAGTCCATTACTGGTGACAGGCACTGCTTTAGGGTCCAGAGAGCTTCCTTGACTTTAGGTGGAAAGGAATAGTAGAGTTGGGTGTCAGCCGCATATAGGTAAAAGGTTTTCCCCTGACGTTAAGTCCAGTCGTGACCAACGCTGGGGGTTGGTGCTCATCTCCATTTCTAAGCCGAAGAGCCGGCATTGTCCGTAGACACCTCCAAGGTCATGTGGCCGGCATGACTGCATGGAGCGCTGTTACCTTCCTGCCGGAGCGGTACCTATTGATCTACTCACATTTGCATGTTTTCGAACTGCTAGGTTGGCAAGAGCTGGGGCTAACAGCAGGTGCTCATTCTGTTCCCAGGATTTTTTTTTCGTGTCAGGAGCAACCAGAGTTGCTTCTGGTGTGAGAGAATTGGCCGTCTGCAAGGACGTTGCCCAGGGGACGCCCAGATGTTTTGATGTTTTACCATCCTTGTGGGAGGCTTCTCTCATGTTGTCCGTTCCTGGAAGGTGTAGGACCCAAGAAATAGGCTCACACCGCTGGTCGCAATGGAAAACTTTATTGAATCCGCCTTGCCAAGATGACTGCAAAAGCTTTTACTGACCCTCTTCCGCTTTTCCCCTCAGTATATGGGGTTATTGCCTCCCCCCTCCTCCTTCTCCATCCACACCTCCCTTTCCTTTTGTCCTTTCCCACGTTTGAAGACCAGACCCTGTCATAAATCAGCCTATCCCGCCAAATGGTCTCCTTCCTCTGTCCTCTTGTAGTCAGGTTGCGAAAAGACCAGCTTTGATGATGCTGTTCTTTATTGCACCCTGACATGACTCCCCCCTTCGGACGACGACCCTGCGGGGAGAGACAAAGTTCTGACAATCTAAGAACATCAGCAGCAGAATAAGCCAGGAGAAGGAAAGAAGAAGGAGAGAGAGAGTCCAACCCCCCCCCCCTTTCGGGATCATGGTCCAGGTTTATGGGGAAACTTTGTGTGAAACTGTTTTCTCAACTTTGGGGCTTTAACATGCTCTGCTGCTACCCATTCCGGGTGTAAGGTCTGTGAAGACCATTGGACCAAGTAGTACAGTTTCCCCCGAGACTTCTTGGAGTCTAGGATATCCTTGATTTCAAAATGGGTGTGTGCCCCCACCATAATGGGGACCGGATCTGCCCCCGGTTTACTCCATCTGTGAGTGTTTGGCGCTGGTTTCAGCAGGCTAACGTGAAACACTGGGTGCACCTTGCGCCATCTATGAGGCAATTGTAACCGTACTGTCACTGGGTTAACAACAGCCGAAATGGGAAAGGGACCAACATATCGTGGGCTCAGCTTCCGGGATGGTTGTGTGGATTTCAGGTGCTTTGTCGACAAGTACACTAACTCCCCCACTTTGTAGTCCGGTGGTGCTGTTCTCTTTCTATCTGCATATTTCTTGTAATCCACTTTGGCGGTGCGCAAGGCCTCCTGAACCGAAGGCCAAGCGGCAGCGATCTTCTCGCCCCAATTCCCTGGCTTTTCGTCAGAAGGCAACTCCTTTTGCAGTGCGGGGAATGGCGGAAAATCTCTGCCGTTCACAACTTTAAACGGAGAGACCCCAGTGGACGCGTGATCCGAATTGTTAATGCAATATTCGGCAAGTGGTAGCATCGAGGACCATTGATCTTGCTGGTACGTGCTGTAGCAACGGAGGAACTGCTGAAGGGTCTTCTGAACCCGTTCGGTGGCTCCGTCTGTTTCTGGATGGAAGGCTGTGCTCAGGGCCCTTTCAGTTCCTAAAATCCCCAGGAAAGACTTCCAAAACCTCGATGTGAACTGAGAGCCCCTGTCACTTATGATCCGCTCGGGACACCCGTGCAGGCGGAACACATGTTGCAGAAACAATTTGGCCAACTCGGGTGCCGTTGGAAGTCTCTTAAGGGCCACGAAGTGAGCTTGTTTGGAGAACAGGTCAATTATAGTCCAGATTGTGTTGAAATCGTTGCTGTTGGGCAGGTCTACTACAAAGTCCATAGCTATATCCGTCCACGGTCTCGAGGGGTCTGCTACTGATTGCAACAATCCTTCCGGTCTGCCCACCTTTTGTTTTGCCATAGCGCACACTGGGCATTCCTGCAAATAACCCTTTACATCCTTGCGTATGGTTGGCCACCAGAATTGTCTATTCAACAGTTTCAGAGTTTTTGTAAACCCAAAATGACCAGCGAGCTTGGAGTCGTGTGCTTGGGCCAGCACCCTCCCCCGAAGTTCCTCCAGTACATAGTATTTGGAACCGTGAGTCCACAATCCCCCTGTTTGAGACAGTTCATCCCTATGAGACTGGAGCCAGGGGTCTGCATCTGCAGCTAGCCTCAATTCCTGGGACAGTTTGTGTGGTTGGCCACTAGGTGGGGGCTTTTCCTTCGCTGCGGCCCTTGTCTGCACTATCAAACCCAGTTGTTCTTTCGTGAACACAGTTCCGACTTCACCCAGGGCTGAATAGTTTGCATCGGGCATTCGAGATAGGGCATCTGCCATCCTGTTCTGTGTCCCCGGAAAGAACTTCAGCTTAAAATTGAAACGGTTAAAGAACTGTGCCCATTGCAGTTGTTTTGCATTCAGCCTTTGAGGGGTACGTAAAGCTTGCAGATTCTTGTGATCAGTCCATACCTCAAATTGGGCCTCGGTTCCCTCCAAGAAATGCCTCCAATGGGATAGGGCAGACTTCACTGCGAAGGCCTCCTTCTCCCACACCCGCCAATTCCGTTCCGTTTCCGAGAACTTTCTTGATAAATAAGCACACGGTCTTAGAGCACCCTCATCATCGGCCTGCAACAGTATTGCTCCATAGGCCGCCTCTGATGCATCACAATGAACCACGAAAGGTTTGTCCCGTTGGGCATGAACTAATATGGGTTGACTTGTGAACCTCCTTTTTAATTCCTCAAACGCCTCTTGGCACTCAGGCGTCCAGTTCAGTTTCGCACCCGGCGTCTTAGTCTTACGAGTCTCCCCCACTCCCTTAGTCTTTAGTAATTCTGTCAAAGGCAGAGACAGCTTGGCAAAGTCTTTGATGAACTGTCTATAGAAATTTGCAAAGCCTAGAAATCCCTGCAGCTGTCTTCGAGTCCTTGGAGGCTCCCACGCCAATACATCCTGCTCCTTGGCGGGGTCCATAGCTATGCCTTTTGTGGAAATGCGGAACCCCAAGTAGTCTAACTCCGTTTTGTGGAATTCACACTTGGAGAGTTTAGCATAAAGCTGATTCTCCTTTAATCTCCGCAAGACTTCTCGAGTCAGCCTAATGTGTTCGGACAGTGATTTACTGTACAAAAGAATGTCATCGAGATATATAATAACCCCCTTATATAGCATGTCACGAAAGGTCTTATTTATGAACTGCATGAACACCTTTGGACCTCCGCACAAGCCAAAAGGTAAAACTTTAAAATGGTACTGCCCAAGGTGACAATTAAAAGCCGTTTTCCAACAGTCTTCATCTTTGATTCGAATCCTATAAAAAGCCTCCCGCAAGTCCAGTTTGGTAAAGATGCGTGCCTCGCCCAATTGCGCCAACATCTCTGACATTAGGGGAAGCGGGTATTGGTTTGTGGTGGATATTGCGTTAAGACCTCTATAATCCACGACCAATCTTAGGCCGTCTGCTTTTGGCCTGAAAAATACTGGCGCTGCCATGGGGGACTGAGATGGCTCGATGAAGCCTCTCTCTATATTTTTGTCAATAAATTCTCTGAGTGCCCTTTTCTCTGGTTCCGACATTGCATAGAGTTTTGGCTTAGGTAGTTTGGCATTGAGGTCTATTTCAATTGCACAGTCCGTCTTCCTATGAGGGGGCAACTGGTCACACTCCTTCTCACTGAACACCTCTATGAATTCATGGTAGACTCTGGGAACGCTTTCCAATGGTACCCCCTGTGACGTGGCTGCTATCGCCCCTTCTGGCTCCAGTACCTCTATGTCTTTCGGGGTACTCTCAAAATTGCAATTTCCATCCCAGAAAGTAAATGTCTCCCTTTTCCAGTCAATCTGAGGGTTTTGCCATCTCAGCCAAGGAACGCCCAAAATGATTGGCTGATGTGCCATTGTTGAAATCACAAATTGCAATGTCTCAGCATGAGAACCCATAGTCATTCTTAAAAACCCTGTTTTTTCTGTTACTGGGACTCCGTATGCTGGGGTTCCATCCAATTGTGCGAAGACTACTGGTGTCTTTAGTGGGTTTGGCTCCACCCCCAACCTGTTTGCTAGTTCGGGAGTAATTAGGCATCTCGTGCACCCACAGTCCAACATCGCATCTGCCTCTACCTGGATCCCTGTCTCTGGGTTCAACAGCCTCACTCTGACTCTCACAATGTCACAATTTACTCTTCTCAACTCACCCCCGTCGCCCTCTGGTGGTTCAATCTGTTTCCGGGCGTTCAAAACAGATCCCGGTCGTTTCCCGGTAACTCCAGGTCCTCCGCTTCCTCCATCTCTTCTGCCTGAAGCTGCCCTGGGGCTAAAGCCGTTTCCGTTGCCATGGCAGCTTTCCCTTTTGCTAGTTTGGAGTTCTGGTGGGGCGGCTTCTGGCTGTGAAGTCTCTCTCCTTTTGTTTCCACGCCTGTCCCTTTCGGACACTCTGCCGCTCGATGTCCCTCGCGGCCGCAAGCGAAGCAGGCCCCCCTCCCTGCTCTCCTCTCCCTGCTGGTCGACCTTCCACGACGAGGGGAGAAGCGCCGTGTTGCTGCTGTCGGGTGTTTGATTCTGTTGCTCTCCCTTGGACGACGAGAGATTTGCTGTTGGTCCACCTCCACGCGCCCCGCCAGCAAAATCCAGTCCTCCAAGTCTCTTGGATTTCCTCTGTGTAAAGCCCACTCGAGCACCTCAGAGCATAAACCAGCCCTGAAATATTCCAGTTTGGTGGTGTCGGACCAGTCCCTAATCTTCCCCGCTGTGGCTTTAAATTCCAAGGCGTATTCTGACACTGTCCTTCCTCCCTGGTATATCCTTTTGAGTTGGGCCTTCGCCCTCTCCTCTGCCAAAGGGTCTTCGAATCTCTCACGGAGGGCTCTTAGGAAATCCTCCAGGCAGGCTAGCTCCCGGGCACCAGTATCATACATCTGCATTAGCCAGTCTGCAGCTGCTTCTTTCAAGTTTGCCCCCACCGTGTGGATTTTTTGCGCTTTCTGAAGGGAATTGGTCCCCAAAAGCCTCCATGAAGTGTCTTACGTTTGTAATGAAATAAGACAGCTGTTTGGGGTCCCCGTTGAACTTCACCCGAAATTCTCCCTTCCCAGGCATTTGGCTCCTTCCTGACAGGCCCGTGGGGAAAACTGATGCCCCCTGCTGAGGCATCTCGTCCTTATAGTCCTGTGGACCCTCCCCGGCAAAGGGACGGGGTTCAGTGCCTCTCCCGGGCAGCCCTCTCCTCTGCTCCCGTTGCTCGACTGTCGCCCTCCAGGACTCGTTTACCTGCCGCTGCATCAGATCCATCTGTCGAGAGAAAGTTTCAAACATTTTCTCCATCGCATCTAATCTCCTCTCCATCCTTCTCGTCTCCGGGGCTCCCTCTCCGTCTCGCTGCCAATCGCCTCCCATCTGGATCTTCCATCTCACCGTCACTCCCCTGCCTGCGGGTAACTGGGTGGAGGTCAGCGGCTTCCACGACGGGTCCGAGGGGTCTGTCCCCCCTTCGCTCAATGCGGGCGATGGGTTCCTTTCCTCTCTCAACTCCTCTGCACCTCGAGGGTTCGCCTGTTCTTCTTCCAGGAAGAGGAATTCCTTCATGGTTTCTCCTCCATCAGGGTTCATGCTCTCACCGGAGAGACCTTTCCTCACGGGATGAGCTGGAAAAAAAAAAGGAGTAAAAGCTTAATGTCCGTTCCTGGAAGGTGTAGGACCCAAGAAATAGGCTCACACCGCTGGTCGCAATGGAAAACTTTATTGAATCCGCCTTGCCAAGATGACTGCAAAAGCTTTTACTGACCCTCTTCCGCTTTTCCCCTCAGTATATGGGGTTGTTGCCTCCCCCCTCCTCCTTCTCCATCCACACCTCCCTTTCCTTTTGTCCTTTCCCACGTTTGAAGACCAGACCCTGTCATAAATCAGCCTATCCCGCCAAATGGTCTCCTTCCTCTGTCCTCTTGTAGTCAGGTTGCGAAAAGACCAGCTTTGATGATGCTGTTCTTTATTGCACCCTGACACATGTCCCCGCATGGAGCTGGAGCTGATAGAGGGAGCTCATTCACGCTATCCCCGGGTGGGATTCAAACCTGGCAGTCTTCAGGTCAGCAACCCAACAAGGCTTTTATTCCCTAGGCCACCGGAGGTTCAAATCCTGCTCCCAAGATTTGAACCTGGGACCTTTTGGTCTGCAAGTTCAGCAGCTCAGCGCTTTAACACACTGTGTCACCAGGGGCCCCTTCATCCGCATGTAGACGGCACTATACTCAAAAACTCTGGATGACCTCACAGTAAAAAAAGTGAGAAGGGGATGGTTCCCTTTTTTGTCAAAAATTAAAACACACTATTAACTATTTATCAAAAAAGGAAACATTCACTTCTCTGATTAGAGTGGGAAAAGAGACTCCCTAGTCCAACCTAGGAGAATCAAAGTAAAGGGCTGACCTTCTCTACTTTCTTGGTGCTCCTTTGGGGGTAAGCACCAAAGAGCTGCTATTTTCTGCCCAGGTATTATAAATCCCACAGAGGAGAGAGGAGAGCGGGCTAGTGCTTCTTTGGGGACAAATTAAGCGCTTACCTTTATCGCTCTATTTAGAGAAGGGGGTCTTTAAAAAACATAAGAACTAAGATCCAATACTTACATTGGATTGTGGATAAGTTGACCCAGATGTTTGAGGCTGATACTGTAACTAAAATTTCTAGTTTCTAAAATTTTTATGAGTACTAGCTGTGCCCGGCCACACGTTGCTGTGGTGAAGTATGGTGGTATGATAATAAAGTATTAAGGGATTGGTGGTAGTTAAGGTAAAGGGTAAAGGTTTTCCCCTGACATTAAGTTCAGTCGTGTTTGACTCTTGGAGTTGGTGTTCATCTCCATTTCTAAGTCAAAGAGCTGCTGTTGTCCGTAGACTCCTCCAAGGTCACGTGGCATTACTTTCCCACCAGAGCAGTACCTATTCATGTAGTCTCATTTGCATGTTTTTGAACTTTAGGGTTGGCAGAAGCTGGGGCTAACAGTGGGGGCTCTCTCCGCTCCCCCCAATTCAAACCTGCGACGTTTTGGTACACAAGTTCAGCAGCTCAGCACTTTAACACGCTGCACCATCAGGGAATATTATTTCCTAAAGGTTGTGAATATGCAATATTTCTGATTTCTTTTGTCTGTTGTAGACAAGTATGAATACTGCAATTAGGGAAAATGATTAGCATGTAATGGCCTTGCAGCTTTAAAGCCTGGCTGTTTCCTCCCTGAGTGAATTTTTTGTTGGGAGGTGTTAGCTGGCCCTGATTGTTTCCTGTCTGGAATTCCCTTGTTTTCAGAGTGGTGTCGTTTGCGATATTTTATGTGCTTCTACTGTCTGTGGCCCTCAGAAAACAGAGGATTTGCCAGACTTTGGTGATGGGAATAGTTTGCTGGGAGGTGTTAGCTGGCCCTGATTGTTTCCTGTGTGGAATTCCCCTGTTTTTAGAGTGTTGTTCTTTATTTAGTGTTCTGATTTTAGAGATTGTATTGTTCTGTTTTATTATACCACAGTAATTTTTATGTATTCTGATTTTAGTGTTTTTGAATACTTGGAGCCAGATTGTATTCATTTTCATGGTTCACAGCAACGTAATAGTAATAATAATAATAATAATAATAATAATAATAATAATAATAATAATAATAATAACTGGTAATACACACTGCTTCACTCCCTTCTCAGCTTTCTTTCTGGAAGAATCCTTTATCGGGTGGTGTTAGCTGGTCCTGATTGTTTCTTTTGTGGAATTCCCAATTTTCCTACTTTCAGAGTATTGCTCTTTATTTACTGTCCTGGTTTTAGAGATTATATTGTTCTGTATTATTCTATCACAGTAATTATTTCATATTACAGTAGAATCTCACTTATCCAACATTCGCTTATCCAATGTTCTGGATTATCTGACACAGTCTGCCTTTTAGTAGTCAATGTTTTTGTAGTCAGTGTTTTTAATTCATTGTGATATTTTGGTGGTAAATTTGTAAATACAGTAATTACTACATAGCTTTACTGCGCATGGAACTACTTTTTCTGTCGAATTTGTTGTATAACATGATGTTTTGATGCTTAATTTGTATAATGATTACCTAATTTGATGTTTAATGAGCTTTTCCTGAATCCCTTGTTATTATCCAACATATTCACTTATCCAACATTCTGCTAGCCTGTTTATGTTGGATAAGTAAGACTCTACTGTATATTTATTATCTAATATTATCTGCTTAGAACTGGATTATATGAGGCCCCTTCTAAACAGCTGTATAAAAGGCACACTGAAGTGGATTATATGTCAGTGTGGAGTCAAGATAATCCAGTTCAAAGCAGATAATATAAGATTATAAATGGGTTATATAGCTGCGTGGAAGAGCCGTGAGTCTACACTGCCATATAATCCAGTTCAAATCAGATAATCTATATTTTATAGGCAGCGTGGAAGAGGCCTAAGTGAGGCCTAACTCTGCCTGACCCCTGGGTGAGAGGGTTGCTAGGAGACCCAGTGGGCGGAGCTTAGCCTTCTAACTGGCAGCAATTGGATAAAAACAATTATTCCTCTCCCTCTAATTAAGACTTTATTTTTCTTTTCTTTTTGTTGTATCAACCTAGAGGTGTGGATGATGGGTTGTGTTGTCAATTTTCAAGGTTGTGGGGTGTTTAGATTTGTTGTTTTGTCAGTCGCCGGGATTCCATCACTCTTTTATATATATATAGATGTACTGGGAATTTATTTTAAGCAAAAGAGATTGTCTTGAGCTGTAAGTTAGGAATTAATGTAGTTCCAGAATTATGTTATTAATTAACTGAATGAGAGACAATGCTAAAAACCCAAACAATTTTATGGTAGTCAATTTAAAAGCTTTTAAGCTAGGAAAAGAAGCTTGGAAAATGAAGCAATCTTCTATCCCTCTTATTTATCCTCTGATGTTCTGTTGCATAGAAGCTCTTCAACAGTCCTGAATTTTGAAAATTGTACCATTTGTTAGGACACATGTTGGAATCAGTCATAGAGTAGTAAATTAGTAATAATCATGGATGGCCTTTTCAAACTTCGTTTTGGTAATGCTTTTAGTGCAGGCATTTAGCTCGAATTTAAATGACAATTTAATATAAGCCCCATTGTTAGATTTTCTCCTTCTAATGTAAATGCAATTAGGTTTCCACTTGAATTAATTTTGAAAGCTTATTGCTGATTAACTAAATATATTAACCTTTTCCTACTAAGTTTCCTATTCTAGAAAACTGAATTTTGCTTTCCCATATGAGGCTATTTGATGACCCAGGAGAAAATGTAGCCTTGTGAAAGAGGTAATGTAATTGAAGAAGAGGGCAGAGGTGTAATCTGGGTGGGGAAATGAGGCCATTTACAATCCAAAAGAGAAGGCTCTATCTCTAAGCAAAGTGTTTTCTCTTGGCCCCATCTTTCTGGCACTACAGTAACTTAAACCCTCATTTGAGCATTTAGAAATTGAAATTAGACCTCCAAAGAAAAGTGGAATGCAGTGTAATGGTTTGAGCATTGGACTGTGGAAACCATTGTTTCAATTGCTGTTTGGCTATGTTAATCTGTTGTGAGACCTTGGGCAAGTTTCACACTCATAATATTCGAGGAAGAGAAGGCAATCCCTCTCTGAAAAAATCTTGTCATGAAAGAGGGTTGTTGTATGTTTTCCGGGCTCTATGGCCATGTTCCAGAAGTATTCTCTCCTGACATTTCACCCACATCTATGGCAGGCATCCTGAGAGGTTGTGAGGTACCTCACAACTTCTGAGGATGCCTGCCATAGATGTGGGTGAAACGTCAGGAGAGAATACTTCTGGGACATGGCCATAGAGCCCGGAAAACATACAACAGCCCTGTGATCCCGGCCATGAAAGCCTTCGACAACACACTTGTCAAGAAAACCCCTTGATAACTTTGCCTTAGAGTCACTATAAGTCAGAAATGGCTTGAAAGCACACAACAAGCAGTTATTAAAGGAATGGAAACAGAGCAAATAATGATTTTTAATGTCTCACTCTTTAGAATCCTTGAAAACTGGCAACTTGTGATTTTAAACTGACTTGGGAAGTAAGAATAAAAAACCCCCCTGATATTCTCAGGAAATTCTTTGAGATATGAAACATGAATTATTAAAATAAACTCTGGGTACTTTCAGAAAGGGCCCAAAATGTGGACTTTTACCTGAAGTGTCAAAATGATGCCTCAGGTAAAAGAGGATTATTTTGGGACAAAGCAGGGAAATTCTGCTTTGTCCCAAATTAAATAGATACACCATTAGACCTGGACCTTCCTGAAAGGCTTGGATCTAATGGTGTATGGTCCCCACAGCCCAATTCGCTTCTTCAGGCCCCATGAGCCCAGAGAAGTAAAGAGGGCACCCCCCTCAAAAAATGCCTTAACATTTTAAAAAATTCTCCTGCCCCCCTGCTTCCTAGCACATCATTTTTATGTGCCAGGCGGGCTGCCAAAGCAGCCTCATTAGGACCCAGCAGGATTTTTTAAATTTCAAGGCTTGTGGGGAAATGTAGTTACTGAGCTGGAACAGTGACAGCCACCTTGGGAAAGCCCACGTCTTTGAGAAAGACATGGGGACTTAAACCAGCTTCAGAGCAGGTTTCTTTAACCCGCTCTGAAGTGGGTTTAAGCTCTGTCTGGAAGCACCCTCTATCTGCACAGAATCTGGGACTTTTTCATCGGGAGGAGATTTCAGTGAAATTATTTCCCCATAAACATGCATGGCCCCATCTACACAGCCACATAATGTGGCATAGAAAACAAATTAGCCTGGCACATCCAATGATGCTCCAGCCAAAACTGTTTCAACCTGGAATAAACCTGATTATTCCCTGGTGGTGGCGCAGTGTGTTAAAGCGCTGAGCTGCTGAACTTGCAGACCAAAAGGTCCCAGGTTCAAATCCTAGGAGCGGAATGAGCGCCCGCTGTTAGCCCCAGCTCCTGCCAACCTAGCAGTTCGAAAACATGCAAATGTGAATAGATCGATAGGTACCGCTCCGGCGGGAAGGTAACGGCGCTCCATGCAGTTATGCCAGCCACATGACCTTGGAGGTGTCTATGGATAACACCGGCTCTTCGGCTTAGAAATGGAGATGAGCACCAACCCCCAGAGTCGGTCACGACTGGACTTAACGTCAGGGGAAAACCTTTACCTTTACCTTTATCTTAAAAATACCTACAAAGGTCTGGATCTCCCTGGAAGATATGGATCTTTCAGACCTTCTGGGATTTTTAAAGAGGTGAGGGGGTCTAAAAGGGGGCCACCTGATTCCCCGCCCATCTGATTCTACTCGCATTTTGGTCAGTGTCGAAAGGCCCCATGTGCTATGGCTGGAACTTTATTAGAGTTCAACTGCTCACAACAAATTTTCTAAATCATTTTAGACCGGGCTATGATGCAGCTGGTTAATAGCCAGTTGTAATAAATCACTATTGACTGAGAGGTCATGAGTTCAATGCCAGCCCGGGTTGGTGTCAGCTCCTGACCATTAATAGTCTAGCTTGCTGTTGACGCATGCAGCCTGAAAGACAGTTGCATCTGTCGAGTAGGAATTTAGGTACAGCTTTATGCGGGGAGGCTAATTTAACTAATTTCTGATGCCATAAAACCTTCCAGCATCATGCGGAAGAATGAGGAAGTATTCCATCAAGGACCCGGTGTCACAAGTGGACGGTGAAGCGGCAGCTCACCCTGTGGCTGGAATCGAGCATACCCTCATGAAGTCAGAAGATGGAATGTTAAATTGCCTCTGTCTGTCTATAGATGTCGCATGTCTAATGACATTGAATGTTTGTCATGTATATGTGCATTGTGATCCGCTCTGAGTCCCCTTCGGGGTGAGAAGGGCAGAATATAAATACAGTAGAGTCTCACTTATCCAACATAAACGGGCCGGCAGAATGTTGGATAAGCGAATATGTTGGATAATAAGGAGAGATTAAGAAAAAGCCTATTAAACATCAAAATAGGTTATGATTTTACAAATTAAGCACCAAAACATCATGTTACACAACAAATTTGACAGAAAAAGTAGTTCGTTACACATTAATGCTATGTAGTAATTACTGTATTTACAAATGTAGCACCAAAATATCATGATATATTGAAAACATTGACTACAAAAATGCGTTGGATAATCCAGAACATTGGATAAGTGAGTGTTGGATAAGTGAGACTCTACTGTATTGTAAATAAATAAATAAATGAATTTTGAGCAAAAAATATTGGAAAGGGCAGTGGAAACTTGAAGGAAACTCAGCTTGAAAACTTGTTTAGATTCATGCAATATTTAAAGGCACAATTTAAATTACTAAGTAGGCGACCTTTCTTTCACACTTTTCTTAAAGTTTTTTTTGGATTCTTAAAAGACTTGTAGATTTAAGACAATTCCTCATTATCACATTCTCATGAAATACGCATAAGCAGAGGAGGAAAAATGAAAAGATGATCGGAGCTGTTGCTGTCATCACAATGTATTTTAGCCACATTAATTTTTCATAGCTTAGATTATCAGTTAAATGAATGCACCTTACTGGTGTTTAACTTTGGCAAGTTTTTGCTCCTTATTTATGTGCTATCTCTTTGCAAAAAGGGCACCAAAGTAATATTGCTCATATTCTAATGTTTTTGACTCATACAATACAGTGGATAGCCCCCAGCTTTTCTTTAGATGACATGATTTTCAGTTGCAGACATATTCTTGGTGGGATGATAAAAAAAACATAAATGAAAAGCTTTGCTGCTGGTATCATTGTGCAAGTATCGAACTGTTTATAAATATTTTCTTCTCCATGTGCACATGATCTGGAATTTTGCCCATAAGAGAACAGAAGGCTTGGAAAAGGAACTGCTTTTGAACATAATTCTCTCTGAGCCCATTTTCTACCATCTCTCATTTTGAGTTCTAAAGCCCCGAGGGCTATGGGAGGTCACGGAATTGGCTCCAGCGCTCGGCTGAGTTGTTGAACGCCAACCTTGGCTGGAGCTCAGATGCATTGTTACTCAGATCTTTAGGTACCTCCTACAAGGGAAGAGACAGCAAATGTTAGTCCAGGAATTGATTTGGAACCAAAAATTGATGCTTTACAGCTGCACATTTTCCTTGCAAGCCACTATGATTTAAAAGGAATTATTATTATTTCCTTCAAAATTTCACATCAAAATTTGAAGATCAGCCACTTTGAGGTCTAAAGAGGATTAACTCTCTCCCTCCTTTCCTTTCCCCATTTCTGGAACTAGCAAAATTAATCCACTTAGTGCTAATGCTGGGCCTCTCAGCAGGCTTGTTTATCAAGAGAACTCTTACTACTTATGCAGAGTGGGGATGGGACTTTGATTCTTGGATGACTTTATGATGCAAATGTCAGACAGGAACCGTTTCCTTTTTGTTTCCAAGCCAACATCCATTATTTTTCCAATATGGGAATTTATTTGCAGACAAGTTAGAGAGAGTATTAATATTGTCTTGATATAAAATTCAGCAGGGGAATGAGAAGCTGATTGTAAGGCACGAGAGTCATCCTGCAGCTTATGTGTTATGAATTCAGTTACTAAATCAGTACACGTTTGTCATAGACTTCTTTTATACAGAGCTTTTCTGAAGGAGATAATTTCTATTAAAAACATATGGTGAATCCTCAACACTGTAAGGATATACAGTATTATCTATCACCAGCTTTGCATGTAACGAAGGAATAAAGGACCCTGACCATTCTGACTGAGGGTGCATCTACACCAGTGGTTCTCAACCTGTGGGTCTCCAGGTGTTTTGGCCGGGCTGTGGAGCAGGCTGTTGAGCAGCTGCAATAAATCACTCTGACCATGAGGTCATGAGTTCGAGGCCAGCCCATGGTGGGGTGAGCACCCGTCAATTAAAAATAAAAAATAGCCCCTGCTCGTTGCTGACCTAGCAACCTGATAGATAGTTGCATCTATCAAGTAGGAAATAAGGTACCACTTATAAAAGTGGGGAGGCAAGTTTAAGTAATTTACGACCTGGAATGAGGAAGTGCCGTCAGAGTGGATGATGAAGCAGCTGCTCCCCCCTGTGGCCAGAATCGAACATCCCCTCAGAAGAAGGTTAAATTGCCTCTGCGTCTGTCTCTGTCTTTGTTTGATATGTTTATGGGCATTGAATGTTTGCCCTATGTGTGTATAATGTGATCCGCCCTGAGTCCCCTTCGGGGTGAGAAGGGCGGAATATAAATACTGTAAATAAATAAATAAATAATAAATCCCAGAAATCCCAGCCAGTTTACCAGCTGTTAGGATTTCTGGAAGTTGAAAGCTAAAACATCTGGGGACTCACAGGTTGAGAACCATTGATCTATACTCAGAGGTTGTCCAACCGCCCGGGGAGGGAGGCATTTGCCTGTGGTGCCATGGTCCCGGGAGAGCAGTTGAGGCCCTGGGAGGATGGCACCACCCCTGCCTTCTCCTCCTTCGGGCCTGGGTCTTCCCGAAGGAGAAGGCCCAGCCAGCCTGGATGGGCCTTCCCGC
This sequence comes from Anolis carolinensis, assembly GCF_035594765.1. Lineage (NCBI taxonomy): Eukaryota > Metazoa > Chordata > Lepidosauria > Squamata > Anolidae > Anolis > Anolis carolinensis. The sequence continues at coordinate 108,848,739 of NC_085845.1, forward strand.
TCAGCCAGGCTATGGCGGGAAGGTCCATTTAGGCCACGGCGGGAAAAACTGGAGTCATAAACATTGTCACCAGCTAGTTTTACTCATAGATGCATTTTTTAAAAATGCAGATAACCAAATTGGTCTCAAATTTGACAGAGGCAAAATAAACTGGATGTAGTATGTAGTAGTTTGCTCTGGAGTTGTTCTGGATACATCACTAGAGGTTCATAATGTATCAGCAAGGAAGTGCCATAAAGCTTGGGCAACAGCACATGAACACCAGTGTGCCCTGTCCTCCTTGGGGCCACTGCAATTTTGCTGGCCAAAAGCATCTCCCTGGCAAAGTCTTGCTTGCAATGTTGCTTCGAGTGAGGTCACAATAAGACACTTACTCATGTGATCACCAGAAGTGAACTCACCATCATGCCTCTGCCAGAGAACTGCTTTTGACCAGTGAATCAGCGGTGGGACTTTTTGATGTGGGGACATTGGATTATGCAGGATCCAGCCTGATACATCTATTCATATGTCAGAAACACTGTGGTTTCCTCCAGAGTTCCAGAGTAACCTGCAGTTTATCTTGTGATGTATTAAATGCTATAAGAAGCATTTCTGCTGTGGAATTAGTCATATGTCATCTGGTTTACACACAGTGGAAATGTAGTGAGAATGTCCCCATGGGAATAATAATAATAATAACAACAACAACAACAACAACAACAACAACAACAACATTTTATTTCAACCAAGTAGACATAGGGTGATTTTCCTGTTGATTTTTTCCTTTTATCTACAGTTGTGAGGAAAGAAATAATGGGCTGTTTTTAAAAAGTACCATTCCAAGTTCTGTAAATCACATTATATATGGAATTGATTGTTCATTTGGTTTGAAATTTCCTGCTTAAAACTGAAGAAAAGATGATGTCTCTATATGTATCTTTAGGGGCCTATCTTTTCATAGCAGGAGTCTTCATCCAACAGAGAGAGGGGGGGCAGAGGGAGGGAGGGAGAGGGAGAGGTGATGCTGAACAGGGATCCCCCTTTTGCACAAAAAGATGATTTATAATAAGGTTCACATATAAATATGTGAAGCCATGGTAGACCAGTAAAATAGGTTGGGATCCAGGTAGCATGAGACAATGTGACCTTTTGGCTTGGCCAAACTCTAACGACCCAGCTATTGTCTGAGTTGGCAGAAGAAAATTTGAATCTCTATACCTCTGGGTTGATCTAATCATCTCTAGGGACGCAGAAGAAGAAAAACCAGAAAAACAAGTGTTGTGTCACCTATCTGCTTACATTTCATTTATATCTTTTTCCCCCTTTCACTGTTGCATGTTGCAATGCGGTTGCTGTTGCCCGCTTTTGGTCTAAAACTATTTAGTTGCTTATGATTTCCTTTTTTTCATCATTTTAAAATGTATTTGTTATGCAATGCTTTTGACATGAAATAAATAAACTGTTGCATGTATTACTATGTATCTCTCTTTTCTGATTCTGGGGTTCAGGATTCTCTCCTCCCCCCCCCCTTGAGCCCCAAAAGGCTTTATCTCTATCTCTCCCCCTCCCCCCCAGCACCCATTCCGAGCTGCACTAACCTTTGGGAAACTATAACTTACCCCCCACCCTGCTTTTCCTTTCAACCAGCTCCATGGGCTCCAAATTGACCCCCTTTTTTTTTGGCTTTTTATAAACTTTTATGCACTATCACTTTATCATTTTATTATTAGATTTATTGGGGATATGGGAAACTAACCTTTTCTCCCCCGGATCCCATGTTTTCCCTTGTGATATATGAACTTATCTTGGACTCTTTGGTGGGTGGGATGGGTCAATATGATATCTTTCTCCTCCATGAATATCCTTCGCATGTCTCCCTTTCCCCAATGCCCCATATATGAACTATAAAATATGAAGTGCCACCCCTGTTTGACCCCAGCCGCCCAGCCCCCAGGGAAACCTTCTCATCTCTGAGGGTGAATAATCCCCTAACAAAAAGGACTCAACCAAAGACTCCTTGCATGGACAAGAACAATGGGCCCATCTCTCTAGGCTTTAGAGCAAGGCCACCTGGAGAAGATGCCCCCTGGTAATCCTGTCACATATCAATGAGGGACAACTCGCCTTCAAAAACCTGTGGTTGTCCCAACTGCTTCTTCCTTTGTCTCCACACCCTGGCCGAAACTACTGTCAAAATCTCGCCTATTTGCTTCCATATCCAGTCCTTGGAAAATCTGGATCTTGGCAGCCCTGCCAGATTCAGATGTATATTCTCACTACTGGAAATAATACCTAACTGGCTAGAGGACCCCTTCAAGTTCCTGGTCCTGAACCGCTGTGTTGGACTGGATGAGGGCAAACAAATTAAAACTGAATCCAGAGAAGACAGAGGTCCTCCTGGTCAGTTGCAAGGCTGAACAGGGAATAGGGTTACAGCCTGTGCTGGACGGGGTCGCACTCCCCCTGAAGACACAGGTTCGCAGTCTGGGGTTTCTCCTGGACTCATCGCTGAGCCCCAGGTCTCGGCGGTGGCCAGGGGAGCCTTCGCACAACTAAGACTTATGCTCCAGCTGCGCCCGTTCCTTGGGAGGTCTGACTTGGCCATGGTGGTCCACGCTGTGGTTACATCCCGTTTGGACTACTGCAACGCTCTCTACGTGGGGTTGCCTCTGAAGATGGCCCGGAAGCTCCAAGTAGTACAACGGGCGGCAGCCAGACTAATAACTGGGGCGGCTTACAGGGAGCATACCACCCCCTTGTTATGCCAGCTCCGCTGGCTGCCGATATGCTACCGAGCCCAATTCAAAGTTCTGGTTTTGACCTATAAAGCCCTAAATGGTTCTGGCCCAATCTACTTTTCCGAACGCATCTCCTCCTATGAGCCAGGAAGATCCCTGAGGTCATCTGGCGAGGCCCTGCTCTCGGTCCCGCCTGCCTCACAAGCGCGGCTGGTGGGAACGAAGGACAAGGCCTTCTCGGTGGTGGCTCCCCGGCTGTGGAACACCCTCCCCAGAGATATATGGCAAGCCCCAGCCCTTTTGAGTTTTAGAAAAGCCTTAAAAACATAGCTATGTGCCCAGGCTTTTAACGAATAAATGACAAAGACGACCCAGACTGTTATATGGATAAAGTAGGAGGATATTGGATGAACGGATTTTAAGCATATGTTTTATGTTTTATATTTTATACTGTATTTAATTGGTTGTAATACATTTTTATATGTTGTTGTTTTTAATGATGTGTCGGCATCGAATTGTTGACAATTGTACGCCGCCCTGAGTCCCTTCAGGTGAGAAGGGCGGGATAGAAATATTGGAAATAAATAAATAAATAAATTCAAGTTATCGCCAGTCATCGGACACCTATTAAGCCATTTTAATCCACTCAAAATTCCACTCCCGGTCCTTTGATTCCTGCCTGGACCACCTCCTCGCTCCTGACTGGCCGAGAGGCTGAAGCGGTGCTGGCTTTCTGATTGACCAAGGCGTCCATGCCTCCCCTCCAGCTGATGACTACAACCAATCAGCGCAAAGCCAGCAGAAGGGGCGGGAGCGGGAAATTCAAAGTTTACTGTCCTGTTTTTTGCTATAAAATGTACTGTAATGTTTTGTATGGTATATCTGCTTGACGAATTATTGCGACTTTGACATCCTTTCCAGCTGGATCGCAATAAACAACTCAGTGGCCTTTTCTTCAGCTTTGGTGAGATTTATTTGGGAAATTGAAGGGAAACTCTAATCTCAGAGGCTCTCTTTTTCTCACCAGGGTATCGGACTCTTTTTTCTTTTTTACTTTTTGGTGGGTCTGCGGGCTCTCTCCCTTTGGGTGAGACCCTCCAAATTCTAGCTCGATGTCAGAGGGAGAGAGAAAGAGAGAGAGATTACAATTCAGTGACAGTGGGCACATATGGATAGTAGAGGTGTACGCAAAATTTGTCTCATATGTTTCATTTGTGCTTCTGTTTCATATCCATTCGGATGGCACAAAACAGAAAGACCCCCAATGAAACAAAAACTGCTTCAAAATGAAAGGCAGGCAGGACGAATATTGGCTTCAAGCCTGCCTTTTGGATTGATCGGCTGTAGGCCCTGCAGGGCCCGGGTGTGTAGGCCCAAAGCTCCTGGGCCTATGGGTGCAGGCTTTGGGCCAGGCCTAGCCAGGCCTTGCAGGACTTAAAGTCAAGTGCCGAGTAAGGGTTGCTCCTTATTTGGCACTCAACTGTAAGTCTTGTAAGGCACAGGTGCCTGGGCCCAAAGCCTGCACCTGTAGGCATGGGGATTTGGTTAACCAGTTAAAATTCATAAGTAAACCAGCTTTTTTTTTAACCTGAAAAATTTCAGGTGGGGGAGGGGTTTGAACCCCTAAAACTCCCCCCTGGCTACAGGCCTGCCCGTAGGCCCAAAGCTCCATATGTGGGCTTTGGGCCTAGGTGTCCGCGCCTCGCAGGACTTACAGTTGAGTGCCAAATAAGGAGCGATCCTTACTCAGCACTTGACTATAAGTCCTGCGAGGTCCAGCCCAAAGCCTGCACCCGTAGGCCCAGGCATCTGGGCCTATGGGTGTAGGCTTTGTGCCTATGCGCACAAGCCTGGCGGGGGTGGGGGGAGAAGGTTGGGGGTGGCTGAGTCGTTCTGTGCCTCCCCATCCCTTTGCTTGGCTTCTTACTGGGCATTTGAGTGGCGCTGGCTGCTGCTGTGGTGCCTTTCCCCCCTCTGAAAAACGAAACAAAAACCCCCCCATAAAACAAAACAAAAACAAAACTAATGGCTGACCTCCCAATTTTGGGAGTTCGGACGAAAACAGATCAGGGCCTCAACAAAAGCCAGGGCACAAAACAGAACAAGGTAAGTCCCGAAAGCCCATCTCTAATGGATAGTATGATAACAAGTGACATTCTGGGGAGATAATGATAGGAGAATTTACCTTATACATACAGGATGGGTATTGTCTGTAAACACTTAGAGCCATAATAACCCTGTTAATCTCTAAGGTGTCACCAGGCCCTGAGTATATTTGGGGAGATAGGTAAATGGCTACTTTTCTTGATAAAATATGGAGTTGTCCTCAGATTAAGGAGAGAAAACTTTAAAGGTTTATATTGCAAAATGATAATAAAAAAGTTCACTTTCTGAGTCATCCGATTGTCTGTTGAATCAGCAGGGCTCATGCTTAGGGATGGCAGCAGCAGAAATATCGGTATTGTGTTTGCTGTACATTTATTAGGCCAGATATTTTTTGGACACAGAGAATAAGGTGCCAGAGAGCCTTAAAGTCACATTCCGTTGTAAAACACAGGTGAACAATGTTTGAAACTTTTCTGCACAAAAACCCTTGAAGACTTTAGGAGTGCAGGGATGAAAGGTTTAATTTCTTTGAGCATCACTGTGTCTCCTTTTGTGTCTCAAAAGTTGATCTTTTAAATCTATTTTCCTCAAAGAATGTTGTTTTCCTCATGAGCTGAATCATTTTCAGTGTCCTTTTTTGAACCTTATTCCCACTCAGAAGTAAATATAGCATCTGATTTTGCTGAACTCCTACAGATCTGTTGTAGGAGCAAGACTTATTCTGTAAAGGCTGAGTTAAGGCATGACTGGAATTTAGTGGCTTGGATGATAAAACAGTTGTGCATCTATATTCCCTTATTTTAGTATAAAGGTCGCATGTGGGTTATGTTTTCTCTTTCACCTATCTACTCTTTCCATATGCTAGCTTTTTTCTTCTTCACAGATTTGGTCTGTACCAATCTATAAACAAGAAAATGAAACTTTATATGAAATTTAAAATGAACCTAGACTGTTTCTGGATCTTGGACAACGGTTTTTCATAGTCAAAGGATGAAAAATACCAGTGCTATAATTGCATAGGATACTGTCCTACTTATTAATGTAGCCACTACATGAACTGAATAGTTGAGAATGGTATGCAAACACACACCATGCCTGCTAGGTTGAATCCTGCAGATTCAGCAAACCACCAGGTGACCCATGGAGCCCATAGCATTTTACCACATGTTATGAAGTCCTTTCTGCATAGTAGCATTGTCACTCAAACCTTAAGGTATTTGCTGTAAAGTTGCAAGGTTTTATTGTTGAGGAAAATATACATACTGGGTACACATAAGAGAAACAAGTACATTCAGTACATTTTTTAAACAAATACATTTTACCAAAAAAAAAAAAAAACCAGACAGAACAAATAACACAAATATCTATAAATACATTCGAGATGATGATGATGATGATGATGATGATGATGATGATTCTTCCCCTCAGGATTGAGATCCAAAGTCACATACATTTAAAAAATACAATTAAAAGTGTACATAATAAAATAATAATAATAATAATAATAATAATAATAATAATAAAGTGTAAATAATAAAATTGAACTAAGCTTGTACAATTATCGAAACAAGTCAATGAAAATACAATTAAATCAATCAATAACACGCTTTTAAAACAATTCACTAAACCAATAGCAGAATGCCCTGGACCATTCTTTTAAAACTTTCTGTTTTAAAAGCCTGCCTGAATAAAAAGGTTTTATCCTTTCACTTAGGCCCTTTCCACACAGCTGTATAAAATCCACATTGAACTGAGTAATATTATGGATTATCTGCCTCGATATTTTGGGTTATAGGGCTGTGTGGAAGGGCACTTAAAGGACAACAAGGGGATCCCAGAACTTGAGAAGGCTCTCTGGCATTTCTGCCAGTCATGTTCACACATGGCAAAACAATCTGCCAAACAGCTTTGGCCTGATCTGTATAAGGTTTTAAAGATCCTAACTGCCTTTTACACCATTACTAACATGCAAACACCACCAGTAAGCACTAATACTAAATTAACACTAACAACTAAGCCTATGCATGTTGTTATGGGAAAACAGAGTTGGACCCGGCTGTTGGGCCAGGCTGTGGCGCAGGCTGTTGAGCAACCAGCTGCAACAAATCACTCTGACCAAGAGGTCATGAGTTCGAGACCAGCTCGGAGCCCCGTGTTTGTCTTGTCTTTGTTCTATGTTAAGGCATTGAATGTTTGCCTTATATGTGTAATGTGATCCGCCCTGAGTCCCCTTCGGGGTGAGAAGGGCGGAATATAAATACTGTAAATAAAAATAAATAATAGTAGGTTTTATAAGACATAGCCAAAGTTTCAATTTGTGCCTATAAATAGATCACTCAAATCATGGATAACTTGGATTGCTGACCATGGACCCCTCCATATGTGCTGCCGGAATTGCCAACTATTGCCATGAATCCCGGTGATCCCAGCAGTGCCCACCCATGGGGCATGGGGACCTGTTGCCCCGCACTCGGCATCATCTTGATTTCACCCCTACCTCATCACATGGGGGAAGCCTCTTTAAGCTGGCTCAACCCATCTTTATTAATGGAAGCCTCCCATAGTGCACCGCTGATAATTTTTCAGTGATGGCAAGGTTTTTGCGACAATTCAGCCATAGAGCCACCGTGGAAGTACTTGTGTGTAATGGGAACCGTCAGGCTCCGTGGGGAAAGTAGAAAAACCCCTGAAGCCTCTGCCAAAATTGGGCCCACATGAAGAGGTCCCATAACATCACTGCTAGGTAGGTGTTAAGATTATTAATGGCAATATGGGAAAGGGTTACACCCAGGACATATGTTGTGTAATTTTAGTACACCAATTACTAGAGTAGGGCAAAAAAGTCGAATCCTTCGTTTGTCGGATCAAATTAATTTGTTTTGTCACTTTTGAATCATGTTTCGAAGAGGGTTATCCCATCGTGTATATCCCGTGATATCGAACCATGATAGCCAATTTTTCTAATGGCGTCATATGTTTTTTGGTACTTAAACCAATAAGCCATGCATTTTTAAAGCATCCAAACTTGGTTTGAGGGAGTTGCAGACTAGCCTGGGCTTGCCTTGCCTCCCTGTGGCCAATCGCAGAAGGGAGGGAGTCTTGTTTGTCTTTCCCCGTGGTTGCTTTCTATGGGCCTCTTAAACCCATAGAGGTTTCATTCAGATTTACTATATGTTATTGCATAGCATATAATAATGCATACAGTTATTTGGGGTCGAGACTGCATCTTTTAGTCTGGAGCCATTAAGAATCATTTACCTAAATCCATATACTACATCTCTGAAGAGAATTCTACTGTGCCCATTTTCCATTTTCCACCGTGTTTAATATTGTTGGCATAGCTTTGGCCATTTGGAGAATGAAGTGGAGTGCATTCACATATATTCAATTGTGTAGATACACACTTTTGGTGTAAGACATCTCTATCCTTGACTTGCTGACCAGCCACATCTTGCTGCAATTGCCCAGTGGATCGATGTTCTCTAGCTGAAATTAAGACATCATTCTTTACTAATCTTAAACACCAGTCTTTATTAACCCTTAATAAACAAGGCTGTGTACATGTTGACATGGATGGAAGGGGCAGAAAAAAAGGGAAAGCTACAGATCAGTGACAAAGCTGAACTGAATACTTATGAGATCACATACTTCAGGGTAGACGTCACTAACCTGATAGTTTTCAAATATGTAGGACACCCACAATCCCCAGACTACAATTGTACTATAGACGTGGTCCATCTGAGGGGAAATCAGACTGGGAGAATATTGCACAATATTTACTCAACAGGGGTTTCTTTGTTCATGCAATAGTTCATCCTGGAGATGAAAATGTTCAATAATGAATTAATTAACAACAACACAACTAGCCAAATTATTCCAGTTATTCTAATGGCAATGAATTATTTTCCCAATCTGTAATTTTTAACACAGTCAGATTCATGTTCAGACTTAGCATTCCAAAATCTGGGAAGCAGCAATGACTTTGCAACTAGAATATGTTAATAGGCCTATCCTAGATTTATGAGAGAATTAACCTCTTGAGAAGGTTCATGTTTCTGGGTAAGAAGCCAAGCTCACAAAGATCAAAATAGTCCAAAGGAGATCAACAACAACAAAGCTTGATCAAAAGTATTGACATAATTAGTTCATTGTTTAATCCAACTTTGGTGCCTAGCCTTGGCACTTCCACGGGTTATTTAAACATCTTGAATGGGCAATGACTAATCTGTGTTAATTACATTTTTGAGCATGCAACTATGGTTGCCACTCTGTCTGTAAAGAATAAGTTTTAAACCTACTAAAGCCTTGGATGCTGAATTTCTGCCTGTGGTTATAATCCTTTGCATTCATACTTTGGAGCAAGGTGCATTAAATTTAGTGAACCCTATTTTTGAGTAAACAAACAAATGAACAGTTTCCCTGACTTACCATTTGAAAATTGAAGCATATATATTTTAATTGTCCAGCACTAACACAGTGCCAATAAAATATTGCACATTCTCCTGATAAGGAAGACATGGATCTGCTGAAGACAATAGGAGATACACACACACACACACACACACACACACACACACACACACACACACAAAGGTGCCACTCACTTTGATTAAATTGTTCTGATTTCCAGTTTCTGTTGCTTTCTTCTTTCATTATGCTAGATTGGGGGAAATTAAAACAAATTATGTCATTTCTTACAGACTAGTGAGTCTGAAAGTCTTCAGAACGGCTTTAAGAAGTGCTTAACATACCCTAGCAGTTGGAAATGCTTTTCAACCACTTTCATATTACAAGGACTGGGCTCTCTGTGTGAGTCTTGCAATTTCCCTAGCGTTGATTGATAGGTGGGTCAAAAGTGACAATTATGACCCAAACTCGATTCAGAATTTCAAAGACTATTTTTCTTAATAACTGAGAACAGGAAACAGCAGGATAAGGCCTCACAGTGACCAAGGAGCAAAGGTGCTTTTAAAAAAAGAAAGAAAGGGAAGCAGAATTTAAATAATATCAGAACTCTCAGGAAGTTGAGGAATTAAAATTCTGTGTGTAAAAAGGAAAAAGCTAAGTAACTGACCATGGGAACATTTGTTTATTTAGTAATCAAAGATTGGTTTTGCAGAGATGGAACATTAACACTGCATTCTATTCTGGGTGAATTTAGTACAACAAACTTACCAAGTGATCTACCTGACATATTCAAGGCATTAGGGTTGTTATAACTGTTATTTACAAAAATTAAAGAGCTTCAAGTCCCAAAATATTATAACTAGGTAAGGCCATCATTGATTCTTAGTCATGACGGCTATATTTTACCTCTAGTATCTGAAGAAATATATGTTTCAATACCAGTTGTAGGAAACATGAATCAAAGGATGCAATTGTGTTTAGGTCCTCGTGGGTTTTCTGTCACCATCTGCTTGGCTATTGTGAAAACAAACCGCTAGAATAGATAGTCTTTTTGTAAAATCCCACTTGATTCTTATTATACTTTTAAAACACTTCAAAATAAATTATTGTGAAGTCTTGGCTCTTCCTTTTCATCTCCTTTGCTTTAGTTCCTCTGCTTAGGTTTTCCCAATAGTGTAGAAATACCTCACTTTGTATTCGTTTTTGGGTGGAGCATAAAATCCCTCTAGAGGTCAGCCTTAGTTGGTCTATTCCATTTACCTGTATAGTGCTCCTTTGCTAGACTCCTCCATTTTTCTGCAGTAGAGCTATAAAGACTATAGGCCTGGTTTTCATCTGGAAATCCTAGGCCTAGCAATCCAAAACAGGCATCCTTAGCACTATAAACACTGCATTCAGCAGTATTCTTATACCACTGGTCCCAGAGACAACAGAAGCCTTTGACCAGCTTAGGCTTCACAAAGAAAGAAGATTGAAACAGTCTTTGGGCTCCAGCTTGTGAGCCATTGCTTTGCACCAGATACAGAGGACTTTCAAAGACACCAGAGAGATGACTGCGACCAGCAAAATCTCCTTTCATATTGTATTGTTTTAAGCTATCTTACAATAGTCCCGGGTGGAGTGAGCTCTTTGTTCTTCCTGTTTTCAGTAAACTCATTTGGTTATCTTTTCACCTTGCCTAAAGTGCCTCTGTACTTTAAGGGTCTTGATCTTAATAGAAGGTATACAGATAGCCCTCGAGTAAAGCCAGACACTATAGTTTTTCCAAAGGCTTGGGCATGTCATCACAATTATATTAAACCTTGAAAAGAACAACAAGCACTGGATGTGTAATAAGGAATTTGTTGCATGAAGTTGTTATATTACAGCATTTTCGCAATCATTATTAGTGGCTACCTACCAGTATGAGTACTCTTGTTATTTCACTTATCTCTCTTCATGCAGCTACACTAATTTGCCTGTTCATGGTCCCACAGTCATTCTTCTACATTCCCTCATAACCTTGCCTTCCTGTCCTTCTGCTGCTCAGTAATTTAAGAAATTATTTGAAAAAGCAATTTTGTAGTTTCTGCAATGGTTAGTAAAAATTAATGTGAATTAAAAAAACAGTTTGGTAATAGCAAGGGAAGGGGTGAGTCAGAGAGTAAGAGAATCCCTGATATTACTTCTGTGCTAGCATGCCAGCACAGAAAGCACAGAAATGAAACAGCCTTAATTACATAAGGTAGGTGGCAGAATGTTGTTGGGTTAGCAGCTATTGATGGGAATGTCCGTCAATAATGGGGAATTGATTTTTTGTAGGGAGGATGCAGACTGGCAGCTGGATACATCAATGTCAATTTTTACTTTTTGTGCCAGTTTCATGTAGAAATAAGATGGGGGGGAATATACATTTTTTTCATGTCAGGAGCAACTTGAGAAACTGCAATGAGAGAAATGGCTGTCTGCAGGGATGTTGCCCAGGAGATGAAAGGATGTTTTGATGTTTTTACCATCCTTATGGGAGGCTTCTGTCATGTCCTCGTGTGGAGGAAGCTCATCCGCACTCTCCCCGGGTTGGATTTGAACCAGCAACTTTCAGGACAGCAACCCAACTTTCAAGTCACTGTGCTACCAGGGGCTCCCAAATGCAAATCTCATTAAATCAACTCCTGGGTATCAACGTTTAAGTAAAAGTAAAGGTAAAGATTTCCCCTGACGTTAAGTCAAGTTATGTCAGACTCTGGGGGTTGGTGCTCATCTCCATTTCTAAGCCAAAGAGCCAGCATTGTCTGTAGACACCTCCAAGGTCATGTGGCCCGTATGACTGCATGGAGCGCCGTTACCTTCCCACTGGAGCGGTACCTGTTGTTCTACTCACATTTGCATGTTTTCAAACTGCTAGGTTGGCAGGAGCTGGAGCTAACAGCGGCTGCTCATGCCGCTCCTGGGTTTGAACCTGAGACCTTTCGGTCTCCAGCTCAGTGCTTTAATGCGCTTAATTCAATAAGTCTACTCTAGCTGGGACTAGAAGTTGGATTTAGATCCCAAATGGTTTAGATACCAATGAACACATATGAAGGGGCACAAACCATTTGGGATCTAAATCCAACTTCTAGTTCCAGCTAGAGTAGACTTATTGAATTAAGGGGACTTACTTAAATGTTTATACTCAGGAAATGATTTAATGAGATTTGCATTTTAGAGAAGGGTGTTTATCATTCTCCATAAAATAACCCTGCTAGTGCTTCTCCAGATGACAAAACCCAGGATTCAACAGAATGGAGTTAGGGCAGCTAGACTGGGATCATAATGATTAAATATAGTGAGTGAAATATGACTCTTGTAACTGTTGGGATATATTCCTGGGGTTGGTGGAGATTTGTGAAATTGCAGATAATAGTGAACCCTGTTGAAACGAATGAGTTCTGGCCTAAGAATACTTTAGTCTAGACAAAAGGTCTAGAGAAGACATATTTTTTCCAGACATGAATAAATGAAACCATCACAAATCCTGGAGGTGAGATGTAATCTGAAAGTGCCCTTGCACATATCATTAAGGGAAGCAGACCTGTCCATTTCCTCAACTTTATGTCTTTGCTTGATTACAACAAAGAACTTTCCTCAATCTCAACTCACTTGCAGTCAGTGGTGGCTTGCTGGTTTTCACGCCAGTGGAATAGCAAATCTACTCTGTGTTTTAGTTTAAAGTTTAAAGAAGATGTCTAAAGTGCTGAACCGTATCCCCCAAAGATATCCATTATGTCTACTTGGGGTTGCCATTCAGAGCCAAAAACTGGAGGAAGAGGAAGCTATGAGGGGGGAAATGAGTCATCCTTGAATGGGACCATATAAAAAAGGCTGGAGTGGGCAGGCAGGTTGTTGTTTTGCCTCTTCTCACTCCACTATATGTCCATGTACAGTTTCTGCTCAGCAGGGGAACTACAAAGGAGCATAAAATACTTAAAAATCTATCCTAACTAGTATTTTATGGATTTACTCTATAAAGGCTCCCATTGCCAGCGATTTCCCTGCAATGTATAGTTCATCCTCAGCCCTTTGGTATATGAGATTCTCTTTTCATGTTTCATCAACCAACATAAATATCAGCAAAGTTGAATATACCTTTACACACAAAGGTAAATTATATTCAGGTTACTGTGGAAGTTATTTCACCTTGTCTCTGCCTTTTCATGATAGCACATTCAGATTATCGAAAGCAATTTCTCTCAGAAGCTCTGGTTCTTCAGAGAGGCCAGATAATAACAGTAGTCCTTGCAGCAGCAATGTTAACTGCAATTTATTTTGAAGGGAGGGTAATGGAGAATATTCCATTTTCTTTCACCAATTTGATATGGGGAGAGTCAGTTAGAGAGAAAGTGAAGGCAAGCTTTTAAAAGAGAAAGGGAATAATTAAGTCACCAGCTAAGCAGTTCTTCAAAGAACTGTAAGAAATCTCCCACTCAAAAGAAAATTACAAAGAAGAAAAAGACATCATTTAGGAATTATGGATTTTGCTAGTCCATTGTCTACTGCAATATGTGCAGATCAGCAATTAATGGCTTTTATGTGGATGGAGTAGTGAATATGACTTGAACTTGTGTAATTTCATATGGATGTTTTTATAATTGATGTTTTAATTATCTGTTTTAATAGTAATTGTTTTATAACTGTTGTGTTTTTGGCATCTAATGACTGCTGGTTGTGAGGCCATCCTTGGGGGTGAGAAGGACAGGATACAAATGTACAAAATATATAAATAAATAAGTACTCCAGGTTTCAATCCAAACTTTAAGTGCTTATCACTAGCTCCATCTGATATGCCGGCTGCACCCCTTTATTGAATCCGAAGCCATGGTCACCTCAAGGTTGGATTTTTGTAATATGTTGTATAGTGGGTTATTTCTATACCGTGCTCAGAAACTCCAGTTACTTCAAAAAAAGGCGACCAGATTGGTTATTAGAGGTTGGAGAATGACTGAATGAGTTAATTTTTTCATGGCTGTCTTTATAAATTCCTTGACAAAGGATTCGATATCTGTTTAAAATAAGAGTACCGTATATACTTGACTATAAGCCGACCCTAATATAAGCCGAGGCACCTAATTTTACCACAAAAAACTGGGGAAACTTATTGACTCGAGTATAAGTCGAGGGTGGAAAGTGCAGCAGCTACTGATAAATTTCAAAATGAAAATAGATCCTAATGAAATTATATTGAGGCATTAGTAGGTTGAAGGTTTTTGAATATTTACCGTATTTCAAAGAAAAACAGTAAACTTGCTCTGTAAGTGGAAAAGTAGGGTCAACAAAAACAATATGGTATTGACAATAACTTAATGATGATAATAATAATAATAATAATAATAATAATTTCATTTGTACCCTGCCCTATCTCCCCATGGGGACTCAGACCAGCTTCCAACATAGTAATAGGCAAACATTCAATGCCTACATAAACAATGCAGAGCTAGATATAGATTTACAATTATATATACTAATTTCACACATTCATTTTCCCCTGAAATGTTTGCAAATCCTCTCTATATATGTGCATTTTCCTCCTGCAATATTTGCAAGCCCTATATATTTATGTTTATATCTATCTAGAAATCTCTCTCTCTCTCTCTCTGTGTGTGTGTGTGTGCATTTTCCCTGCAATATTTGCAAGTCCTATATTCATATATATCTATCTAGACATCTCTCTCTCTATATATAGATAATTATATCTGTATAGGATTTGCAAAGACTTGCAAACAAGTGAGGTGAAAATTCATATATAAAACAATGTATACACATAGATACAGATATACGGGTACATTGAAATCTTTACATATCTATATGTATATAGGATTTGCAAAGACTTCCAAACATATGAGGGGAAATTCATATATAAAATTAATGTAGATAGATAGATAGATAGATACAAATATAAAGGTACATAGGGATTGCAAAGGCTTGCAGGGAAAATGCGTATATATCTGTAGCAGAGATTAACAAATATTTCAGGGGAAAATGCTTCTATAAGATTAATGGGTATATATATATATTCTTCTTCCTGACTTGCAAGGGCTTTTTTCCCTTTTCAAAACATTCCATGGTTAAGAGCGAGGAAGGCTTTGGAAAAGTAAACACTGATAAGGGAGGGGAAGAGGAGAGATAAATATATCATATATTGCAAGCAATGGCCTCTAGGCTCCACTGCCGGCTTGACCTTGACCCAATTATAAGCCGGGAGAGGCTTTTTCAGCTCATAAAAAGGGCTGAAAAACTCAGCTTATCTTCGAGTATATACGGTAAGTTTTAACACAACACAGGCTTTCTAGTAAGCCTCATTCCAAGGCAGAGCATTCATGGCTCAGAGTTCCTATTTAGATCTCAGGGAAAGAAAGGGGGAATAACAATGCTCAGCTTTTTTTCTTCCTTATTTTCGGTTCACTTACCTTAGTCCTTTTTGTGTTGACTTCCTCTTTCTTAATCAACTGATATCCACAACATATCACTTCTTCCTTTAGTTGGCAGTGGAGATGGAATGGCTCTAACATTATTGTCCTTTTCATTTTAAGGACATCTTGTATAAGCTGTCATGCCCAAATGCAACTAGTAACCAGACACATGAAAAAGTGAGTGCCTTCTTCATTTCTCTAGAGAATTTAACTCCTTTCTCTCTTGCAATTTGTTAGCTCAGAAATAACTTGCTTTTCTTTTTAGATGAACTTGTGTGGGAGATAGTTTTGAACAGAAATTGTTGAATTGGGATAGCAGCCTCTCCCTGTGCTATTTAATTTTTAAAAAGATTTGGAAAACTATTATGCCACTGTTGTGCTATCTAAGAGATTCTGTAAGTATTATAATTTTATATATGTGGGCCCCTAATCTGTTTTTATACTACCTTCATCTGTAGAATCCCCACCTTCAAAGAAAGAATTTATTGCTTGAATAACTATAGCAACACAGAAAGGTACAATATGTACTTTAATTGTTTGCATTTTATGGCAGTGGAAAAGCACTGGAGAATGTATAGTAGGATTACTGAATCTAACCTTGAATTAAATTACTCTTACATTAAAATCAGAGAAGCATGCCTTATGCGCTAAACATCTGACATCTTTCTATCTAGCTGTAACCACAAAAGCTGAAAGATGCCCTTGAAGACAATATTTGACTTTTCAGGGTGCAGAATCAACATAGAATGCTACCAATTAGTCACTTAACTGCTAATGAAATTTGTATCCTTGTCTTCTTGCATTTGTTCCAACTATGCTTATCTGGTGTATTTCCTTCTATTCCTGAACTAATATTTTCTGTACATAAATTCTAAGTCTGACTAGTGTGACTATGTATAAGAAGACTTAGCAGCCCTATATTTGGAGGAGTGGATGCCAAAGAGTGAAGGATATCTTTCCTTCTTCCAGATGTCGGAATAATACATATCTCTTATGAACATGGGCAGGGACTCACATAAGGAGCTACAGTTGTCTTAATACTAGCAACCTTAACAAAGAGGTACTGGGTGAGATCCCTTCCTCCCTCCCTCCCTTTCTACAAACTAGAGCTGGGCATGGACAGGGACCTAGGACCATTATGGAAAGGCATGGCCTTTTAGAGATCATAACCTTTTGGAAAACCAGAATCTCCACAGCCTTTTGGAGAAAAATGGCATTCACAACCATTTGAAAATTGTAACTTTTTGTAAAAGTATGATCTTCCAGAGAAGAGGCAAAAACCAGTTTGAGTAAAATCTTCACTTCAGTGGTAAATATCCACATATACTTATGCAAGGCAATATGGTTTTCAGTTGTTAGACTGCTAATCTAGTTTTCTCTGATCTGTTAGGAACAGAGATTATGCCAATGCACAAAATATAGCAGAGTTTCAGAAGTGTTCTTTTTCAGTTCCCAAAAACATCTACTCTCCTATAAAATATCTTATTTCTATATCATGCTCTCAAGAGACAAAAATAAAGTAGATTTTGTTAAAAGTAACATATTTGGCTTACTCACAACCTTCATGTCTTCAGCATACAGTTACATAACTTGTCAATCCAGTTACAGATAGATTCGAAGTAGTTTCTCCGTGCTGATAACACAGGGCATCTTTCTTACATGAGTTTGCTCTTAACATTCCAAAGTCTAATGGAGTCTTTGTGTTTTAAAATGGAGTCTGAGATTTGAGTAGTCCCAGATCTGATCATGTGGTCTTCAGCCCCTCCCACAACATCAAGAAACATAAAGAGGAAAGCTGTATACCAATACAGCAATACAGCACGCAAACAGAATCATATGCAAAGCAAACTACCAGTGAAGGTTTGCAGAAGTTTGCTATTTCCAACAGGCCATGACTCTTCAATATTTATATCAGTGGTGTAGAGCATGCGATCTCTGCAGACAGAGGCGGTCCAACGGTGTGGGCAACATGAAGCAGCCGCTTGTGGAGCACACCAACAGGGGGCTCAGTCGAGGTGCCCCCGGGTGCCGCCTGCGGCCGTGCCACCACCGTTTCCTGCCGCCGCCATCACCTCCTGGTTCAGCAATCTTCTAAGCCCTGCCGGCACCTGCCCCAGGAGGGACTCCATCGTGGACGGACCCGGCGCACATGCACCCGGTGGCGGCTTAGCGTTCAAAGCCAGCGAATGAGCCAAGGCTGAAAAGGGCAGGGCCTCAGGGGAGTCCCCGCCCCCTTCTCTTCAGGCCATCACCTGCAGCAAACAAGGGGTTAAACATTTCCCTGCCGGCTGTTCGCCTGTCAGTAGGCGCTTAGGCAGGGCGCGCCAAGAGTGCAGGCGTTATGTGCAGCGGTGGCTCTGCCCATCTCTTGTGCCACATGGGAGCCGAAGCTGATTGGCTGGTTTACCAAACTGGCTTACCAAACTACTGCCAGGATCCTATAGCAGTTAAAGCGGTATCACTGGGTTGTTGTGCATTTTCCAGCCTGTAAGGCCATGTTCCAGAAGCATTCTCTCCTGATGTTTCACCCACATCTATGGCAGGCATCCTCAGAAGTTGTGAGGTCTGTTGGAAAATTATGCAAGTGGGGTTTATATATCTATGGAAAGTCCAGGGTGGGAGAAAGAATTCTTGACTGTTGGAAACAAGTGTGAATGTTGCAATTGGTCAGTTTGATTAGCATTGAAAAGCCTTGCAGCTTCAAAGCCTAGCTGCTTTCTGCCTGGGGAATCCTTTGTTGGGAGGTGTTACCTCACCCTGATTGAGTCATGTCTGGAATTTCCCTATTTTCAGAGTATTGTTCTTTATTTACTGTCTTGATTTTAGAGTTTTTAAAATACTGGTAGACAGATTTTGTTCATTTTCATGGTTTCCTCCTTTCTGTTGAAATTGTCCACGTTTGTGGATTTCAGTGGCTTCTCTGTGCGGTCTGACATGGTGGTTGTGAGAGTGGTCCAACATTTCTGTGTTCTTAGATAATATGCTGTGTCCAGGTTGGTTCATTAAGTGCTCTGCTATGGATTATCCAGAGGCTTGAATAAGCGAGGCTTGGATTAGTGAGACTCTACTGTATATAATAATTGGGTCTTTTGAAGGATGAAGTACATTCCAAAGTCCTCTCCACATAGCCAGTACAACATTGGGGAACATTGGTAAGCACAGGTGACACAGAAAAATAGTATTCAGAGAAAGAGTACAAATAGCAACAATTGGTAAGGTAATTACCGGATAAACATGAGAAGGGAAGAGAAAGTACAGTAGAGTCTCACTTATCCAACACTCGCTTATCCAACATTCTGGATTATCCAACGCATTTTTGTAGTCAATGTTTTCAATATATCATGATATTTTGGTGCTAAATTCGTAAATACAGTAATTACTAGATAGCATGACTGTGTATTGAACTACTTTTTCTGTCAAATTTATTGTATAACATGGTGTTTTGGTGCTTAATTTGTAAAATCATAACCTAATTTGATGTTTAATAGGCTTTTCCTTAATCCCTCCTTATTATCCAACATATTCGCTTATCCAACATTCTGCCGGCCCGTTTATGTTGGATAAGTGAGACTCTACTGTATGTGGTTCAATTAAATGTGATTATAATATTTGGAAAACAGTTCAAGGTATAGTATTTATTTTATTTGATTACCATTGAAATTATGTAGAATTTCTGGAGAAAGTGCCAGCTGAAAGGATCTACAATTGTATGATTGTATGATATGACAAATAATGAATTTTACATAATTGCTCTGAGCAAATTATATTTTTAATATAACAAAATGATTTTCCCAACCACCCGTGAGCCATTTGTATTAGTTGTAATACATAAAGTGGTTTTTTGACAGCGATGTAGAAGTTTGAATTGGCTAATCTTCCCTTATATCACAGTTCAGCAATGGAAACATTTTGGGATACTAACTACTGACCTGCTCTGAGCCTATGAAGAGATAGAGGAAGCTGTCTTTGTAAAGAGGTCTAGAAGAAGTGCTCAATAACAGAAGCTGGGCTGGTCTTCACATCCTACATGAAATATAAATTTCAGAGAGATCTGACTAACTGCTGTTATAAACAGAATGCTAGATTGTTAAGTGTGCTCCAACTATACAAACCTTAGTTCCTATGGGTAAATGTGATTGAGCAAAAGGGTTACATAAAGGTCTTCTTCCCTTGAGGAATATCAGAAGCATTATAAAGTTAATGAATGAGAAGAGTTGCTCCTGTCTGGCTGACCTTTCTTCCAAATAAGTTGGTCTGCCATGGAGGAAAACTCAGTGGCTTTCCATGGGTCATTAAAACTGAATAGAGCTTTTTATGATTGGCTAATTTATTCTTTTTCCATGTCTAATGATCTGTGAGGTGAAACATTGATAGGAGGAATGAAAATACATAGCATGATTAGATTTCAAATTGAAAAAATACTTCCATTAGACTGTAGAGGTCCTGTTCAACAAGGGACTGCATAGAGCTAATAAACATTCAATCTTAGCTTGTGGAAAGAAAATATGTTGTTTGCTTTATCAAGTCAAAAGGGTGATATTTCCTCTGGTGAGGAGCAGTGTTACCTGCTTTAAACCCAGAAGGTGACCATTATAACGGAATAAGTAAACTGTATGTAGATGTGAATTTTAATATTGCTTTGGATTAATATGTCTTATGATTTATAAAGATGGAGCAAGCTTATTTTCTTCTGTTTTAGGGACTAGGACATGGAACAATGGATTATTTTCCTCCTGCAGGAAAAGTGATTCCACCCAAATATTAGAAAGAACTTTCTGGTGGTATGAGTTTTTTGACAGCGGATTACATATGCTGCCTTGGACTGTAGTGGATGGTCACTTGTTTGGGGCATAGCCAAATGGGATTGAACTGGATGGTCCTTGTCTCTTCCAACTCTATGATTCCATTAGGCTTATCCTTGATCCAAAATATCTGGAGGAATGGCTTCTTTTGTCTGAACTTAATAGAACTCAAAGAAGTCTGGAAGAGGTTATACTCTGACAGTCCTCTTTGTTAGCTGAGATTAACTGTGCTGTAGCGTCTTGACTAGGGCATGTGCTCCTCAGACTCCAAGACTTTCTTCCAAAGTCTGATTGGAGTGACTAGGAAAGTGGGACTTTCTGTACAGGGCTTTTAAAGTATGTTGATTCATCTGTCTACACATTGGCCCACTTTTAATGTTACACGTGATATCAATCTATTCTGGTAGACATTGTTTAGTCAGAGTACTTGATGATGCTTTAAATTTGTTAGCAATATGAACACAGAGATGGGACAGAACAGACTTCTGTATAAACACATGCAGAAATGAAACATACTGGAAACAGACTGATTTGTCCATCCTTACTCTAGATTGAAGATTAGAAAAGTTGCTCATATCCTGTAAGGAGATGCCTTGCACTGATTGATAAACTGGGTAACAATTTTAACAATTCCTGTTGAGTTTGATTTTTCAGCTGTTTTAGACTTTAATAGGCATGCTTATTTAAAAAATGCAGTAAGATTTCTTCTATCACATCAAGTTTTTTCCTACAGCTTATCTTACTGCAACCACTATAGACTGGATCAACTGAAGCTCCATGCCATTGACAGCTCATAAATTGGGAAATGGGAAATAATCACACCCGTTATTTTCCACCTCATCCTGCTAGCATCTGATACCCCATTGACACAGGCATTAAATTTCGACTTGAAGCCGACTCAAGGTTAAGGTGTTCATAGAACTTTTTCCCCAATGTGTAACCCAAAGCAAATCCAACCAGAAACAAATCAAGTCAGAAATTCTATTGAATTCCTCCTGTCTATACACAATACGCAGGAAGATGTGCTCATGTAAACAGTAAGAAAGAAAATGGAGTAAATAAACACTTGCACAGCCCAACTGGAAGGTTTCCAAATGCCTCCTCACTGGCAATGAAAGCCCAGTATTCCCATGGGAATACTCAATTTTACTGCATTGCCTTGCATACCTGCAAGGAAAATGTTGCTGGGAAGATGTTTGTCTCTGCAAGGACTTAAAAAAAATCCTGGTTTTTGATTGTGTTATTAATGTGGAGCAGAATATGGATTAAGAGATCCAGTGAATTTGTATGGACTCTTTTGCATCTTCCAGTTGGTTCATTTGGTCACTCTGGAGTGAATTGAATGTCTATAATATCCATTCTGTTGTCTCCCATATTGTCAAAATGTATATTAGAATTTCTTTGGAGGAATTTGCAGGGGGGAGCCATTACTTTCTACAATATACCACATTTATTCGAGTTCAAAACTCACCTTTTTTGGTGGTGCATTAGAATTGCGCACCTAAAGCCATCTGTGCTGCTTGACAATTGATCCCTGTTGAGGACAAAGAAGAGAGAAGCAGTGGTGGTCATGAAAAGGTTGGTGGGAAGTGGATGGTGGCTGTGAAATGGAGTCCCGCTTCCCACCAGCCTTTTTGTGGCCAATATTGTTTTGTTTTGTTTTGTTTTGTTTTTTTAGTAATGTATACTTTCAAAATTGAGGTGTGCATTCAATGGCACATTATTCTTGAGTAAACACAGATATTGAAAAATGTCCTGTATGCCAGTTATTGTTGAACTGTAGCTTCCAGCATCCCTTCCTAATGACTAAGAGCTATTGGGAGATGTAGTTCAACAACATTTTGTGAGTCACAGAATTTCCACCACTTACGTACATGGCTAACACTGTACACACACATAGCATAGTGTACCTTTCAAAAGCTGCAAAACAACTAGGTTTGTGACAGTGTATATTCCTGATTCAGATAATAACTACTTTGTTATTACTGTGTTAAATACTGTGGCATTTAAAATATAAATTAATGAGACCTCAGATTTTACCAGATTTCAAAAACTGTTGGTAAGGCTGTTAAGCTAAATGCTATTCCTTTCCTTTCTTTCTATTAGCCAGCTGTTTGCACATAATATCTGATACTAGTATGTATCAGCACACTTTTTGTACTTAAGCCTTCTACAAATTTAATAAGAAGCACCTGCAGAATATTGGAAGCAGTAGAAATAGTAGTCATAATCAAAATTGACAGCTGGGCTTGTGAACAACAGGTGAAATTATTCATAATTATTCCTTGCAAGCAACCTTGTGATCTAGACTTTGAGATCACGGATCAAATAAGCCACCACTAATGTGAACATATCCTGAACTTTAGAAGCAGTAAAACCAAATATAATAAATGTTTCCTGCAGATGCAGTAAGGTTCTTAACTGGAAAATGTAATAAAATCTATCAACAGCTGCAATATATGTTGAACATGTTATATAGCTTTACGAAGAATTAATTCCGTCCTCCTTTCTGCAGCATATGAACTCAAAGAATCTCATGCTTTGCATTCCTCCTGTAAATCAAATACTATGAGACTAAACAATTTCCAATATAGATTAGGTATGACAATTTAGCAATATAATGAAAGAACACAAACATAAGCAAATAAATACAGGGTGAAAATGAATGCTTAAATCAGGATGTGCTCCAATTTCAAAGCAATATTTAAGTTCCTCTTCACGCTAACCCATCCATTTTGTTCCGTCTAGCTAGCAATCACTGGTGAAACAGAAGGTGCTCGGGGATCTTTATTTATTTATGTATTTATTTACAGTATTTATATTCCGCCCTTCTCACCTCGAAGGGGACTCAGGGCGGATCACATTATGCACATATAGGGCAAACATTCAATGCCCATAAACACATTGAACCGAGACAGAGACAACAGACAGACAGACGCAGAGGCAATTTAACCTTCTCCTGAGGGGATGTTCGATTCTGGCCACAGGGGGGAGCAGCTGCTTCATCATCCACTCTGATGGCACTTCCTCACTTCCTCATTCCAACATTGTAAATTAGTTAAACTTGCCTCCCCACTTTTTATAAGTGGTACCTTATTTCCTACTTGATAGATGCAACTATCTTTCGGGTTGCTAGGTCAGCAACGAGCAGGGGCTATATTTTATTTTTAATTGACGGGTGCTCACCCCACCACGGGCTGGCCTCGAACTCATGACCTCATAGTCAGAGTGATTTATTGCAGCAGCTGTTTACCAGCCTGCGCCACAGCCCGGCCCCACATGCCCTTTATCTCACATGCCCTCCCTCCTTCTCATCATATGGGGGCATCAGGACAAGGCGCATTTGCGCTCTGTCCCCAAGGGAGTGTGTTGCCACCTTAGCTCCAATAATGTGGGTAGCTCCATTGGAGTTACCCAAAAGGCTCTTGCCTTTCTGTTGTGGGTGAGGAAGCATCTTGTGACCCTTCCTCACCACTTCAGGGATCAATGGGGCGGGGCCAAGTTAGCATTGACTGATGGCATTTAGCAGGCCCCGTTTCTGAAGAGGAGCAAGTGCCCAAAAGTCCCAAATATGATAAGATCCAAAGAAGTGATTTCTCTGCAGATGATTACATAGGAAATTCTTTGAAGGCTGAATAGTGAAATCACAGAGCACTGATACATGACAGCTTTCTTTTGTACACCTTTGCACTAGTTTGTTGTCTGGGGCAAATTTGTGAATAGAACTACGCATTCCACCATATATGGCTGAAAATAGCAATGATGAGTCGAAGTCATATCTTTCTCCTCCTTGTGCTGGATCACTTGCTCCATGTCATTACATCCATAATGTATGGATGCATATTTCAATCTTTGTTTCACATTTTAGGCTGCTGAGGGGTGAGGAAACACATAATGTGGCATTGTCATAACCCAGAAGAATACCGGGATACTCTGCATGTTGAAATAGAAGTACATCCCACTGGGTTTAATAAAAATTTATACTCAACATAGGAATGTGGCCTTAGAAATCCTACTTGTTTCCAAAGAGAGGAAAGATTTGACCCAGGATCATCCTTTTCTATCTCGCAGAAATGTATTTTTTTATCTGCTTCAACCAAGAAGTCCAGAGGGTAATAGAAATAGCAACAGCAAACACACAAATGAATTACTCTTTCCTTGACCACTGTTGTGACAATTCGGTTTGTCTGTTAGCTTATGATTCTTTCCTACTTCTGGATTCTTATACAGGACAAAGCAGGTTTTGGCTCAAAAAATGAGAGCCGCAGCACCATTAGGCTGTTTAATTATAGGATATTCTCTTTAAAATGCCCTTTCTTCATAGAAACTAACTTGGTTAATTTTTGAAAAAATAAAACAGAGCAAGGGGAGCACAGCAGATGCTACCACAGAAGCTCCTGGACTCAGCACACAAAGTAAGTTCCAGGATCATGACTTTGTCTGTCAATAGCCCTGATGACTTCATTGCAAATAATGAAGTCATTAGAGCTATGGGTATCGTGTCAGGTGATGTGATAGAGGACCTTCACCAAAGGTAATAGTTCTGTTACTGTGCTGGTTCACCACCTCTGTATGATAAAGTCCTTAGTAAATCGCTGAAAGCTACATAAAAGCTGATTTACAAATGTTGGACTTAGCCCATTATTTTAATATTTCCTCTTGTAAATTTCATATCTCTGAGACTTCAAAAACAAAGAGAAAATAAAAGGAACTGAACTCTCATCTCTGTGTACCACATATATAGCCATGCTCATGCCAGTAAGTTAAATT
The DNA here is from genome assembly GCF_035594765.1 of Anolis carolinensis. NCBI lineage: Eukaryota > Metazoa > Chordata > Lepidosauria > Squamata > Anolidae > Anolis > Anolis carolinensis. The sequence continues at coordinate 108,873,969 of NC_085845.1, forward strand.
TGTGGCAAGTATTGAAAGTTGGGGGAGACTGTTAATAGTTCCAATTGATATTGCATAGACCAATGGTTCTCAACCTGGGGTCCCAAAATGTTTTGGTCCACAACTCCCAGAAATCCCAGCCAGTTTACCAGCTGTTAAGATTTCTGGGAGTTGAAGGCCAAAAACATCTGCGGACCCCAGGTTGAGAACCACTGGCATAGACAGTCAGACAAAACTGTCATTTTGTATGATGTACTGTAAATGTCACATGAAGCAATACTGAGATTTCACATTTTCACCCTTACTGCTAGAAGCATAAGAATGTGTGCCTTGAACAATACCATTATACATGTGAAATATACATAACCAGATTTATACAATATGGCATTGGAACATACCCAAATTGCTAAAGGACTTGAAAATACTTTAATAAGATACGACAACTGTTCGAGTAATTAGTAGTATATAATGACAAAAATTGTCAGTCAATCTGAGCTCTCCATCCCCACGTTTGATAATGTTAAGAGTTATATTGTCTTTACTTCTCTTGATTTTCTGATCAACAGACATTCATTGCTGTGACGGCGCGAGTGGCGCCATCTATATGTCAAACTATAAGTTTCAAGATTTGAATTGTTGTATCATGCCTGATTTTGCCCTTACTCTGTAAACGTAGTTGGATTGGTTATTTATATCTGTCAATCAATGTTGTTTGTACCTGTTATATTGCTCACTCAGCTAAACTGTTTGGCTCCACCTCTTCCTGGAGTAGGACTGTGTTTCCTCCTTTTCATTCCATCAGCAAGTTCTCTATCGGATGGACGTGAAAGAGAGGCTTGGCTCAAAAGGCCCTTCAAAAGTTACCTCTCAGCACCAATTCTGAGGTTCTTACCCTTGGGACTCACACTTCATGTTCAGGGCCAACCTGAACAACATTGAGGAGTCTCAAGCGCCTTCACATCAGTCCTTTGGCAACAGAGGAAGACTCTTGTCTTCAGATATAGGTCATTGGACTGAGGCTGAGTTTGCTCCGGCATTCACAGCCAGAGAAAGAGGGATCTGGACAAGCTTCATGGACTTAAACAATCAAAGACTGTAATGTATATTTTCTTTTACCCCCTTTGTGAACAATAAACCCAGTTTTTGAGTTATCTACAGTGTTTTGGTCCTTGGGAGTTCCAGTTTCCCTAAAAGAAGCAATCCCCTGGGGAAAGATGTCACGTCCATGCCTCTTTCACTAAGAGTACAGCCCCAGGCGCGACGGCACAGTGCTGAGAGGACCCTTCTTTTCCAGGAGTGCTGAGAGAAGCCTTCTTTTCCAGAAGTACTGAGAGAGGAGCCTTCTTTTCCAGAACTGCTGAAAGAAGCCTTCCAGAAGTGCTAAGAAGGGAAAAGAAGGAGTGAAAGGGCCTTAAATTTGCCAAGCCCATAGTCTCCTAAAGATAAAGAAGTCAAAGGAAGCCCAGCCTTCACAAAATTGAGACATTTGCAAGCTTTCCCGCTCTTTTTGCATCTCAAGCCACCAGCAAATTGCTACATCCAGCTCTTGCAGCTGCAGCAAGTTCAAGCCTTCTGCCAAGTGGATACATTTGCTAGAAGCCTAGCCTTTGCAAAATTGAAACATTTGCTAAGTTTCCCGCCTTTTCTGTTTCTCAAGCCAGCAAATCGCTACATCCAGCTCTTGCAACTGCAGCAAAATCCAGGTTTCTGCAAAGTAGATACATTTCTCCAGAAGCCAGCCTTTACAGCTCAACCAAGCCTCTTCCAGAACCCAGTTTGCAAAGCAATAAATTCCAACCTTCTGCAGTTCCTGCCATTTCTTCAGAGCCTGCTGCAAGTTTATGAAAGCCCAGGCTTAACTTCCCAGTTAAGCAGCTGTTTTAATTGTCTTGTTTAAAATATTGCATTGCCCTTTTTATGTGCCTTTAATTGTATAGTTATATAGTATTGCATTTTTGTACTGTTTGAAACTTGGGATAAGTTTCCTTTTGAATTTCATAATGGCAAGTCATAGCAATGAGATTTTGCAAACAAGGGTCAAATCCCCCCGCCTTGTCAGAGAAAGGCACCCCACAGAGAAAACAATGCTCTGCCTTTTGCAGCAGGAAGGCCAGCTTAGGCAGAGGTTTAACAGAGCTTGGCAAAACCTGCCAACCATAGCTGATGCAATAAAGGCATCCCTTTGCCCAAAGGAAAAGGAAATTCTTAGGCAAGAATTTTTAAAGGCCTTCAATAATGGGAGTGCTGTTGCAGAAGAAATAATCTATGTACTGAACAAAATTAACACTCCAGAGTCTTTAGCTAGGGCTAAGGAAATTTCTTTTAGCCTACAAGAAGAGAGGAGGCGCTACAGCGCGGTTCTATCTGAACCAGAGCTCAGTTCCTTATTCAAAGGTGCAGAAGAAAGGGTTCAAGGCTCCCCATGTGTAAGCCTTAGATCCAGTCTGCTCAAGATTCCACCTAATGATGCTAGCCTTAAATCCAAGCATTCATCTAGGCATAGCAGTTCCTCCCAATCCACACATTCATTCATCAGTACTTCTTCCAAAGCAGCCCACTATAACAGAGAGGCTGTCCGTTTGAAAATTAGAAAAGAGGTTTTAGAAGCAGAGGCATCTGCAGAAATGGCTAAGCAAGACCTTGCCTTCAATGAAGAGGAACTCCTCCTTCAACAGGCTAAAGCCAAGCAGAAACTGTTTCTAGCTCAGGCCAGGGCCCAACAAGAAGCTGATCTAGCGCAGGCTAGGGCCCAGAGAGAAATAGAGCTTGCAATGGCTGAAGCCAAGCAAGATGAGCTGCAACGGGATCTGGATCTGCTTCGAGTAAAAAGAGACACAGCACAAAAGATAGTCAGAGCTAACGTTCTAGCCAAAGCCCTATCACAGGAACTAACCCAAGAAAACCTTAGTTTCCTGCCAACACAAGAGCCTACAGCAAAGGTTTCAGCACATCTGCAGCTGGAATCACCTGTAGTGCAGAGTCATATCTCCTTTCGCCACCTTGAAGATCGCTCACCTGTTCCAGTGTTTGCAACTTCAAGGCCAGCCCATTCCTCAGAAGTACAGCAAAGCACGGCCGGAAGAGTGCCATCATCTCTGTTAGAGTCCATCCCTGCACTTAGGCCTCAGAGATACCACCTGTCTACTTGGGAACGAATGGATGACGTCTTTCAACAACATCCAGATGTCCATCCACATTGGCAAGGCATGGCCGGGAGTGAACCACCACATTCATCCCTGCATACCAAGTCAATTCTCCCATCGCTGAAGATGAAGGCTTCAGAGGTGCTGCCTGCCAGCAATCTGCTGAACCCAGCATCGCCTACCATCGAGACAAGATGTGTTCAACCGAAGAACATTGACTTTGTCGGGCCACATCACACTCCTCAGATGTACCCTTACACACTGGAGTCTCAATTGGGTTCCCTCTTGAGAAATCCAAGAAGAGACATCAGAGACAAAGGCGTCCAGAAATTCACTGACCGACCGGATGACTACCTTCTGTGGAAAATCACCTTCATGAGGGCCATTCGAGATTTCAAGCTAGAAGCGGATGAAGAACTGTCCCTTCTTATGGCGTGGCTTGGACCCAGCTCAGCCGAGCAAGTAAAAAGACTTTATGCTGCTCATGTAGCAGACCCCCAAAGAGCTTTGTCCACAGCGTGGTCTCGCTTGGACCAGCGCTTCGGTGCGAGCACTGAGATAGAAGCGTCCCTCATGGATCGACTCAACAGGTTCCCATCACTGAAGATGAAAGATTGCAAACAGCTTTGGGACTTTAGTGATCTTTTACTAGAGCTAGCTTCAGCCAAAGGAAATCCAGAGCTGCCAGGTTTAGCATGTCTGGACCAGCACACGTCACAGAGTGCCATTCTCTGCAAACTTCCTTTTCCTCTTCGAGAAGCTTGGGGGAAACAGGTGTTCAAGTACAAAGAGGAGAATGCAAATGTATACCCGCCCTTCACCTTTTTGGTGGATTTCGTCACTAGAGCAGCCCGCGAGAGGAATGACCCTCAGACAGGTCTTCCCGCTTTGTACCAAGACCTAAAGCCTGAAAAGACCTCCAAAGAAGACAAAGTCCAGGGCAAAGATCTTAGAAGGAACTTGAGTGTCAAGATGACAGACGCAACTTCTGCTCAACCAGTCAGCAACAACACCATATCCTGTCCCATTCATCAAAGGCCACACAGCCTAGCTGAATGCAGAGAGTTCACAAAGAAGCCTTACGAAGAACGACTCCAAATAGTTCAAAAGGCCAAGGTGTGCTTTAGATGCTGCGGCGCCACTATTCACTTCTCCAAGGACTGTAAAGAAAAGGTTAAATGCCAACACTGCAACAGCATCAAGCATTGCTCTGCAATGCACAACTTCGATTCCCCTCGATTCAAAGCAAAGTCAAATTCTCCTGCCAAAGAAGAAACCAAAGAAGACCAAAAGCCTACAGAACCTCAGGTAGCCCTCAAGGCTCCTGCGGTTGCCTGCACCAAGCTTTGTCAAAATAGCCACAAGCCAAGGATTTGCCACCCAATCTGCCTGGCAGAGGTGTATCCAGACAAGCAGCCGTGGAATAAGAAAAGGGTCTACGTCGCCTTGGATGCCCAAAGTGACGCATCTCTTGCAACCCCAGAGTTCTTCGACATGTTCGACCTTCATACAGAGACAATAGAATACACCATATCCACTTGTTCTGGAAAGAATAAGATGAATGGCAGAGTTGCAACAAAGTTCAAAATCTCACCTGTCGGACAAAAGGCCAGGTACGATCTTCCTGACCTTATAGAATGCAGCCTGATTCCCAGGAACAAAGAACAGATAGCCACGAAGGAGGTGGTACAAGCCCATGCTCATCTCAAAGGTATTCAAGATCTAATTCCAGCTTTGGACTTAGAAACAGACATCGTAATGCTTATCGGTGCAAATTGTCCCACACTGTTCCGTGTTAGCAACCAGATTGAAGGTCCTAAGGGATCACCCATGGCCCAGCAGTTGCCTTTAGGATGGACGGTGTTAGGCCCAGTCTGCCTGAACAAGATGTTCCAGCCTGTCACTAAAAGGCCTTCACTAATGCAAGGATGTGCCAGCCACATCTCAGTTTGCTGCCAGGGAGTAATGCCCGATTACTCTCCCATCATCGAAGTCACAGAGAGAGATGAGCAAACAGCCTTCTCTAAAAATGAACGGAAGTCCCTTGAGATGATGAACAACCAAGTCACTCAAGTCTCTGAAGATAATTGGATAGCACCTTTACCTTTCAAGCCGGAAAGACCATCTCTACCCAACAACAGAGATGTTGCCCTTCATCGTCTCCTGTCCTTAAGAAGAAGGATGCTAAAGGATCCGAAGGTAAAGACCCAGATCACCCAGTTTGTGGAAGACCTCTTCAGAAGCAACTACGCTGAACCAGCCAGCGTGTGTGCGGAGGGAGAAGAGCAGTGGCATTACATATCCACTTCAGAAAATCCGGCAGATGTGACATCCCGAGGAACATCAGCTGCAAAGTTGTCCAAGTCATCCTGGATCACTGGACCCAAATGTCTTCAAAATCCTTCCTTTCCAGAAAGCATCTCCGTGCTCAAAGACACTGAGTTGCCAGAAATTCAGTCCTGCAAATCTACCATCGATGGCCAAGACTTATCAGGGCAAGGTTTAAATCCAGCCAAGTTTGAAAGATTTTCAAAATGGACTAGACTTCAGGCAGCCATTGCCAGGCTCATACATTACATCACTACAAAAAACAGTGGTGCAATTCAGCCCCAAGATCTTTCAAAAGCCTCAACAGTCATCCTGAGATCCACTCAAAGACAGTGTTTTTTAGAAGAAATAGCTTGTTTACAAAGAAAAGCATCCTTGCCCAAAAATAGTTGTTTAAAGGACTTGAACCCCTTCCTGGACAATGAGGGTCTCCTTAGGGTTGGAGGTAGACTAAAAGGAGCAAAGATTAGATCCTGTGTTAAAAATCCTGTTATTTTGCCACACCATAGCCACATAGCTCTGCTGTTGACACAGCATTTCCACGCAAAGGTTAAACACCAAGGAAGGACATTTACTGAGTCTGCCCTAAGAAACAATGGGTTTTGGTTTGTTAAGTGCCAACGTAAAGGTTGGGGATTTGATGTTACTTGAACAAAAAGATGCTCCTAGAAACCAATGGGCTAAGGGTATTGTGTCAAAATTATATCCTAGTTCTGACAATAGAGTGCGCAAAGCCCAGGTTAAGGTAGTTTCTAACAAAAGGTTTCTTTATTTGACAGGCCTATTAGCGACATGGTTATGTTATTTTCACAAGACATACAGTCTTAGAATTATTAGAGTTAAAGGTATTTAACTCCATTTTGTTTAGATTTCCGAAAGTCCGGAAATCTAGGCCGGGAGTGTGACGGCGCGAGTGGCGCCATCTATATGTCAAACTATAAGTTTCAAGATTTGAATTGTTGTATCATGCCTGATTTTGCCCTTACTCTGTAAACGTAGTTGGATTGGTTATTTATATCTGTCAATCAATGTTGTTTGTACCTGTTATATTGCTCACTCAGCTAAACTGTTTGGCTCCACCTCTTCCTGGAGTAGGACTGTGTTTCCTCCTTTTCATTCCATCAGCAAGTTCTCTATCGGATGGACGTGAAAGAGAGGCTTGGCTCAAAAAGCCCTTCAAAAGTTACCTCTCAGCACCAATTCTGAGGTTCTTACCCTTGGGACTCACACTTCATGTTCAGGGCCAACCTGAACAACGTTGAGGAGTCTCAAGCGCCTTCACATCAGTCCTTTGGCAACAGAGGAAGACTCTTGTCTTCAGATATAGGTCATTGGACTGAGGCTGAGTTTGCTCCGGCATTCACAGCCAGAGAAAGAGGGATCTGGACAAGCTTCATGGACTTAAACAATCAAAGACTGTAATGTATATTTTCTTTTATCCCCTTTGTGAACAATAAACCCAGTTTTTGAGTTATCTACAGTGTTTTGGTCCTTGGGAGTTCCAGTTTCCCTAAAGGAGGGCAAGAAGCAATCCCCTGGGGAAAGATGTCACGTCCATGCCTCTTTCACTAAGAGTACAGCCCCAGGTGCGACGGCACAATTGCAGTCTAATAAAATAGAGAAACAACTGTATCTTCCTGTTCCTGCTGATGGGCTTAGCTAAACTCGTAAATTGCTATAATGGAAGAGGGGCACAGTAGACATGAAAGGGTAGGGAGGAGAGTCAAGAGGTGAATGGATCCGAGACAAAATGGTAAGAAAAGTAAGTAACATACTTTGACGAGACCAGTTTGCTTACATCAATTTCATTCTAAGCCTTATATTATTCTTCTAAACCTGCTTTTCAAGGTCATATTTATCAGGTCCATTCACAGTTGCCATCGATTTCAGGAACAGAGAATAAACATAACATAAAATATGATTTATTGTGAAATAAATGAGATTCTATATCTTACACCCAGTACTTCCTGTTGAGTTTATGGAACTGGAGTGTGTGGAGAGAATTATTACAAAGTCACTTTGTACTTGACCTTCATCTACTTGATACTATTTCGAACACTATTAATCCAAAGGGATTTTGTGTTCCATGGTTCTTTATCATTTAATTTTAAGAGGTCACTGGGTTAAATAGCTTTAGCAGAAGAAAATGTACAATATCTTTTTTCTTTTACCCAAGTATTTGTTTTACATTTTTCTTACAAAAATCATTTTTTTTTAAATTTTAGATTCCAAATAATTTTATTTGCTTTTAAAGCATGACTAATGCACTGAAGATCTGCCATTCTTCCATTTTAAATTTCTGGGCTTGATTCATACTTTTGTTTTGTTCAGGTGTTATCTGCCAAATTCTCTAGGTCATGCTTTTCTGTCTTCTTGCAGTCCATGTAGATGCTATGTATCTGAAACAGTACAGTAACCTTAAGTATAGTTGGGGATATCTTAATAATAGGTAAAGTTCGGAATATGATCTCTCCCACTTCACAAAACCTCACTCCTAATATGAACCAAGATTAGAGCTTCTGAATTCAGATTTAGCTCATATTAGTTATGTGAGGAAAATTCCTTTCGCACATTACTGATAACCTACTTATTTTTTTGAATTTTTGAATCAACGTATGAATGGAAAGTTAGAATCATTATATAGATGGAAAATGTTTCTGATTTTTTTTTGGGCTGGCTGCCATTTCTTTAAAAATGCATACAAATTCATGTTGGGGAAAAATATGTCTGAAATATGAATATTGGTGAAAAGAATGGATTATGTTAGTGGAATGACTTATCAAAACACATATACTGGAAAAAAATGAAACCATGTGGAAAGTTGCATGCAAGCTTCTTTTTAAAAATAGGGGCAAACATAAGATGAACTGAAGTTAAGACTGGAAAACTAACAGAGAAACAAGTGAGTACTCTTCCTATTTCCACAAATTTCCCTGGATACAAGGTCGGGGAGAAGCATTTGCATTGGACCACAGTATTACTAGAATGCTTTTCCTGAAGCTTGCCTGTCTGCCTGCTGCAGTGGCACTGAAGTTGCAATGGTAACTCCTGGGATGCCATGAAATTGGTGAATGTAGGCACCCTCTACAGCAACCTGTGAGTCCCCAGGTGTGTTGGCCTACAACTCCCAGAAATCTCAGCCAGTTTATCAGCTGTTAGGATTTCTGGGAGTTGAAGGCTAAAACATCTGGGGTTGAGAACCACCGCTCTACAGTAACCACTTAGGTCAGTGTAGATTAGAATCCTCCCTACAATGGTGGAATGCTGCACGGGACTCAGCTGGGGTAATGCAGGGCAAAGCCACCTTAACACAGCCTTCATCTACATTACCCAAAGTCAGGGGCAAGTCTGAATTCTGCCTTGGAATTCCTCTGACTTAGAGTCAGTGGGGACAATTGTGCCAATTCCAAAATGGAATCAGCTGCAACTGTCCCTATTGCCATCCTTCATTCCCTGGGCTCATGTGATACAAGAACATGGGCTGTAGTAGCAGTTTCTGGCCATGCCATTCAATATAATTGAAACTTAATCCAGACAAGACAGAGGTCCTCCTGGTCAGTCGCAGGGCTGAACAGGGTATAGGGTTACAGCCTGTGTTGGATGGGGTCACACTCCCCCTGAAGACACAAGTTCGCAGTCTGGGTGTTCTCCTGGACTCATCGCTGAGCTTGGAGCCCCAGGTCTCAGCGGTGGCCAGGGGAGCTTTCATGCAACTAAGACTTGTGCACCAGCTGCGCCCGTACCTTGGGAGGTCTGACTTGGCCACGGTGGTCCATGCTCTGATTACATCCCATTTGGACTACTGCAACGCGCTCTACGTGGGGCTACCTTTGAAGACGGCTTGGAAGTTCCAACTAGTACAACGGGCGGCAGCCAGACTAATAACAGGAGCTGCTTACAGGGAGCGTACTACTCCCATGTTGAGTCAGCTCCACTGGCTGCTGATATGCTACCGAGCCCAATTCAAAGTGCTGGTTTTGACCTACAAAGCCCTAAATGGTTCTGGCCCATCTTACCTGTCTGAACGTATCTCACCCTATGAGCCTTCGAGAATTCTTAGATCATCGGGGAGGCCCTGCTCTTGGTCCCACCAGCCTCGCAGGTAAGGCTGGTGGGAACGAGGGACAGGGCCTTCTCGGTGGTGGCTCCTCGGCTATGGAACACCCTCCCCAGCAACTCTCCTAGGCTCCAGAAAAACCTTAAAGACATGGTTGTGCACGCAAGCTTTTAATGAATGAGAACATGGACTTTACATGACCTGTACGAAGACTTATTGAGGATTCTGGATGAATGGATTCTAATCTTGGACATGCTTAAAATTTTATATAATGTGATTTTATTTTGTAATTGTATCTGTTTTATATGAATTGTTGTTTTGTAGATTGTTTTATATGAATTGTTGTTTTGTAGATTGTTTTATATGAATTGTTGTTTTTATATTGTTTTTAGGCATTGCATTTTTTGCCTATTTACTGTAAGCCGCTTTGAGTTCCCTCGGAGAGAAAGGTGGGGTAAAAGCGATGTAAATAAATAAATAAATAAATTTTGGGCTGATCTGGTATCTAGCAGATCAGCCAAGACAGCTCTCTGGAGCTATGAGGGAAGAGGTGATCTGGTGATGCAAGGCAACCCTCCTTAGCTCTGAGGAGAGAGGCAACCAGGTAGATGAGACTTCACCAACTGTGTGCCTTCTGTCGAGAACTATGAAGCCTACCTCAGTTGGTGGCAGCCTTGTAGCTCTTGCTGGAAGGCCCAAAGATGGCTTTGCAGCTATGGGGTTTCCGTTGACTGCCAGCTTAGGGAAGCCCTGCAGCTTCAAAAAAAAATTCCTCATGTAATAGTCACACACCTTTTTTTTCAAAAAAGGGGAAAAGTGAGACTATTATGGGATGAAATATAGCATATACCAAGAGTGAGGATCAGGTGAAAATACTGAAGAAACAAATAAGAACTTTTCTTTTTTGCTCACCAAAAAAAAAGGAAATACCAAGCTGATGCCAAACTGAGCTGAGGAAAACTGATGCATCACTAATGTTATACCCCACAATGGATGGATCTAACAGGCTTGTTCTCCCCAAGGAACATAGACAGGAAGTAATCTCTTTGCTTTTAAGCTAATTATTTTGATTTGTACTATAAAAATATGAGTTTGTATATTTTAACAATGGAAAAATTGAAATAATTATTATTAACCTTAATTATTATTAACTTTAGGCAAACATGATTTTGGGATCATTTTTTAAATATCTTTGAACGTACAAGAACATATACCATTTCTTATTCAAAATAGAATCCTTATTTCTTGTTCAAAATAGAATCCTTTATTAGTCCCTGACTGCATTCTGCATTATCATAATTGCCTTATGCTCCTTTCTATCCTTTTTCAGCATAAAATCTTGGGGAATTTCTCTGTTGGTAGTTATTTGACAGATGACCAATGTGGTGTAGTGCTTTGAGTGTTGGACTATGATTCAAATTCTCACTCGGCCATGGAAACCCTCTGAGTGATCTTGGGCAAGTCACATTCTCTCAGCCTCAGAGGAAGTAAAAGTCAATGATCCAACTGGAGGCAGTCCTTTACAAGCCTCTGATTATGTAAACAACATAATTTGTTTATATGAACAATAATTTCCATCCAATCAAATCAATAATCTTACCGATATTTGCTTATTCAATGACATATCACTTGGAGACCATGATTCTTGGCTGCCTTCCATCTGATTCAATCAGTTGCGTGAGTGGCCGCTGTTAGCTTCAGCTCCTGCCAACCTAGCAGTTCGAAAACATGCCAATGTGAGTAGATCAATAGGTACTGCTCCGGCGGGAAGGTAACAGCACTCCATGCAGTCATGCCGACCACATGACCTTGGAGATGTCTATGGACAACGCCAGCTCCTCGGCTTAGAAATGGAGATGAGCACCAACCCCCAGAGTCAGTCATGACTGGACTTAACCTTTACCTTTATTTATTATTTATTTATTTATTATTAAACTTATATACCGCTACTCCCGGTTTGGAGTACTAGTCCCGGTTACTAACACTAGTAACCTTTAGTTGTAGTGGAGAACCTTTCTTAGGTTTGTTACAAGTCAATCATTTGTTTATGTTTTCTTCCAGACCATTTCTGTTTTTAGTTTGTTTACAGTTAGAATAGCTACCTGTCTGTTCTGTTCTGAAGTCATTACCAGTAAAGAATTCATATAAGAATTTAGAGCAATTAGAGTTCCTGAATTTCCTTTAACAATTCCCCTTCATTTTAATCAATCAGTGCAAAAGGCACAACGGTCAACTATAGTTGACCCCATTCAACCACAGTAGAAGATTGAGCAGTGGGAAAACTTTTTTCCACTGCCAGGAAAATGCCTTGTCTCCTTGTCTCATGTAGATCCAACAATACTGTAATCCTAACTTATGATGAGCTTTGTTATAGTGCAGCAGTTTCCAGCCTTTGGGCCTCCAGGTGTTTTGGACTTCAACTCCCAAAAATCCCAGTCAGCTTACCAGCTGTTAGGAACTATGGGAGCTGAAGGCCAAAACACCTGGAGGCCCAAAGTTTGGGAAGCACTGTTATGGGGGTACAACTAAAAGTGCAAAATGGTGCAATGCAATTAAAGTACAATACGGAATTTAGTGTTTTGGAGATGTTGGGGAATTGAGCATGGAATCTGTATCTCAAGCATGTGCTCTGAAACTGCACTAAATCCTCTGTGACAATTCATGTGGTAAATCCAGTCACTTAGCACAAATTATGTCAAATTGTTGTTGGGTGCCTTCTAGTCATTTCTAACCTATGACAATCCTAATGCAAACCTATCACAGAGTTTTCTTAGTTCAGAAGATGCTTGCCACTGCTTTCCCCTCAAGCTGAGAGAATGCGACTTGTCCAAGTTCAATTGTAGGTTTCTTGGCTGAATAGAGATCCAATTTGTGGTCTTCAAAGACATTGGAACTCCTCACATTGAAGCAGGGAAGCAAGGGAAAGCGGATGGTACCGTCTTCTTTTGTTCTCTACCTTGTCTTTTGAGCTTCAGATATGGCAACCATCCCATGTCCTTTCTGTGACTTTACATGCCTTTCTCTACCTTCTTTATGGCTCTTGCAGTTGGGAGTTAGGGCTCTTCCAAACATCCATATAACTATATAAGACAGATAATCCACAATATCTGCTTTGAACTGGGTTATCTGAGTCCACACTGCCATAAAAGGTAAATGTAAAGGTTTCCCCTGACGTTAAGTCCAGTCATGTCTGACTCTGGGGGTTGGTGCTCATCTCCATTTCTAAGCCGAAGAGCCGGCGTTGTCCGTAGACACCTCCAAGGTCATGTGGCCGGTATGACTGCATGGAGCACCGTTACCTTCCCGCTGGAGTGGTACCTATTGATCTACTCACATTGGCATGTTTTCGAACTGCTAGGTTGGCAGGAGCTGGAGCTAACAGCTGCTGCTCACGCCGCTCCCGGGGTTTGAACCTGGGACCTTTTGGTCTGCAAGTTCAGCAGCTCAGCGCTTTAACGCACTTCGCCACCGGGGGTCCTCCACACTGCCATATAACCCAGTTTTTCCCTTATTTTCCTGTGTAGCTGCCATAGAGTCCCATGGGCAGCCATCAGAAGTGTCCTTGCGTCCTGTGATGGCTTCCACAAGACTCCATTTCAGCAGCATAGAGAAATGGAGAGAAGACGGTCTCAAGCTACCATGGGCTGAAGTCATATCCAATGCTGAATCCATTACACTATACTGACTAGTTGCATGAAAATACAAAGCAGCTCACACTCAGAACTTTGGAAGTGTTGGATGGTGGATGGTGTATTTTCCCCTTTGAAGAAATAACTTAAATTGAATTTTGGAAAGATCACATGTAGTCTGTCTGCTTTCAAATATCACAAGTGGATTTTTTTAGCAACCTGGGAATCTTGCCAGCAGCAAGGAGAAAACAGCTTTTCACTCCTTAATTTAGAAGGTAAAGTTCAATTCCATTGGAACCCTAGAGTCCTGACACTTGACTCTGAGTTAACATTGTTATCAATCCAGTACCTGTAGAAAGGCCAATTGCAACAAAGAAAGAAAATACTGAAGGGGAAGAGAGAAGCAGTATGCTAAATAAATCCGTGCCTTGGCCTTTGATTGTTTCTGTTTCTTTTGAGTGCCTCAAGAATATTGGTTTCATATAGCACATCATATGTGAGAGAAGAGCTATTTTCCATCTAGCATTTCAACCTATGAATGTAAAATAACTAGATTGGGGGAAAATGCAATCTTGTCTATGTTCTTGGGTCATACAGGCTTGTGATGAACAAATATTTGGACTAAATTTGTTTGGCTATAGCCAATTTCAGTAGCATAATTCTAGATTTTCAGCTTTCTTAGTTTTCTTGCAATCAGTTTTTTTTTTCATTTAACCCACTGCAGTAGACAAATAATAATACAGCCCTACAAAACAAAAATATTTTTCTTTGATTTTTTAGGTCTGTTCCTAGGTTTATTTGGGGTACTAATTTAGTGAATTCCATTAGATAGACTGCATCACCTCATGGTTTTTGTGCTTTTTTAAAGGATGAGCAGATGAAGACTGGTATATGGCACATGATATGTATCTCAAAAACTAGAACTGATAGCAGAAAACTGGTGCCATTTTTGGAATCAGCAGGTCAAATATACCCAGAAAAAGGTCTAAGATTTAGAGTCATCAAAATGTGTGTTGTCCAGTGTAATCATTACCTAAATACCTATGCTTAAATAATCAGCATTTACATACGCTCTAGTGCTTTACTTAGGCGATCCCTCATAGTTCGAGGATGATTCTTCCATCTCTGGTGTCTTGGGGGTGAGTTCTTAGGTGGCTGAAGAGACCTATTCTTGACCCGCATATTCTCCCGCAGTCAGGACATCGGTTTCCAGGTGGCCTGCCTACATAAAAGTGAGTATTACTAAATTCAGCGAAACTTCCTCCCAAGTAAGTGTGCATTAGTTTACTGTTAGATAATTGTTTTAGAAACTATGTATCACCTTTATCAAATTATGTCAGAAAGAGCACATTTCTCTCTGTTATGGTTTGTAACATATATAAAGCTTGTTTTCATATAACCAAGTATCACTTTCTAGTTTTAATTAGCCATAATAGAATCCAGAAATTTACCATCTAAAAAGGTATGCTTTTTACACTTCTAGTTGAGGATTGTTTTGGTCCATTACCATATAGCAGTATGCTAAAGTCTACTAACAGTTCCGGGTATCTACCTCTCCCCCAGTTTATACTCTACACTATATGCACTTTCCCTGGCCAGTTCATTTTTAGGAGCCTACCCAGGTTTTTATCCTAGTATGTCTTAATGTAAATGTGATTTTAATATGTTTTATTGATTTGTTTTTATATTGTTGTGTTTTATATTGTCTGTATTCACCTGGCCCTGGCCCCATGTAAGCCGCCCCGAGTCCCTTCGGGAAGATGGAGGTGGGGTATAAAAATAAAGTTATTATTATTATTATTATTATTATTATTATTATTATTATTATTATTACTACTACTACTACTACTACTACTATTATAACTTGGGACTTCATCACATAGACTTACAGATATCTAGAGAAGCATGGGGATCTGTCCCTAAGGCAATGCTTTTTGATTGCAAATCTCTCAGGGAAACTTTTACTCCTTCCCATCCTATTTTTTGAGGCATTCTTGGCCCCTTGTTGCCCATTTTCACATTTATCACATGGGGGTTGCCTTGCTTTTCTTCCTTAGCCGAAAAAACTCTCTTTTTCTCTTTCTCTTTTTTCTCTGCTGTTCTCTATTGCTTTTTGTTTGCAGTAGCTCTTTCTGGCTTCACAGCAACAAAACAGGACAGGGAAGGATACTTCCCATCCCATGGGTTTTTAGCCTTAAAGAGCGGATCAAATCACAGTATCAGCTCACAGGACGATTACTCATCTGTGGTGTGAACCCTTCAGGATTGTTTCAGTGATGGATGGGAACTCATAACAGCCGGAAGTAGTTCAATGTCATGTGATAAGCTCAGTCCCTCTCCATCATTGAAATGAACCTGAAGTATCCTTAGATGGGGAAATAAGTAAATGTGATGAGGTGGCTGGTCACTTATGTTTTCATGTTCATGGACAATGGTACTGTCCTAACAAGCATGCATAACATCTACACACCCCCTAAGCGATAATCAGCATTTTAGAATATTTGGTATCTTGAAATAAATGTGCAGCTTTGTAATCTTTTAGTTCTTTATTTACATTATGAAATCCGTAATACATAGATATACACTTTCCCAGGGGAGGAATATAGACTTCTCAGTAAAGGCATATAATTGATAAAGACAATTTAGACTGGTTTTGATTTGTAAGGAATTTTTCCTCTCACACAATATACTGTAGCCATTCATCTACAGCCTCATCTTTTGAACTATACATCTCTAAGCAGACATCTGTGGAAGTAATAAGCCATTTCCAGGCCTCTCTATATTATACAACAAATCAAAGGCATCTGTTGTACCTCTTTCATAGCAAGCATTGTACTACAGTGCAGTATCTAATGGCATATCACCAGCATTATCAGGTATTGTTCTTATCTTAGGAACAACATATCAGGCAGCTATTTCACAAGTGCATGAAATATCTTTAGGAAATGTTTCGATCATAAGGCAGCTTATCTACCCAAGGTGATTTTGTACTATCTGTTCTTCTCTACAAATATTGATCATACAACTAGTGATAAGTTGGATCTGGCTACAAGGACATATGCCTTGATTATATCTAATTTGGATTACTGTAACACACTATATGTGCTGCCTTTGGAAACTGTTATGTGGAGTAGCAGATCTAAAATGTTATGGCCAGGTTTCTGATGAGAACTGATTACAGCAATCATGCAAGTCCCCTACTGAAAGAGCTTTGCTGGATTTGGTGTCTTTCTGGGAAAAATTCAGAGTGCTGTTTATGACCTTTTAAAGGCCTGAATTTTAAGAGCCTGAACAAGATTGCTGGCCTGTGTTCAGAGTTCCCTCCTTTCAGGACATGTCTTCCTTTTTTCAACTCTGGAACATGTGATGAGCTCTGCGTCTCCATGCTTGAAAAGTGGCTGAAGTGTCCTATGAGGGGGAAATTTCTCAATGTGACAAGAACACTTCTTCCTCTTTTCAACCACAGAGGGGTATGCATGACAGCCAGAAGTAATTTAACTCATGTGATGAGCTCAGTTCCTCTTTATGTTTGAAAAGAGGCTGAAGTGTCCTACGACTGGGAAATTTCTCAATGTGATAAGGTGCTATATCTCCACATGTTGTGCACTGCAGAGAGTAAGACACTGAAACTCATTCACATGTGCAACTCTTCCAGTTGCTTTCTTCAGATTACTAACTTTGTCCCTTTTCTTTGGATGCCACTTTGAAATTATCAACTGTATTTTCAAGTTAGTGCAATGCTAGGAATTTGGAGACTGAAGGGAAATGCAATTTTAAGTGGTATAATTCTTTCTCATTAGGGGACAATGCCTTCATTTCTCCACTCCCAGTACTACACCCTTGGTATTTCCCATAAATAGCCACTCAGGTAGTTCCAGATGGCTTTCAAAAACTAGTATCACTTTTGGAAAAAGGATAATGTTATTAAGAAGCTGGCAAAAGATCTATATATCACTATTGTCAAAACTAAAGTTTTGCTAGACCTTATAAAAGCCTTGCATTCAAACTTCCACAAGTGCAATTTCATTAGCTCACAACATCCTACCATTGCATATTTTTACAATATTACAGTAATTGGCTAATTAATTAAAACATTACATCTTTCCCAAACACCAATTCACATGAGAAAGTTATCTTGATTCACAAGTTTTCCAAGCCATTGTCTTCCCTGATTTCCTTTCTTTATCTTCTTATGCTGCAGCACTTGTTGTAATATATTCAAAGCAAAATAATCCAAGTACAAAGTAGTCCCAAATAACTTTTTCCATATAATAGTAGGGCCTCAATGTTCAAGTGTAACCACATGCAATTGACCCATTTGTATGACGTCAGTTGTGGGTGATTTTGACATCTTAACTGAGTAGAAGAAATGATGCACAAAGTTTATACCAAGCAACAAAAATACTTACTGAAAATTCTATATAGATGCAATAATTTATGAGTAACCAATCTACATTTTATTTTGGCATTCTAGGAGAAGTATATCTTGGGAGAACTAATGTTATGTTAGATAGAAATACCTCAGCATTGAATCTTATGAAAATAGTTTTGATGGACATGTGATAACACCTGGGGAATGACCAAGAAAGTCATGATGAAATACCTAAGGGGCATGCAGAAATGGCTGAATCATAATCATGTGAGGTTTATGATAAGGGTTTGCACCAGTCATTTGTCCTTTACTGATGATAAGTCAGGAGGTGGTTATAACAAAGAGATGAAATGCTCAGTGTGTTGTTGAAGGCTTTCATGGCTGGGATCACAGGGTTGTTGTATGTTTTCCGGGTTGTACGGCCATTTTCCAGAAGTATTCTCTCCTGACGTTTTGCCCACATCTATGGCAGGCATCCTCAGAGGTTGTGAGGATGCTCAGTCTTTCTCTTTCCAGTGTGAACCTCATCATGAAGATCTCTCTGTATCTGAGAATACAAATCCGATAGTGGATCTATGTATCCTGATTGTGCTGTTGTAAAAAGTGCAACAGTGTGAAGATTAAAGCTTCCTGATATTTTTTGATGGAAAAACAGAATCTGTGAGTTTACTAAACAGTGTGTGGAGAAGGTCAGCTGTTGCAGTTGTGCTCTGTTGACAAGATGATTAACTGGCTAAAATGTTTTTGCTGTAAATGGACTCTGCTAGGTTTTGCTTGCCTCAGTGGTACTTGCTTGTCCAGTGTGCAGCAGTTCCAGGGAGGTTGTGACTGGAAAACTATAAGTCACTTCACGAACCTATCCCACAACATGTTACTTCTAATAGACCAAACAGCATATTAGAAGCACCATACTAGGAGTGAGAAGCTCATGCATTAATGCAATATATGCATGCCTGTTGTATCATCTGAAATCCCTTCTAGATATTCCAGTGGGATCCAGGAGACTGTGCTGAAACTGGACATTTCCAGTAACCCTCTTTTTCCTGGGGCAACCCACATCATATTTAAGGAATAATCCCTTCTTAATATAATTGTAATGGTGTTTGTTCTAAATTCTTTTTTTATTACACAGAGGAATCTATATATCATCTCCATGGAGAATGACTGAAGGCCCTTTCACACAACCATATACGGTAACTCAGAATATCAAGGCAGATAATCCACAATATCTGCTTTGAACTGGGTTATCTGAGTCCACACTGCCATATAATCCAGTTCAATATGGATTTTATACGGCTGTGTGGAAGGGGCCTGAGCACCATGTTTTTGTTTTTTAAATGTGATGATTTGGCTCTTGCTATATACATTGCTATATACATTTAGATATGTTACTAAAGGTAGTTCACACTTCTAAATTCTGGATATATTATTAACTAGAAATGCTTTTAGAAAAACACGTGTCACACCAAAAATAGTAAAAATGTGAACAAAGGACAGTTGATCTCATATCCTTTCTTGCTCCCAGCTACTGCATTCATGTGGTGGTATATGTGTTGGGAATGGACGAGCTGTTAAGCTCTAATCACCCTCTTTTATGAGGTAAATTCCCATTAAAATAGCAGAGTAAAGAATTGCAGCAGCGTGAGACTTACGGGTGTGAGTTTGGAAGGCCTCTGTGTCATCAGGAAGGTAAAAGGGATGCAAAGTTAGCTTTAAAATTTAAAAGCATTTATTGAGGTAAAAAGAAATCCATTGATGGATAGAAAAGGTTAGGACCTATCTAGCTAGTCTATCCTGTTCTAATACACATAGAGGGATTAAAATAACAAAGCTATAGATAAGCTACATCTTGACTAATAGAGGACAGAGGTGCGTCCTCTCTAGAACAAAGCGGGAAGCTGAAATGGCAGTCAGCCTCGTGGGTCGCCTCTTCTCTAGGGTCATAAACATTCCAAAGGACCAAATTGTGGAAGTTACGTCAAAGCCCTAGGAGAGATTACATTTCTAGGAACATCAAAGGGTGGGCTGACCTAAATAGGATGGGAAGCAGGAAACAATGATGAATCCTATCTAGGCATGCTTTGGAAACAGGGAAAGGATTCCCTCAATCTAACTCTATCATCTATCTGACTACATTTAGACTTGAGTAGTCCAGGATGAATCGCAACAATATGTACCTTGCATTTAGACAACATCTTTCCTCCTGCTATTCCTCCCCCCCCCCCCGCCCCCACAGGCCAACAACTCTTGCAGTAGTTAATGAGAAAATAAGGAGATGAAATAGGAGAAAAATGCCTCCCTCACCCCTCAGAGCAGCACCTGAATATGTAGTTTAACAGTGCTCAGAGCATAGCAATCCAGAAGAACATCTGAGGAATGGTTCCTTGTTATAAGAACTTAGAATCTACATTTTTAGACCATAGATCCCACCAGGAAACCATGAATCTCAAAGTAATGTTTTCTTCCTCTGCTTCACTCATAAGCACATCCTGATAAGCAAGAACCTACAGACAGGAATGATACATTATGATGAGACTATATTTTCTCTCTGTCCGAAAAATCAACTGCCCTTGATGGCAGACCACAACTCCAAGTCCTTCCAAGAAAGGAGAAGATTGGCCAGAAGGAGGAGGTTCAGGCAGTAGTGGTGAATTGCCTCCCTTTACAAATATATCTTCTGGATAAATGCTTCGTTCCTGAGTGTACCAACCATGAATTGAGATATTCACCAACTGAATGTGGAGAACAGTTTTCATTAGTTCTGTTTTGCAGCTATGAATTATTGTATTAATCATGCATTTATACTTTTTTTGGGATAATTTTTATTCAAATTTTAAACACTTTACATAAAAGATATATATATAGGGGGGAAAGAAAACAGGAGGAAACAAAGAAGTGGAGAGAGAAAAGAACAAAGGATAATAGTAAGTAAAGATATAAAGAAAGTTATAGGGAAAAGAAAGAGAGTGAAAAGGAAGAAGACAAGAGAAATAAAAAAAAAGAAGGAGGGGAAAGGGGTCAACGTTTTTGTCTTCCGTTTTCTGCTCTTCATGGATATATTCTGTTATTTATATTGTCTTTTCTTGTTTGTTGGTCTCCATTTTGTTTGGATTCCCAGGATCCTACTTTTCAATCCTTCTGATCCATTGCTTGTTTTCTATATTTATCGTATTTATTCCAGTCTGTATTTTTTATTGGTTTGCCTCTGTTTTCTTTCAATAAATATGTTAATCGGTCCATATCAAAAATTTATACTTTTATAAATTTATAAAATTTATACTTTTATAAATTTATAAAATTTATACTTTTATATGTAATCCCAACCTCCTGAAAATCGAAGAATTCCATGTTTTAAAATGACTTCACTATGTTTGGGAACAGGTATGCATGCTAGCAAAATATGTATTGTTATGTGTTTTCTGGGCTGTATGGTCATGCTCCAGAGGCATTCTCTCCTGATGTTTCACCCACATCTATAGCAGGCATCCTCAAAGGTTGTGAGCTTTCGACAAAATATGTATTGTTTGTGAATGTATCAGAAAAAAGGGAGGTCTGTGGCACTTCTGATTATAGAAACTTTGCCAACAGAAGGACATTTCTCTCACTGCTTTTGGGACATTCAAATGTAACAAGTAGGGACGAAAATGGCAAGGAAGATATAGAAGTGTTTGGTAACATCACTTGATCCTGGGGACAGTTTTTCAGCCTTTGAAATGCTTTATAATTTATTTATTTATTTCATACATTTGTATCCCATCCTTTTCACTCCCAGGGGGGGACTCAAGGCAGCTTCACAGCCAGCAGTCATTAGATGCCAAAAGCAAACAGGTATAAAAACAATTACAATTAAAACAGATAATTAAAACATCAATGATAAAACATCATTTAAAAATTGCATAAGTCCATTAACTGCCAATACAGTAGAGTCTCACTTATCCAAGCCTCGCTTATCCAAGGTTCTGGATTATCCAAGCCATTTTTGTAGTCAATGTTTTCAATATATCGTGATATTTTGGTGCTAAATTTGTAAATACAGTAATTACAACATAACATTACTGCATATTGAAGTACTTTTTCTGTCAAATTTGTTGTATAGCATGATGTTTTGGTGCTTAATTTGTAAAATCATAACCTAATTTGATGTTTAATAGGCTTTTCCTTAATCCCTCCTTATTATCCAAGATATTCGCTTATCCAAGCTTCTGCCAGCCCGTTTAGTTTGGATAAGTGAGACTGTACTGTAATTATTTTTAAAAGTCCCCAGAAAAAAGGGCATTCCTTGGAGAGACTGAATGTTTGGGAGGAGGCTGCATGTGGCCCCAGGCATCACTTTGTTCACCCCTAATGTCTAGCCTTGAAATAGTCTCAGTGTTTGAAGAGACATAATGATGGAAAGACAGACTCCAACATCTCGCCCTTCCAGATGAATGACTGGCAGTCTCTAAGGGCGAAGAATGTATTTGAGTCCTCCGCTTGTAACTTAGCTTCTCCTCATGTCCTTCTGCATACTTGCCATCACCCAGGTAAAGCTCGACTGCTTCTTCAGTAGCATATTCTCCCCCCACTTCCCCACCCCAATTCATGGCCTTTTGACCTCCGGGGGGAAAGTAAGCAGCAGGGTTCTCCATTTCGTGATTTAACTGTGGGAAAATAACTCCTTGAAGAGGAAGTGCTGTGAGGGCAGACAAAATCTCTGTTGTGTCATCACAAACTGGGGAGGGGGGGGAGTCACTGAGAATAATTCTTGGTCTTAGAGTGTGGAAAGTTGGCTGTCTCTAGTGATGCATTTCATATGGGGGAGGGATGCACATACAGACAGAATAATTAAAGGTTTTTCATGGAAAGATTTAAGAAAAAGATGCCATTCTAAAAAAAAAATCAGCCTGTTTTGTTGCATATTGTTATAAATTACTTTTGAGCCAAGGGTGGCGTGACCCTTGGCCATAAGCATGAAGCTGGAGACAGTGGTTTGTACATTCCTGGCTCAGACTCTGTCTTCGTTACCCACATATACATTTCTTGGAATCTCTGCAACTAGCTTTCTTTACATTGCACCACACTTGCAATGTGGTGGCTCAGAAATATCTCAATCGTTCGAGCGGGACAAATGAGAGCCACCATTTCATATTTTGGTTACGTGGGGAAATGCAGGGAGTTTCAGAATTAGAAGTCCTTCTCTTTTTTATTTAGTTCAAATTAAGATAGTAAAAAACAAGCAAACATTTCACAAATTGGCCACATCCTTTGTCTTTTGGGCTGGTTTAAAATGTTTCATAATGATGAATGTTCAATTGCAGTGGTGTGTGTGTGAGAGAGAGAAAGAGAGAGTTTTGCAAACATTTTCATAAT
Source organism: Anolis carolinensis (assembly GCF_035594765.1). Classification (NCBI taxonomy): domain Eukaryota; kingdom Metazoa; phylum Chordata; class Lepidosauria; order Squamata; family Anolidae; genus Anolis; species Anolis carolinensis. The sequence continues at coordinate 108,896,826 of NC_085845.1, forward strand.
ACAGTACTCTATATACAGTAGAGTCTCACTTATCCAAGCTAAACGGGCCGACAGAAGCTTGGATAAGCAAATATCTTGGATAATAAGGAGGGATTAAGGAAAAGCTATTAAACATCAAATTAGGTTATGATTTTACAAATTAAGCACCAAAACATCATGTTATACAACAAATTTGACAGAAAAAGTAGTTCAATATGCAGTAATGTTATGTTGTAATTACTGTATTTACTAATTTAGCACCAACATAGCATGATATATTGAAAACATTGACTACAAATATGGCTTGGATAATCCAGAAACTTGGATAAGCGAGGCTTGGATAAGTGAGACTCTGCTGTATTCTTTTAATAATTCATGAAGGCACAAGGAACTAGATGCTCTGAAGGATTTTCCACCTCTTCTGTTCCCATTACCATATTTTCTTATTTCTACCAATGGGAGAATCATTTGCAGGTAGCCCTCCATATCCAAAAATACTTTTTGGATATACAGTAGAGTTTCACTTATCCAACCTCAACTTATCCAACATTCTGAATTATCCAACACATTCTGCCTCCCACCCGGACCCACAGCTGTTTCTCTAGGCAGCTATGTGCAGCGGACCTACATTTCCATTAACAACACAAGTGCAGCCATACTCCCAAGCAAGTGGCAGACATATTGTAAAACATGCTGTTTTGGTGCTTAATTTGTAAAATCATAATATATTTTGATGTTTAATAGGTTTTTCCTTAATCCCTCCTTATTATCCAACATTCTGCCAGCCCGTTTATGTTGGATAAGTGAGACTCTACTGTATTTTAAATTTGCAGATGATTGAATCTATGAATGCAGAATCTGTGGGTACAGGGGGTCAGCTATGTCAGCGTGGAGGTCAGTGTGGGTGCCGTGTGGGTTTCTTCAAACTCCATCGACCATCTTCTCTAGCACCCTGATGAATTGGTTGCAATCGTCTGCCACACCAATTCCTCTGTTCAATGTCAGACTCAAACACATCCGTAGTCTGAAGTCCAAACATTTATTTCAATATCTATAATACATATTTACAAAGCACAGCAAAAGCCATCGCTCTGAGCTGGCATTCTTCTACAGCCTCTCTCCTCGGCAAGCACCAGCTCAACAACACACACAGAGATAAGAAAGCACATTCCACAGTCCGAATGAAGTTCCGACCTCCAAAGGCCGGAAATCATGCCTGATAGGTCATAGCAGGCTGACAGTCAAAACTAGCCTGCTGTCAACTGTTTCATTGCTGAAACACACACTCTTGCAAAACAGCAGAAAACACTTGATTTACATTTCATACACATACAACCATAATCCAACAAGCTATAGCTAAAAGTAACTGTATCTCAGGCCCTTGACACTTCCTTAATTTCCTCATCTGCATCTTCAGAAGAAGAGATAGAAAGTGATTACCAATGCTTGATTTTTGGTCAGTTCAGTTGCAAAGTTGGCTTTGCAATGCCAGAAAAGACATGGGAGGACATTTTATTTGATATTTCATTCTTGCCCAATCTCTTAAGTTCAGATGTATCTTGACAGGCTGCGGAGAGGCTGCCTTCCTGTATGTTCAGTTGAATTTGGCAGAGAAGTGACAAAGCTTTGAAATGTTCTGTCAAGGTCTGTACTGCAGAATAAAAGTTTGCAACCCTGGCTTTAGGTGTGTGTTTTGTATGAAAAATAGAAAGCAAAATGAAGCCATTTGTATATTCTAGTATCTGGCAAGAAAAAAGGACAGAGATGCTTTGGAGCTGATAAGACTTGGGATCAAGAGATCTGTTGTTAGTTTACACATGATCATGTCATATTCCATACTTCATAGCCTCTTTTTATCACTTCCATAAAATTTTGGCATAAAGGGGAAATAATGAAAGTTGTCATTGGAATCATTTGAATCTTTTCCCTAAGTCCAGTAGCAGCATGGGAAGATAGCTAGTAAAATGTACAGGTGAGGAGAAATGTAAATGAGTGTACATGTGCCAAGGCACTTTGGCTAACCATATCATACAGTTGGCTATACATTTATGAATTTTCAACCACAGCACAGTGTGGGATTACTGGTTAAATCCACTAAAGTCAACGGGGTTAAATATATCAGACAATATCCTTTTATTTTAGTTGACTTGTTTAAATATATCTATAAAATAATTAATTAAAATAAAAAGATCAATGTTCTAAGTGTATGCTGGTTCTAATGACCTCATCAGATGAATACAGAGAAGTGTATTTTTGCTTCTCTACGTCACCGGCATGGAATCCCCTGGAGATCATCCCATGATGCAGGGCTACTTCCAGTGGGACTACAGTGTTGTGGCAGTGGAAAGAAAATAAAGCCCAAAGGAATCAAGTGTACACTTGAATCTTCATACAAAAAACACAGAGGAGCCAAAGAGGAAGCAGGGAACCATGAAGAAATGTCATGGGGAGGGATACCATGGATCCCTGATGTGAGGGAACACAGTGTGATGGTTCCTTGTGCTGCCCTGTGATTTCCCCCACTGTCCCAACTTTACAAAGGGCCATGCAATGAGGCCCAAAGTGTATGCACATACAGTAAGTACTAACATAGCTACATAATTCCCCTTTGTCTGTCATAATGAATATTTTTTATTCAAAATAGCAATTGTTGATTGTTCCACTGCTTCTGCTTATCATTTGTGTGGAAGCTTCTTGATTCTTTTTTTTTAACCCTTTGCTCACTTCTGGTTGAGAAAAAGTCTGTGCACTATATTTTATAAGAAGAGACAGGATGGCTGCTTCTGGTGAAGAAAATGGAGCTGTGAGCAGTGTTTCAGTGAGCTGGCTGAGTACTGGGACATCCTTTTGGGTTTATCAAACATAAGGAGTTGAGAAATACTTTTTGAGAAAGAAAAAGGAAAGATGCAAACCTCTCAAGATTCAAAGGATCTTACCTTCCTCACTGAATCATGAGAAGTGGAGAGAAGAGGGGGAGACACTGCATACCCCAACAACATTGTCATGTAAGCATATGAGGACAGAAGCAGCTTCAATTCACTTCTTAAAAGACTATTTTTATACAAGGTCTGAAAAAATGAACTAAAAGACGTCCTTCAATCTGCTGTAAGCTTACAAACTTCATGGAAAAAATATCTGAGAGGTAAACTATTTTTTCCTCTGTTGAAAATTGTAAAGATAAAAAGGACTTTAAAAATTCAATTAGTGGAACTATTCTTCAAGGATTTTCTAAGTCTGCTGGATGAAATTATCTGTTGAGACCAACTAAAAAGTGTGAAAGTGAAATAATTCATCACTGTGGGAATTAAAATTGTTTAACATACCTAAGAACTCAATAGCCATAACATTCTGACACCACATGGAACTTCTGGACTAATTCCAAACAAGAGATAAGACAGAAAGTTACCCTATAAACCATAGAGATGAACCACAGAGATAAAACCATAGAGAAAATAATAGAGAAATCAATATAGCTTGAAATGTAGCTTGAAATACAGAAAACAGGGAAACAACTAAAAGGGCTGTAAGCGGGTTGTAAGCATACCAAAAGTGAAAGTGGCTGAAGGAAGCATCACAACAAATCTTTGAAAATGTGACTTTAAAAAAAAACAAATCAAAAAACAAACAGCTTGACTACAAAAATGACTGCCATGTCAACAAAACCAAGATTCAAAGACCAGAAAGAAGCTTTCAGGAGGGGATCTCTTCCAGAAAAATAAGATCGAATGAGGGAAATTAAGAACCATTATAGATGGAATGAAAAATTTGGAGGTAAGGATTGGCAAGAGAATTACACAGGCTGAAGATTCTTAACATAAAAGTCAACAAGAGATGAAAGATGCAACAAATGGCAGACACAATGAGTGGTATTTTGAAACAGCAGGAACAGCAAAAACAAAAAATAAAGATAAATTTGCCAAACAAAAAAAAGATGCAAATGGACTTCCAAAGAGATTCAACACATTTTCAAAGATTAGAATATTCCCAAAGAGAATACTTTTTGAGGTCGAAAGGAATACCGGAATCTGTACAGGAATTTGATATGGCAAAAATTGAAATCCTTGCTAGACCAGAGCTGGTGGACAAGACTCAAATTGACATGGCCTTTAGGATCCAATTCCAACATACAATAAAGAATAAACTTGTATTGTTGAAGGCTTTCATGGCTGGAATCACTGGGGTATTATGTGGTTTCCATGTTTCATGGCTGTGATCTAGCAGCAGTTTCTCCTGCATCTGTGGCTGGCATCTTCAGAGGAGAAAATGCTGCCAGAACATGGCCATACAGCCTGGAAACCACACAACACCCCAGTGATTCTGGCTGTGAAGAAAAATTGGATGCTCATCTACTATCTCAAAGAAGAGAACCCTGAAGATTATTTCTTTTAATATAAATGGACTACATTTGCCAAACATGAGAAGAAGAGCTTTTCATTATTTGGTATTACTGAAAGCAAGAAGAAATCCCCACTCAAGATACATGGATTACAAAAATTATGGTTATGGCAGAAATTGACAAACTGATCAGGTTTATACAATTGCCAGGTTCCCCCAAATTTGAAGAAGAAATCTAATACTGTAATAATTAGAGATGGACAAACTGACTAGGCTTATACAATTGCCAGATCCTCCAACATTTGAAGAAGAATTGCAGCCTTTTATCGACTATTTAAAAGAAGAAAAGAAAATGAAAATATTGAGTTTTCTATAGTATCAAGGGAGAATTAGTAGTACAGGAATGTAAGTATATCAAGAAAATAAAAAATAGAGAGGTTAGTGACAAGAATAACAGGATCCCCAATGAGATCCCTGGATAATTAATTTACCAGAGATAGAAGTTTTATGACAACAAGAATAGATTTTTTTTATTAAAGAAGACAGCAGAGACAAGGTAGGAAGCATTAGTTAGGGCTTTCTAGTTTCCACTTCTCAACTTTTCTATCTCTTTTGTTTCAATACACTGTACATTCACTTTCCATCCTTCTGTTTTAGATTAGAAAAGAAACGTTCTTTTTCTCTCTTTTCTTTTTTAACATCATTGAAACTTTTTTGTATTAGATAACAATGGAAGAACATGAAGATGTAATATTTTAAAAAGCCCCTGTTCTATATCCACTCTTGTACCATTTTTCATTCCTCATATACAGTAGAGTCTCACTTCTCCAAGCTTCACTTTTCCAAGCTTCTGGATTACCCAAGCCATTTTTGTAGTCAATGTTTTCATTATATCGTGATAAATTCATAAATACAGTAATTACAACGTAACATTACTATGTATTGAACTACTTTTTCTGTCAAATTTGTTGTATAACATGATGTTTTGGTGCTTAATTTGTAAAATCCCAACCTAATTTGATGTTTAATAGGCTTTTCCTTAATGCCTCCTTATTATCCAAGATATTCGCTTATCCAAGGTTCTGCTGGCCCGTTTAGCTTGGATAAGTGAGACTCTACTGTATTTGCAATAAAATTATATGAAAAAAGAAGAAAAGACAGTGTGAATTTTAAGTTTAGCAAAAAGAAATTGGAAAGAAATCTGGGACAGTGGCTAAACCACATTTCAAATACATAGGTTATTGTGTCATATCTATTTGAAAAAATTACTGTACATAGGTTTTGGACCTTTAGCTTTCTCTTGACATTTTTGCTCTAGGCATCCTTTTCAATCTTATGATTTGCTTTAATAAAAATCTAGGACAATTCCTTTGCACCTTTCATCTTACCAAATCCTTTGATGCTAGGGCTTCTCTAGATTTTTTTCAGAAGTTCCACCTGAAGAGAAACCCCCCAAATTGCTTTGAATTTAACTCCAGTTGTAATTTAAGTGGCAACTGTAGATTGTCCCGAAGAACTTGAGGAGGCCATGTGGAGTCCGATCCATTCATGTGCTGTTTGTGGACTTTTCAAAGCCATAGATCAAACAGAGCCTTTGGTCATTTCACCTCTTTGCTTTGTGAAGTATTATAAAAATATGAGATTGAGTGTTTTCCTTTGATCTGTCTCACCTTCCAAGAGCTCTGCTTCGTAAAAGGAACCTAGTCAACCCAATGAAACCTGAGTGGTTAACTGACTGGGCTCATTACTGTGGACCTTCTGCCCGAAGGATACTCAGTTAAAGCCTCCTTTGAAAGACTGAATTATTGCAAGGAGTGTCAGTGTTGGAGGGGAGCAATTAACTCAGGCTATCAGTTGGTTGTACCTTTTTTCATGGCTCAGATTTACAAGCTGCAAGGGTCAAATACTTCACACTCTTTTCTCAACAGACCTCTGGATAAAAAAGCCCAGTGGTCTAACATTCAGCACACAAGCCTACAATGATTTATCTGTCAGAAGCTTTCAGAGCTAACTCAGTGTTACAGCTCCCTGGAGTGAGAGTCTGTGCCTGTCCATCTGATTTTCCTGAGCGGGAGCCTAAAATATTCTCTGCAGGGAAAACACTTGCTGTGTTCCACAATAGTAAAGCAAAGAAGTGTGAAGCCATTTGGAATTCTTCTTTCCTGTTGTCACCTATAATCACTGTATTCATGGACAAGCTTTATTGCTTGCCCCAGGGCTAATACAGCTCACTGGCTGCTATCTTCTGCAGACGCTGGATTTGTTAAATATTGCGTTCAATGTCAAATGTGATGGGACAGTCACACTAGACTAAATATATAGTTGTAAACCAGCTGAAGTAAGTAGATTTATACGGCCAGATTGCTTAAGTGAGATAATAAACTACGCCTGACAAAGCAGGTGCTTGGAAGGAATTGGTGTCTGGGAATATTTTCAAGAGATATTGTTTTATCACTAACATCTGAGATCCCAGAGATTCTGTTTTAGCTAGGAATTGCATCTTACCAGCAGAGCATATGATTAACACATAGAAGGTCACTACAGGTTCAATTCCTGGCATCTTTTTGTTTAGTTTGGGTGTTTTTTAAGTCTCTGTTAGTGTGTGACTTGCAGACCTTTGCTTCAGAACATGTGTTGCTACTGGCAATTATAGCAAACAGTAATGGGCTAGATGGAATGATCTGGGATAATGCCACTTCCCATGTTTACTATAGAATGGGCAAAAAGTGGCTCTGCGATGTTGAATAGCAATCTCCAGTATTCCAAACATCTGACCATGCCAAAGGCTGTTGAAAACTGCCGTTCAAAAATATCAAAAAAACTGTGTTATTACCACTTATTATAATACAATGATTTATCAGACTACTCCAACAAAGTCCCACTTCTTACATAGGTTGGCAGATGCATTCTGATGTCACACAAGGATTTCCTGTCTTCTCAAATGCCATGTGTTTTTAAATGCTCCTAGAACAGGTTTGGATCCATATATTTGGTCTATCTGATTTTGTGCTTTAGTTATAGTAGAACCGAAAATTTACTACTAATTTTACTCTCAATATTAATATTTATAGATATAGAATCATAGAAGCATAAGGCTGGAGGGGACCTTGACCATTTAATCCAATTGAGCAGGAATATATTTTTTATAATATATATATTTGTGTGAATGTAAATGTTTATCTCCTGGATGACAAAAGCTCTGAAGTAACCTGTTAAAAATAATGGGTTCCTTTCTTCAAGAATTAAAGTACCTTGTAATGCATTGGGGATAACTCCCCCACATCTTATAGCAAACCTGTACTTTTAAAGTTACTTTTAGAGTTACTGGGGTATGGCATCACTAATTCATAGAGAACAGATATTTTGTATGTATTAAAGTGATTCATTTGCATGCTGATGATTCTAAACAAGTCATTTAAAGTAGCTAAATGACTATTTTAGGTATTATGAGAAGCATCAAAAGCATTACTTATTAAAATTGTAGATATAATTTTAGAAATTGTTATTAATTTTTTTCAAAGAAAGTAATTTCCCAGCGTTTTTGTAATACTATATAATTAATAAATGATGTGATTGTTAATAATATTTTTTGCAGAATCTCCATTTAGTCCTGTTCTAAAACAAGACTAAATAGACATTCTGTAAAAAATGTTTAGTTTGAAAAGATAGATGCAATCAATGTTCTGTAAGTCAGTTTTCCAGATGAGCTATTTGTTCCATTGGTACTTTTGCCATTTTGTGCAGGACTATAGCTGTAGAGAAAAAGAGAGGACTCTTTTCAAACTATTTTTTAAACCTCATTTTGTTTGTTTTAGGCAAACAGCCACAGGCTTTCCCAACATGACTGCCAACATGGGATCTCTATTATTCATTAGGCTTTGAATGGTAATGGGAGGATGGGGGAGTGGGAGGGTGATCAATGCCAGTAGCTCCCCAACTGAGCCAAACATTTCTCCAAGCACTTGTGAGATGAAGGTGACATTCTTGCTGTCAATAAATCAGCAGCTTAATCCTTAGCAACACATTTTAATGAATTTGATCGGATTTTCACCCAGAGAAAGAACACTACCAACACCACCTTGACATAAAGGGTTGCTTAATAACATTACTTCTTAAATCGACATTTATTAAATTGTAATTTAGGCAATAATATCTCTTGTGCAAACACTGCCTTCTTTTGGGGTTGGAAATGAAACAGTAGGGTCATTAATGGGACAGGAAAGAGTGTGGAAGTAGAATGAATGGCTGTCTAAAGGAGGTCATAATTTGTGGCTGTTTAGGGATATCAAATTAGTGGAGAATTGTTGCTTATAACTGTAGAAACACACACAGATATACATACATACATACACAAACAAACACCAGAAGGTTATTAAGAAAGTGTCAAGTAATTTTGCAAAAGCCCCAAAAGCAAATATATGTAAGAAATCAGAAGAAAACTGGTTGCGTGCTAACACAGTGCTAATGTGTCATTTCAGACATCAGGTTTCTTATGATTACAAATATTTATCCATACCAATTGTGTTTACCAGTAACAAATAAAGATGGATTATCAGGATAAAAAAGAGTACAGTAGAGTCTCACTTATCCAAGCTAAATGGGCCGGCAGAAGCTTGGATAAGCAAATATCTTGGATAATAAGGAGGCATTAAGGAAAAGCCTATTAAACATCAAATTAGGTTATGATTTTACAAATTAAGCACCAAAACATCATGTTATACAACAAATTTGACAGAAAAAGTAGTTCAATATACAGTAATGTTATGTTGTAATCAGAGCTGGTCCAACAATGAGGCGAATTAAGCGGTCGCTTCGGGCGCAAAACATACGGGGGCGCAGTCGAGACTGCTTTTTCTGTTGATTTGTTGTAAAACATGATGTGTTGGTGCTTAATTTGTCAAATCTTAATGTAATTTGATATTTAATAGGCTTTTCCTTAATCCCTCCTTATTATCCAACATTTTCGCTTATCCAACGCTTTTATTTTTCAGTGATTGGTTTGGGAGGGAGCCCAAAATTCTGTTCGCCTACACTTGAAAAATACCTAGGGCCGGCTCTGGTTGTAATTACTGTATTTATGAATGTAGCACCATAATATCATGTTATATTGAAAACATTGACTACAAAAATGGCTTGGATAATCCAGAGGCTTGGATAAGCGAGGCTTGGATAAGTGAGACTCTACTGTATATGGTTCTACTCTCAGTCTCCAAGTCTCCATTCAGTTATACTAAGGATGGAAAAAGAATGTTTTCCCTGAGCAGGTTTGATATCACAAGATGTGGAAATATTCATTGCCCTATATTTTCTTGTAACAGCTAGACAATTTCCTGGCAGATATTAGCCATTCATGACAGCTAGGTGTTGGTGACATTCATGACTAGGTGTTGGTGACAAACAACAAACATGAAGACCTTAATTTTTGCTTTACTGTATGCCTGTTTGGAGCCCCTGATGGCACAGCGGGTTAAACCACTGAGCTGCTGAACTTGCTTACCAAAAGGTCGATGGTGTTTGGAATCACCCTGGACTACTCAAGTCTAAATGTAGTCAGATAGATGATAGAGTTAGATTGAGGGAATCCTTTCCCTGTTTCCAAAGCATGCCAAGATAGGCTTTACTGTGTTTCACTCTATCCTGTTTACGTCACATCCCTTACTTTGAAGTTAGTAGAAATGTGAATCTCCAGGGAAACTAACTTCTCATTGGTCAGAATGTCTTTTATGGCCCCAATAAACTGGACCATGAGGTTGGGACCACTTTGGTTCTTTCTTCTCCCTTTGTTCTTCTAGCTAACAAACAGCATCTTGCTGTCCCTCCTGGCAAAATGTAACTATTTAGATGTTTGTTATTTTTTCCTTTCTTATTTTTCCTTAGAAACTAGTCTAGAGTAGACTAGACAGCTCCCAAGCCTTTCTATCTACAATGGAGTTCTTTTTACCTGAATAAATGTTTTTTGAACTTTTACTAAGACTATGCAGTCCATTGCAATCCTAAATGATCAAAGGCTTCTCTTTGCTCACCACGTGTAAGTAACTGTTGCATTTGAAAGTTTGCTTTTGCTAGGTAAAGGTTTTCCCCTGATGTTAAGTCCAGTCATGTCTGACTCTGGGGGTTGGTGCTCATCTCCATGTCTAAGCCGAAGAGCCGGTGTTGTCCATACACACCTCCAAGGTCATGTGGCCGGCATGACTGCATGGAGCGCCATTACCTTTTCGTCATCTACTCACATTGGCAAGTTTTCGAAATGCTAGGTTGGCAGTAGCTTTTGCTACTCTGCTACATTTTGGTGGAATCTCCCCCAGAGAGGGTTAAATTGAGTCTAACCGCTCAGAGATTACCACAACAGGTGGTTTGAATGTGGGGAGTGAGTGAGCTCCCATTCTTAGCCCCAGCTTGTGCCAACCTAGAAGTTAATAGTTTCAATCTGCATTTTAAAATACATTGTTAGGAGTAAAGAGAGGTATATTCATGAATAAAATTAATAATATAAACATAACAAAAATAACATAAATATAGTCTAGATCCCAAAGACAAACCATAGGAAAGGTTTTACAGTTGGGAATGAAATTTGGGGCTGGATGTACAAGTGGTTAGGCAATCAAACATTTCTTGAAAAATCTACATTCTGTGCAGAATAAAAATACACCTTATTCATCCCTTATCTGGAATTCTGATATCTAAATACACAAAAATCCAGAATTGTCTACATTGGTGCCTGTAATGAAGTATAAGTTTTGTATTCATGTTTGTTGTGTTTAACTATGTGCTTGTGGTTTGGTTGGGTAGGTGTGAGATGGCAGCAGCTATTTAGTGGCTCTTCTCTGAGGCAGTTGCCATGATGTGGGCGGAGCCATCTGCCAAGGGGAGGAGTAGTGAAGAGGTTTTTAAAAGTGAGGCTCAGTCTGTGCTCTGATGAGGCACAGGGAAGATTGATTCCAGGTTGATGGGATCAAGTAGACCCAATTGTTCATTTTGAGTCGGTTTTAAATAAGTTTGGTGACTTATTTAATATAGTCTGTGTCCTGGAAAGGCACAGAGAGTCTGTGATAGTATATCATGGGGTGAATGTGGTTTGAAGTCACTGCATAGTCCAAGTTTCAGACTTTGGGAACCAATCCCAGCTGGACTCACAGAGATCCATTGAAGTAACAGTTTAAAAGGAGCAGAGGAAGAAGTTTTAACTACTTTAAGTAAAAGAAGTGATACTTTAGAGAGTTTGATTCATCTCATTCTAGTATTGTAACTGTTAATAAGAATACCTCTAAGTGAATCATCTTTTGTACCCACCAAGCTTGTGCCTGAATAAACTTGATATTGTTCTTTTTACATCAAAGCCTGTGTCGTCTATAGACTCCCTCAGCACAACAGCACTACAATTTTAACACCAAATAAAGTAAAAGGCTTCATCGGGATATTGGGTGGTTGAGCACTTTTATAATCTAAAGGTGTCTCTCCACACAGTGGTGGCTGCATTTCCACTAATCGGTAGCAGCTATCTTTCATTATTTGGGACATCTATTTGTTATTAATTGGGTCTTCTAGTTTACCCTCTTTTACAGTACCTTTGCTTTCTAATTATTCATTTTAAACAAACTTTGCTTGATACACTAAAGTATTTAAAATATTGTATAAAATTACCTTCAGGCTTCATGTATAAAATATATATGAAACATCCAGTCTATACTGAAATGAAAGTCTATTTTAGTCCAAAAATCAACTCCCAAAACCCAAGTTTACTTATCAATTTAAAGATTGTACCTCAACTCTTATATAAAAAAGAAATCATTCCTTCTCTGACTAGGCTAGTGGAAGGGAAGAGTTTGGCCATCTTTAGAGAACCTAAACGAAGCACTGACCCACTTGAGTCTCACCACCATGGTGATATTTCTTGCCTTTTTGAATGCCTGGGTGGGAAATGGCAATGGCAGTGGCCAGGGACACATAGACCCTTGAGATGCTTTCTTTTCCCTGTGTAATGGCCCTCGACCTATCCATGGGTAATATAGAAATCCATAATTTTGGATCAAAAACCTGTCCTCGCTTGATAAATGAGGTCAGCATATACACAAGTATATATGGTAAAGGAATTTCATGTTAAGACTTGGGTCACTTTTCCAAGATATTAATAATTAATCAAAGGAAAAACAAGTACAGTAGAACCTCGGTAGTCCGAGGTAAACGGGCGGACCTCAGCTTGGTCAACCCGGATCACTCGGATTACCAGGTTTCCTCTCCCTTCGGTGGCCGCTTGGACCCAGGGAAGCGCGAAGCATGCTGCTTCCCTGGATCCAAGTGGCCGCCAAAGGGAGAGGAAGCCTCTCCGTTCAGCGGATTGCACTGAGGCTCGGACAAGCGGGGTTTTACTGTATATAAATAGTCATACTATACAAGACTAGTATAGGAAATAGTCTATTCTCATTGATAAAATAAATGGAGATGATAGATATAGCACTTTAAACCAGGCTTTCCACACAGTTAAACTGATGCAATGACATCATTTGGAATTGCTGTTCCAGGAGGGAGGGGGGAAAAGGGGAGTATGGATAATATGAGATACACATCTAAGGCATGTATAAAGCAGTGGTTCTCAACCTGTGGGTCCCCAGGTGTTTTGGCCTACAACTCCCAGAAATCTCAGCCAGTTTACCAGCTATTATGATTTCTTGGAGTTGAATGCCAAAACATCTGGGTACCCACAGGTTGAGAACCACTGGTATAAAGCATCATATAAGGTAAAGTTACCTTTGGAATCATATATATCGAGATAAGACTTGCATGGCAAAGGTTTGTTAATTGAATGGATGTATCAATTAATTTTTTTAAAATGGTCTACACCATAAAAAAAAACCTCTCCAAGATATCTCATTATATAGGTGTATGCAAATACAGGTACATCAAAATTCAGAAAAATCCAAATTCTAAAGCAGTTCTGATCCCAAGAATTTTGGATAAGAAATACTTAGTTTGTCAACTGACTGCTTACTGCTTTTCTCCCTATTTCTGTAGACTTATTTGAGAAAGCAAAACAAGTTGCCAGTTAATTGCAAAAGATTCCAGGCTTTAAAACTGAGAGTTACTGCTTGCTGAGAAAATCTCTACATTGAACTAATGGCTCAGCAGGCCTGATGATAAGGCACTGCTGATTCTTACAGGGTAATGGGCAGGTGTTGGTTGAAGCTTAGCGGAAGATGAGGACACCTGGGGAAGTAGAGTCAGCTTAAATTGGCATGCTTTGGAAATGTCCTTGATTTTCTGTATTCTGGTGCAATGTACAGCTATGGGGGAGCAAAATGGGAGCACAGCCATTCTGCCCACCCAAATGAAAATTTTGTACAGCTTTCAAACTTGTAGTATTGCAGTGACTTAAAATTTAGAAATACAGTTTAGGCATCCTATGAAAATGAGCAAGCACAGCAACACAGCAAAGCTCATAAATCCATGTGTGAGAGACACTAAAAGTCTAACTCCCTGCATTGCTTGAAATGTGAGGACTGAAGGACAATTTCATGGGAAGGAATGGGGCAGTGGACCCATTTCCATCTTTTCCATAGCTATGTCCTTTTACTACCCATCTATCATGTAGGCAGTATAGTTTTGCATTGGCAAACTATGGGGTGGGCAACTTAGGAAGGCATGAGTAGGGGGAAAGCTGCAGATTATTCACCACGAGCTATATCATGACTGCAACTTCTAACAATAGAAAGCACTGTCCTGTATGTTCACTTCTGCTTCTGATTTCAAGGTTTTAGGTGATTTAGGGCTTGGGGTGGCTGTGACTCCCCAATGAAAACACTACCACCCCCCCCCCCCCCCCGTCTTTTGTACTTACTTTTTCAGTTCTGGGGTGGCTTGGGTATTCATGTGCAGCAAAGTCACTTTTTGTTCATGTCTGAGCTTAGTGGTTGGCATTTGCTAGTTATATATTTATAGCTGTGAATGTAATAGAAAATGAGCTCTATATTAGAATTAATTTGACTTAATAGAATTTTTAATAGAAAATTACTGTTGTATATCCAAATGCAAACAGAAACAGTGTTTGTAGAGTGTTCCCTCACTTATTGCTGGGGTTAGGTTCCAGGACCACCTGCCAGGCCCGGCCCAACACAGGATGCTAACCACAACCCCGCTTTGGGCACCATGTTCCCAGGGGTGCTATTGAGCCCCTGGGAGGCGGGGCCACACCTAGCCCCCCCCCCTCTGGTGCCCTGGCCCTGCCTCACGCGGCGCACACCCACTGCGGCGGGAGACCTTCTAGGCCGCGGCACGCAGCTCGGGAGGCGGGGCCAGAGATGGCCCCACCTCCCATGCTGCGCACCCTATCCCAACCAGGCTGCGGCAGGAGTCCAGTCCTTCCAGGCTGTGGCGAAGGCCCAGCTGCGGCCTGGAAGAACTGGACTCCCGCTGGAACCTGGCTGGGACAGGGCGTGCAGTGCGGGAGGTGGGGCCAGAGCTGGCCCCACCTCCTGCACCCCACACCCTGGCCCCACCTCCTGCACCGCCCGCACCGCGGGAGGCATGGCCGGAGGAGGCGGGGTCAGGGTGTGTGCGCATGCGATGCGCGGAAGGGCGGGGGGCACAAAATTTTTTTGCGTACCCCTTGAAATTTCCTTGAGCCGGTCCTGCCACCCACAATAAGTGAAAATCCACAAAGTAGGGATGCTATATTTATTTTAGTATTTATACATTATTTTAGAAGTTATACACTATTTTAAGTCTTTATCAACCAATTGTGTATTGATGAATTGCTTCCTTCTCCTCCCGTTGCCACTTGGGCTCCTTTTCTCTTTCTTTGGCTTCTCCTCCCTCCCTTCCTTAGGCTGTAAATTGCAATATTTTATTATTTATAATATTCTTTTAGAGTTTATTGAAAAACCGCTAAACAGCGAATCCGCGAAAAGTGAACCACAAAGTAGTGAGGGAACCCTGTACACCCATTTACATATAATCTAACCATCTTTAGTATATGATGATATTGTTCATCAATATTTTTCTGCATTCTTTCTTTTTTACAAAATCTAGGACTCTAGGTGGTGTACATGAATTAAAACAAATGCAGATTTAGGGGAATGAAAGCCTTAACTATTATAAACTAATACATCTATATTTTTGTTAAATTGTCTATACAATCAATTAAAAAGAAAATAAAAATATATTGAGAGTAGCAGACTATTTTTAAGCATTTGCATTCAGTTCTTACAAGACTGTGGAACCAGTGAAGTTTTTACTCATCAGCAAAAAGATAGCAAAGAGGGGCCTATCCTAATCAAGCTTGGGAAAGAGTTCCAAGGTCTGGGAGCAGCCACCATGAAAGCTGTCTCTGATATTGTGGTCAAATGCTTCTATGAAGGTGGCGGGATAGAGAGAAAAATGTTTGTAATGAAGATCTTAGGTTTTATATAGGAAAATACAATCCTTCAGATATCTTGGCTCCAAAGGCAGGAGAAACATATTTAAACCTGATTTAGCAATTACAGTAATTTAAAAAAATCTATCCAGTAAAAGAAAAATATAATAGCAACAGAGAATATCATAACATCCTTGTTCATAATCTGAACAAGACAGCATCAAAACATTTTGCTTTCTGGGGTGAAGGACAAGCTGGCACCTCTCTAATATATAGGCTCTTTGAATTATTTTGAAGGCTAGTTTCTAAGTGAGCATAGCAAAAATATTACTCCTTTTGAGGAATAATATGGATTGACGTGTGAAGGGGATGTACCCCCCGTCTCTAAATAGAAAGGCATTGATGGAGTATCTTTCTTATAAATCTCTGCAGGTTTTTTTTTTTAAAACGTTACTAGTATGAAAACACAAAGCAAACATTCATAGCATATTGATTTTCAACAGAAAGAAGAAAGGCTAGCTTTTGCAGGGAAGGACCTCTTATATATCAAAAATAAAAATAAAAATGTAGGTCAGCACTTTCATTCTTCCTCCTGCTTCCTGCCTTGAGTGAAATCCAAATTTGGAGATAATTAGCTCATGGTCAGAATTACACTCAGAATGCAACTGATCTTTAGCATCCATCTAACCAGTGGGTTAAGGGGGAAATGAATCACAGACGTAGAGAAAATATTTTAAAAGCATAACTGATTATTAGGTTGAATAATTTACTCGTACTATAATAGTGACAGCAGCTGGTTATGATTGCTTTAATGGGTGGTTATTAAACATTCTGTTGAAGAAGCCATCTATTGATTAGCAACTCATTATGCTAGATGGAATATTAATATTCAGGTATGATATAGTTCTAGGTCATTTTTTCTAGAGTTAAATAATTGTGAAAGGCAGTAGCCATTGTGACCTGTGTAGATATTCATTCTGCAGTGCCAAGAGGGAGTGGGCTTTGCCTGTATTGAGATTCCTCCAGTAGACCTGTGACACTTAACTCCTTAAAACCACGCTGAAAACCCAGACTATAAACAAAGCAAGTTATTTATTGAAGAATATATGTAAGCAATAGCAAATCAAAGTTCAAGTTCAATGAAATGAGGTTGTAGTCCACCAGATACAAGATACTTGAGAGTCTTGAAGCAAGGGTCCAAGAAAATCAAACACAAGAATAAACTTCAACAAAGTATCAAAATTAGTCCAAGGAACAGGAACCCAAACTGCAAAAGTTCCAGGAACAATGACTTGATAATCCAAAATTCCCCAAGAGAAGAACAAAGACTGGAACAAAACTCAAGATACAAGGCTACATGTACTTGGCATGAAAATCCACAGGAACATGGTAACAGGATTCTTTGAGTCCATGAAGAGGAACCACACTTGATGAGCAAAGTTACCACCTCTGAAAATCTCTCTCAGAGGTGTGATGTCCCATGGGCCCCTGGGTCATGACCATGGCGCCATTATGGATCAAAGTGATGAGGAAATGGGATTTCTGCCGTTTCAGCAAAAGGCTGTTCCTTTCCAGATGCCTTTTGTTGACAATTCTAGCTCATTAAAAAGGACCTTGAACAGGCGCCTATTCCCAGCACCTCTCCCCCCTTTGTGAGAAGGGAATTTTGGGAGGCTAGCCGCTCAGAGAAAGCGCAAACACGAAAAAGCGCCCGATTTGCGGCTAGACAGAGCGCTAATTAGCTCGTTTCCGCTGAGAGTTCTTAGGGAGGATCGCATCTGGCCGAAGATGTTGTTTCAGTTCTTTTCCCTTGGGAAAAGGAGCATTGGACACCTGCTTTGCAGGAAGATTTGAAGTTCTTTAAAAGTTCCCTGCACTGGCTAGTCCTTGCAGAGTCAACGTGTGAGTTTGGAGGAATAACTTCATTTCCAGCCAAGTATGGACTGCGTTAAGTCCACTGCCTTCCAGCCTTGTCGTGCTTTGCCCAGCCGTGTTCCTTGATTTGTCTTGCCGTGAATCCAGTCTTGTCTTGTCGTGTCGTGTATCCAGCCTTGTCTTCAATTCCTTGCCTTTGGACTTGTTTGAACTCTAGTGAAAGACTTGGACATTTTCCCCACTCAAACGGCTTGGAAGTTTGAGTGCATTTCGTTTTTGGATTACAAACTTTGAACTCTAATATTATATATTGGACAATATATTACTGGACTATATTTGACCTTTCCTGAAAGGTCTATTGATGGACTATATTTTCTACTTGTTTTCATTTTAATTCCTTAATTCCTTAATAAAGATATTAGATTGTTTATTGGCCTCGGTGTATTTGGTTTCCAGTGCTTTCGCAGCCAGGGGCGTCACAAGAGGTAGCTCTTCTTAAAGCTGAAATCAAGGCCTCTTTCCATGGGAAGTTTGTTCAAAACCCTTTCTCATTAATATCTGCGCCTCAGAAACTCCCTTTCTTGTCTCTGTTGATATATAGCTTTCTTTCTGTCAACCTTGTTAGCCTTATCACCACTGGAATGCCCATCTGGCAGAAGAAAGTTCGACCTTGACTCTCCCAAGGAATGCGGTTCAAGCTTCCTGCTTGAAACCATTGTTTGCCTGTTCCCAGAATCCTCAGCAACCTCCTCTAATTCTGGCTGTCCAGAAACAGCAGACCCATTTGGCTACATGAGAATGCTAGGTTCCAACCGAGAGTCTACTGGCAAGTCAGTCTCAGGTATAATCACAGACTGAACAGGCCCAACCCAAGGCTCACAAGGCTCACCTGACAGCTCAGGTGCAGTCTGGGCTACAACACAACTTTTCTTCTGTATGACTTTTTAAACATTTTTTGCCTGGTTGAAGAAGCCAGTGAAGTTTCAAAAACTTGATCCAAGTGTTTTTTGCATTTTGGCTGGGCAGTAAAGGGATCACCTTTTGTGGATTTTGTTTTAATTTATAGAGTGGATCCTATTGGAAAGAAGGTGCAAGATTAGACTCTCTTTTCTTCTGGTCTTAACCAACAGCATCTTCTCTATCTAAAATCCAATTAGTTATTAGAAGAAAATAGCAAATTCAATGGTACATTATTTGTTAAGCTCTCATTGATTTCATGGATCTACTGTAATCTGAAGTAACAATTTGGTTGGGCCCCTAAAACAGGGATATTCCCATCTAACCCTCAGAAATATTGCAGCCTTATCACACCCTTTTGAGATTTCCCTAAATTCTTCACACATTTTGTCCCAGGGATACCTCAGTTCCCACATGCCATTTTTAATTTGAATTTAATTTTCAGAAAAATTTGGGTGGTGACTCTAAATTTTGATAGAGTGTCAATTCAAATGTAAAACATTGTATCAGTAGGTCCCACAATGGTGGTTTGGGTGATGTCAGGATTAAATAATACTTCTCAAAGCAAAATGCAAGATATATTTCCCATGAGGCTCTGCAGTTGTCATCAAGTATATTGACTTTGGAAAGGACTGCTTGGCCGATAGATCAGGGTATCTTGTTGGTCTAATAATAATTTCAAAAAAAATCATTTCATTTACAATTTATGCCAGACCCAAACTTGCCTGGTGGTGTTAGAAGCTAGAACAAATCTGTCTTGGTTAGTACTTGAGTGGAATTATATCAGGTTTCATGGTGGGGCAAAGGAAAAACTCCTATTCAAAGCCTTAATTCTGCAGCCTGGGTGTTTTAGACAGATGGTTTCTAATAATGCCAGTAAAAAAAAAACACTGCCTTGTAAAAAAAAACCTGACAGGTAGTGGTAGCATGCATTACAAATGGGAAAATAGTTTTCTCTGAGCATAAAATTTCATGAGTGAGGCGGATGTTTGTATAATAAAAATCATCTTTGGAAGCTTCTCATCACACCAAGACTCTCCAAAAATCTCAAGATGAGTGAAATGGTTTTTTATTGTTTTTATCCAGCAGCCTGATCTATTTCACAAAGGTTACTAGGAAAACAGGTCAAGGTCAAAGGCAACCAGTAAAGTATTATGATTAAAGGAGAATCATTGTGTTGTGATGTATGTCTCATACAAAATTCAGATAGGTTCCAAGCACATCCCCTGAAATGTGGGACATCACTGGTGATTAGGGTTTCCCATGCTAATCGGGCAATGAATCATCTCCAGGTTTTAGATGACAGTAAAGGAACTGTCCTAGGTGCTGGACACATTTGGGAGAATGCTTGAAGCAAAATTTGGAATGGATTACTTCCCTACTGAGATGGTGGACACCAACCGCACTTGTGGATATCAACTCCTCTCCCAACCCCATTTCCTGACAGGTGTAATTGTGCTGGACATATTTATATTGAAGGCTGACTTATCAATCTAAAAAAAAAGTGGTTTTTGTGCCATCAAATTGTTTCTAAGGTGAACCTATCACAGGATTTTCTTGAGCAGATTTGTTCAGAAGGGGCTTGCTGTTGCCCTCTTCTTAGGCTGATAAAGTGTGACCTACCCACAGCCAGATAGTGTTTTTCATCATCAAGTGGAGATTTCTGTCCTGATCTCCCAGAGTCCAGTGGTCAAACCATGACACTACAGTGGCTCCTAAAACAAATAATAAAGAGGTGGTTTATCGAGGTGATAATTCCATTAAAATGGCACTAAGATTAAAAACCCAAGTGATTTTTAGAATCATTGCCTCAAGGCACGTTTTAAATTAAACAATTAACAACTGAAAAAAACATGCAGTCATCTAACCAAACGTTTCCCCTTTTGCTTTCATCAGTAATGTAGAGCTGTTACATTTTAAAAGGCTCTGAAATGCTTGAAGTGATAATTTTGAGAACTCAAACAATAGCACCAAATTTTCAGAAGGGTAGTGCATGGGACAGAGTTGGGCAAAGTGTAGCCCATGGGCTGTACTGAATATCCCCATTATAAAGTCACCAAGTTCCTTGTAATTTGGGGAGGGGGTAATGTGATATCATTTCTATGATTCTATTCCTGAAGAAATATTTTTGTATTCAGGTGCAATCCAAAAACCCAATCCATCTAAAGTCCCCAAAACATAACTAGGATTAAACCTTGTAGTCTTTCACTCTGATTTATAATAATCCAGGGTGGATATGGACCATGGTAATGGATCCCATTAGCCCAAAGTTGTTTCCAGGTCTTCTGAAACTGCCTATCATTGGGAAACGGCATAATGGTGTGCCAGAAATATTTAAAGCAAGATAAAATACCCTATATAAATATGTATGTTCTCAAAGGTCTCACACCAACTAAAATTGGGTGGTTGGAAAATGTTAAACTGGTGTTCAAAGGGAAAAAATGTACTGTGTTCTAGTTGCTTACCTCAGCATTTTAAGGGTAATGCAATATAACAAAAAGATATTGTTAATGAAATGGTGCAGAAAGGATTCTTACTTAGGATAATAATCCTAAAGACAAAAAAAGAAGATCACAATGAGACCCAAAAAATTTATTGGAAAAAATGACAATAAATATAACACATAGTAGTGTCAGTAATTTATGTAATGCAATTAGAAAACAACTTGTGTGGAACATATCCAATACAAAGAACACAAATAATATCCATGGTAGCACAATAGGTTAAATCCTTGTGCTGACTGAACTGCTGTCCTGAAGATTGGGTTGCTGACCTGAAGATTGCCAGGTCAAATCCGTGATACGGGGTGAGCTTCCATCTGCCAGCTATAGCTTGCAGGGACATGAGAGAAGCTCCCAGTAACATATCTGGGCATCTACTGGGCAACGTCTCTGTAGACGGCCAATTTTCCTACACCAGAAGTGGCTTGAAGTATGTTCTCAAGTCGTTTCTGACGCAATTAAAAATGTGAATAAGACAATCCAAAATATATTTGGACATGTTCCATATGAACTCTACATAAATTATATGTTATGAACCTCACATGTATTACTCATCCAGGATTGTTACAGTTATTCTTACAGCTACATTCAATTTTTGAGCTATATATTATGTTTTTGTTAATATATTTTCTTCATAATCATTAATGTTTTACTTGGTTCAGATTCACATTGTTCTTGGATTTAATTATTTATATAACTGACACTACTACAGGTTATATTTATTGTGATACATTTTCAATAAATTGTTTGGATCTTATAGTGATATTTCTTGTCTTTAGGATAGTTGACAGAAAGAGATTGCCACACTAGTAAGTCAAACCAGAGCTTTTACTTTCTTGACTAGTTTTCCTCCCATGAATTCCTCGGGATGTGATAAAAGTGAGATGGGGAGATTGGATATGAGACCAGAAATACCCTGCTCTTCCCATGGTGATGAGGAACATCTGATGAGAGACCATAACAACTGTAAGATAACTAGTTTTTTGGAGTACAAGACCTAGAATCCTCCAGCCAATGGTAAAGATAAAAAGTAACTGAGAAGTTCTGGAATTGAGAACTTTGGTTGCACCAAGTTCCTGAAATACATGACACGTGATAATTTTGTGTTGCCAGACAGGAATGCAGATTCTCTATATACCTTTCAGTTCAACCTGGAAGGTCAATGAAGGGGAGGGCAGCATATACATTTCTCTTCCCCACTTACACATTTGTAACAGCATTCCTCCATTCAGCCATCATAATGTTGACTAGAGATTATAGGAGTTGCCATTTACAAAGGTCTGGAGGGATACACTTTGTCTACTCCTTCAGTGTCTTAAGATTGAATAATATTCATATTGAGATGTTTCATATATGTTGGAAAAAATATGTTCTTGTTGCCCAAAGGTTCAGTTGTTGTATCTGTTTCAGTAATTGCTGACCCATAATGATTCCTGACTTAAGAGCAGCAGGAATAGATGCCAAAGCATGCCTGGTGGAGTTAAAATCACCAATTTACAGTTAATTAACAGGCTGGCAGCTGCTTTTACCTCCGGGGCTTCTCTGCTCTTAACTTATGGTTAAATATTCATTTGGCTTTGGCTTGACAGGTCATGTTCTATCACAGGTTTAATAGCCTTGTTATTAAATGGCAAGCCAACTATCAAAAGCTTCTGCATTGCACCCCTCAGTATGAGGAGCAGCAGGTAATAAATTGTTAAGAATGTGACCCATTGTACAAGGGGTTTCTGATGCTGTCAATCTGACTAAAGAGGCTGAAGGGACTCTGTTATCAATAAAATATTTTGAGTGGATGATAAAATGTGAAAGAAGGTAAAGCTTAATTCCCTTCTTCTACAATAGATCATCACATAAACACCATAAAGGTATATAAAACAGTTTTACAATGTAGCTAAAAGTGTGACACCTCCCCTGTAAAACAAGAACATTATTATAGATTGCTCTTTAATAATCTTTCATTTATGTTTCTCAAAGAATACCATCAGCCTCTTTTCCCCTGCTGTGCGCCCGCTGAGATCAATACTAAATAAATACCTTTATTTTTCTGTCTCAGAGATAAGCAGATGATGGCAATTCCAAGATTCAAGCACTTATCTGTAAATGAATAAAAAGATTCGGAAGCAGTAATCACTTCTTTGGATTTATCTCAAAATATGTCCTCTTTGGGGCTGCCCTTTCCAAATAGCTATGAACTCTTTTCTGAGATTCTGTGCATCATCTCCTTTTTTGTTGGTGCTTTCCTATTGTACTCAGGAGGTTTCATATCAAAACCTCAACCAATTATCCTCAGAAAGTCTCAAGGAAGATATGAAACTGAAAACATAATGCATACACCTTTAACAGTCCCAATAAATGTATTCCCCACAAAATAGAATAACAACAAAAAGACTAATGAGCAGTGTTCCAAGAACATGCTGAAATTCTCACAGAGAAGGCAATAGAGAAAAGGCAACAATCTTTGTACACACATTCTTTGTAATTGTACCCACTTGTTTTGTGTGCAAGTAGACTGTGGAATTCAAAGCCTGGTAGCTATCCTGACCCTTGTAGTCTCCCTCTATCCACTCCCAGATTAGCATCCAAAACTGAACTGCCATATATACCACCTGTATAAGTAAAGAGCAGGGTTGGTGCCAAAATTATGGATGCTGCCATGTCCCATGGAGAAGTTGAGGATCATTTCACAAAGAAAGTAAAAAAAAAAAAAAAAAAGCACCAGCATTGCCTCAAGGGGCCAGCTGCCCTTGGCTGCCACTACTGCCATGTTCCTGACAAGATGATATTATTATTCGTGCTAGGAGATATGATCAGCTAAATAGCCTGGATCCGAGCCATATTTTTTTAAAAATGACATTCAAAAAATATTTTTCCAATCTTCTCAGAGAAGGGAATGGATCCATTTTTTCATAAAATTTAAGATACAGTATTAACTTCTATTTTAAAAAGAAATGGCAAAAGGTGAGCATTTAGATCAGCTGTGGCCCAGCAGTGGGCTGCGAGAACGAAAATTGGTCCATGAACCTCCTCCTTCTTTATTTTATTTTATTTTATTTATGCTCTTTCTGCAGAGCTGACCATTGCATTGGATAGACCACATCAGCTCTAGATTATTAAATATGGGTTTCTGTGGGACAGCTGATGGCAACTACTGGATGGCATATGTTCTGTATCATAAACTGGATAGCTGATATGGTCTGTCCAATGCAATTTTCTGAGTCAGCACCCCAAATAACCAAACTCAATCTAAAGTTGACCAAAAACTAATTTGCAACCCTTTTGGTACTAATGTTGGAGAGTGGTCCCTGTTCAAAATGGGACCTGGTCAAGTGGGCCCTGGACAAAGTGGTCTCTGGTCAAGTGGGCCCTGGTTAAAAAAAAGGTTGGGGACCACTGATTTAGACCATCCCAAGGGAATGTTAAAAAAAAGCATCACAATCTTTACTCTCTTGGTACTCCTTTGAAGGGAATCACCAAAGACCCACTGCCACCACTTCCATTATCCCTCCCAGGAAAGAAGAAGACCAGAAGAAGGCCTGTAGTGGCCCCTCGGCATTGAGATTAAGAACTTCTTTTAGGTTCTCTTGGGATGAACTTTTGCCTTTTGCCATTCTACATTGCCACTGATAAGTGTTAAAGTGCAGTGCTTACATTGACCTGTGGATAAATCAACTTAGATGTTTTTAGACATTTGTTTTACTAACATTTCTAGACCTATACATACACTAGCTTTTATTTGCACACCACTACCTTTAATCCATCATGACCTAAATTTAATTGCTAGTCCTAATTAGAGTAGGCCTGCTGGACCTATTGCTATATAGAATTGAAAATGTTCAGGTTTTCTTTAGAACAGTGGTTCTCAACATGTGGGTCCCCAGGTGTTTTGTCCTGCAACTCCCAGAAATCTCAGCCAGTTTACCAGCTGTTAGGATTTCTGGGAATTGAAGGCCAAAACATGTGAAGATTCACAGGTTGAAAACCACTGCTTTAGAACAAAATAAACTGAGCTTAGAGAGCAGCCTTCTCAGACCAGTACAAGTAAGTGAAATAGTGTTCACCAGGAAAGAAACACTATTTTTATTTCAATTTTTCAAAATGGCATAAACCCTATAAATTAGACTATCAAACAGTCATTTATTTTGCAAAGCCTACATTTCCAAAAGCAAGCTTTCATAGCCCTTTACTTTCACATGCTGCCCACAGCTATGATTGATGGAATATATTTTTACATCCCTATGGCCTTCCAATTGTGGAATTGATGATTTGCCCCATTATTTGTTCTTTTGTTTTTTGTAGGCAGAACCAGTACTTTCTATATATTCACAGACTAAGCAACAAATAATATTACTTTGCTGTAGATACAGCTATGTGAGATCCGTTTAGAAACAGTTAATTAGCAAAAAATATTTATATTAATATTATATCATACTGAAATTTAATTTCCAGGCAAGCAGTAACTAATCAGTTTGATTTGTTGTTTCATTAATGTATTTGATTGTAATATTTCTAAGTTTTATAATCTGTTGAACATCACTCCAGAATTTTTGATATTAAGAAATTTAAGCTAACCCAACTATTTACAATATGTTATATTTAGAGAATATCACTTCCAAACAGGGCTGGTCCAAGGTAATTTTCAAGTGTAGGCGAACAGAAATTTTAGTGCCCCCCCCCCCAAAAAAAACCAATCACTGAAAAATAAAAGTGTTGGATAAGCGAAAATGTTGGATAATAAGGAGGGATTAAGGAAAAGCCTAAATAAAGAACAACGCTCTGAAAACAGGGGAAATCCAGACAGGAAGCAATCAGGGCCAACTAACATCCCCCCCCATCCAAGGATGCCCCCAGGGAGGAAGCAGCCAGGCTTTGAAGCTGCAAGGCCATTAAATGCTAATCAACCTGGCCAATTGCAACATTCACACTAGCCTCAAACAGACAAGAGCTCTTTCTCCCACCCTGGACATTATTCCACAGATAAATAAACCCCACTTGCCTTGCTTCCTACAGACTTCACAACCTCTGAGGAGGAGGCGGCGCCGGCATGCAGGGCGGGTGCACGCCGGATTGGGCCCACCTTCTGGGCAGCGCGCACTCTCTCCAGCCGCTTCAACCGGCAGAAGGAAACAGCTGGAGAGCACGCACACCACCCAGAAGGCTCAGGTCAGCCGGAAGGTGGCAGCATGTTATTGAAGGCGCAGTTGAGGCACTCCCGTGTACGCCTCAACATGCATGCGTGCACATCCAGGAGCACCTCAACGGCTCCCCCTACAAGATGGCGCCACAGGCAAGTGCTTAGTTTTCCTGGCAGTTGAACTGCCCCTGCTTCCAAATAAAGCTATCATAATAGAGTGAATAATTTTACAATGGTCTGCCCTTTTGACAACTGAATTAGCATTCAAGGTGGTGGTATCCCTTCCTGGTGAAAAAAATTCACATAATTAAGACTGCTGTTTCTCCTATTTAAAGACAATGCCATTTAATTTTGCTTCTCTATCCTATTACTAATGTTAAAATAACAGATGCCAAAAACAACAGTATTGTTGTTGCTGCTGCTGCTCCTTTTGCTGCTGCTGCTGCTGCTGATAGTATTATTATTATTATTATTATTATTATTATTATTATTATTATTATTATTATTATTTCTATCCCACTTTCTCTCTCCAAAAAGAACCCCAAAGCAGCTAATGCTCAAAACAATATAATACACAATTTAACAACTTCAAACATACAAATATTTAAACAAATTTAAATGTTGAAATTATTAAAAATAAACAGTTTAAATAATTGAAACCAAAAATCCCTATCAACATACATTAGATTCATGTGTGTAGGATATTTCACCTATAATTTTCTTTGTACAAATACAGTTCTGCATCACTTATTTTTTTAAAAAAGGAAAGCGCACACCAGTTGATGTCATGTACTCATGGTGCTTTTTGGTGATCACTTTACTCGACCATTTGCATACTGAGCAAATGACAGAATCATTTCAATGCATTATTAAAAAATGTTCACCCCGAACCTATAGAATTAACCCATTGACCTGCACCAAGAGTATTATAATGTCTGTATAGTATTTTGAGGATTACGGATGTAGTTTTTAAACTGGCTTATCATTCTGTCTTTTAAGAGGTCTTACTTCAGAGCAAGAAACTCTCTCATGTGAACTGAATGTATTGTTCTGCCTTTTCTTCTTTACTTGATTTTCATAAGGGTTCAAACTGTTTTGCTCCTCTTCCTAGAGGAGCATTATGCACCATTCCTAGTTATCATAATAAGTTGCATACTAAACAATATTTAAGCACATATGTACATATTCAAAGTTCTGTGTGCTCACCCTTTCTGCACTTTAATTAGTGCACTAGTTAAAAATGTGTGTTGGTGAAAGACAGATAATCCCTTTATCAGTAGGGTTGTATTTTGCACTCTTTACCTGGCCAGATGTGTTCAGAGGCTTATGATTCAAACGGAAAACAAGACTAAGCAATGATAAATAAATCAGCCTTTTGAATAAGTAACCAATCCTACGGATATCTAGCATTATCACCTTGTGTCTTCTATACCCCTTACCTTTGTCTTCTTCGGAACTGCACATTAAGTCAATCAAAAAACTATCTGCATATCCATGTCATAATCTTCTTCAGTTTCTCACCCTTCACAGGGATATCCTCACAATGAATTAGACCTTTAAAAACTTCAACAGTCAGCTATTCTTCTTCCCAAGGAGCACCCTGAAAACCAGACAGGAGCCAGTATCACACGCAAGCAGTTTAATATATATATATATATATATATATATATATATATATATAGGCAGCATATAAAGTCAGTATGAGAAACAGTCCTTAATGTAGAGTCTTTAACAGTTCAAAACAAATTTAGCAATGTCCCAATTGTAATCCACAAGTGAAACTCTTTAGTTCCACCAAGAAATAGAAGTTAGTCCATAAACCAAAAAACAGGAACAAGACGCTGCAAATCTGCAAACTGTAATCCACTTAGAGAGTCCCACCACAGGAAAAAGGAAAGCAAGGTAAACAAAACAAGGTCTACTCGAGAGTCACAGGGAGCAGCGTGGCTTGGATAGAAAGTCTTGACTCAGGAAAAGGAAAGCAAGGTAAACAAAACAAGGTTTACTCGAGAGTCACAGGACACAGCGCGGCTTGGATGTAACTGAAAACCAGGCACAGGAACAAGGCAGGAAACAAGGCTAGGAGCTGGATACTGGAACCTCTTCCGAGGAAAGTAAAGTTCACACCGCAACGAGAAACACAAAGGAGAACACCTTTAAGGATATCCAAAAGTTGCAAGAATATGGGAGTGCATGACGCACAAAACTTCACATGGGAAAGTTAGTCATTATCGAGCCTGAGATAATGACCTTTTACTTCTTCTCACACCCTCCCTTCTGCTTCTATCTCTCGTGAAAGATTCCCTCCGATTAAAAAACCTCTCTTCGCCCAAGTCAACACCATCTGGCAAAAGTAACCTTGAGGAGACATCGGAATGCTCTCCAATTAGTGGACCTCCTGGCACCACCATTTCAGGCAGCTGCAAGGGCAATGAGCCTCGTTCCAAGTCTGGAATGGCCCCTAAATCCGAAGTAGAATCTTTTTCCAAATCCATCTCTGTAGGAAGTATAGGCCGTGATGGCTGAGCCACAACACCTGTGATGAAAGGGAAACCCCTGGCCTATCCCTGCATGGATCCTAGCCAAATTATTTCTCAGCCAATCAAGGGCAGGTGTTCGTATATGATGTCATGTATTTCTCTGTAATGGGATGCTTGAGTGGTGACTCGATTCTTGAATTCCTTTTGGCCAAATTGTAATAAACTTATCTTGGTTGCCTTCAAACTTAGAATGCTTTGTTCTCTGTTCTGGCCAATCTGGTTTAATGGAAGATCACCATGCATTACATGGTTTTAGCTGAAATCACTTCAAGAAGACTTCATTTCTTGCATAACCATGTGATGAGGAGATGAGGGAGGGCATGCAGGGCACCAGGAGCCATCCTGCGCACCTTCCATTTCACTGGTGCAATGGCACGGCCTGAAAGGGCCATGTGAATATGCCCTAATGGTGTTCTGAAACTGGGAAGCTGGAGAAGCAGACATGCACAAGGGCATAGCAACACAAAGGGAACATTGGAAAGAGAAACTGAGAAAATATAAAAAACGACAACAAGCCCAGAGATGCAGTTGGCAGATAACTTTGTGGAAAAGACTGAGCACTTAGAGCTGAAAGAAAGCAGGGAATAATAATAGGCTACAAAAGATGATTAAATATGTAGATGGAAAGGATGAGGTATGTAACACAGGAATCTGTAGGAAATGGGAGAAACTGGTAAATAAAATGTTTAGAAAGTCTTCATGGAGAAAATCCAGGTTTATCATGAGAGGAGAAACTTGGCTAGCCTTCTGAGGCTACTCCATGAGGCAATCAGAATTATGTAGAAACCAAAAAGGAAAGTGGTAGTTCTCTTTTTCAGAGCAATAGTACATAAGAGTATTTTCTTTCATCTGTGGATTTAAAAAAAACATAAATTATGATCTTCACTATCTTGGGAGTTCTTTCTTTTCTTCTAACTTTTCTTTTTAAAAACCTTTTCTACATTTTTTCTGGTTTTGCTTAAGCACATCACTTTCTTTTCACTTTTGATAAAAATTATCATGATATTGACTGCCATCCCTGTTGTGGCTAGTAGGTTATAGACTAGGCGCTTAGCCTTGTGAAGCTTGAGATTTAAGATTCAAGCAGGGTGTGAAGAACTTTGATTATTGATACTAAGCTGCTATTGCTCTGGTCTTTGATCATTATGCAACACAAACAAATTATCATTAAAAATAAGCTGCTCCTATTTTTTTTTT
This sequence comes from Anolis carolinensis, assembly GCF_035594765.1. Classification (NCBI taxonomy): domain Eukaryota; kingdom Metazoa; phylum Chordata; class Lepidosauria; order Squamata; family Anolidae; genus Anolis; species Anolis carolinensis. The sequence goes on from NC_085845.1 coordinate 108,926,688, forward strand.
TTGCAATTGTGCAATGTTCCTTGTGATGAATCTTGCACCCCCTCTTAATAGGAATATTTCACATAAGATTGGTTTCCTGCCAGAGATTCAGAGCTTTATAGATCCCCATGGCCAGATGAGAAAAGACACTCCCTAAGGATTTATATTATTCTATTTTATTTGCTTTGTTTTATATCCTGCCCTCGCTCCCTCATTGAGGGAGTCAGAGGATCCCAGACTGCCTCAGTTTTTCTCTGAACTAAGAAAAAAAAATCCTTTACTCTTGAAGTGATGGAAAGCAGTGAGAATCTACACGCATATCAACCTCAGAATTTCCATATAATGTTCATGTGCTAATTTTTATGTTCAAGTGCATATTAGAAACAAGCACTCTTCAGTTAACTAAACCTTTAACGAAGCTCCTTTCTACACCCAGCTAGCTTTCCCCCTTCCTTCTCAAGTAATTGGGGAAACCACGTTTTATTGATTAGCCCATCGGCCGTATCAAAACATTTAACACATAGACATACATACAACATACAACATACAACCCGCGGTAAAAAAAAGAAGTTAAAATAAACAAGCTGTTAACAAGACCCCGTTCAGGTCAAATATCTGCATCACCTGCACAGTTTACCCCAATTGATTCCAGATATGCAATTCTCAGTTGTGTGGCTTTGAATAGGAAAAGGGCTGTTTTGTGTGTTATTTTAGGATTCTGGCCGGCCAACAAAAATGAAATTTTAATATGTGGGTCCCAGTGTGTTTTGTGAATAATGTATGGTCCGAGGCATTGGTGTCTCTCTTTCTTATACAATTCACAGCTGAACAAAACATGTGCGATATCCTCCACCTCTGATGCTCCACAAATACAAAATCGTTCGTTGTATGGAACTTGATTAAACCTTCCGTGTTTGACCATCGTATCCAGCTGCTCAAAACGGGCTCTGGTAAATACCCTCCTGAGGTGTTTAGGCATTTCTGTTTTTAGATACCTGGCTGTTTGGAAAGTATGTTTAAAACGGCTTAACCATTTCAATGAGCCAGCTTTACTCAGGGTAGCAATGTCTTTTTGGCCTTCTATATCCAGTACTCGTTGAGCCACTATTTTTGGGTCTAGTTCTTCTAAGAGATTTGGATACAGAATCGGAAGTCCACAACTACTAATGTATTTTGTCAGATGAACTAGCCAAGAGGACTGATGTTGATTTTCTATCTGCTCTAACAGGCACAGTTTTGGCAGTCTATCATTTGCCATGGCAATCAATTTTATCCAGTACTTGTAGGCCCTGATTTTAGATAAGCCATCAACTGTGTATACTCCCAGTTCCGCTCTTACTGCAGCAGCTGGGGTCGTCCTGTGTACTCCTAGAAAACTTCGCAGGTGCTGTGATTGTGATTGCTCTAATAATGGTACCTGGTTTAGACCCCAAACTTCAGCTCCATATAAAAGCATGGGGGTAACCTTCGCTTTATACACTTTAAGAAGTGGGTCTAAAGATCCTGGTTGGCTGTGATTTGTTAATTTAAGCAGTTGGTTTACACGTACTCTTGCCCTGACTGAGCTTCTTTGATGATGTGGTAGCCAAGAGCCGGTCTCAGAAAAAACAATTCCCAGGTACGTGAAAGTGCAAACTTGCTCTATTGATTCACCATCCAGGAACCATCTATGTCTGTTATGTCGTTTGCCAAATACCATTATTTTTGACTTTGATTTATTAATAGTTAGAGCGTTGTTATGACAATAAGTGTTAAATCTTCTCAGCAGCCTACGTAGCCCGACTTGCGAGTATGATAATAAAATCATATCATCGGCATATAGTAGGATGTTAAAGTGTGTTTTACACAACTTAGGCATATGTACCTCTGGGTCCTTCAGCTGTTCGGGGAGATCATTTACGTATAAGCTAAATAACAGTGGTGCTAATATACATCCTTGTCTAACCCCTTTGTATGTTTCTACACTGTTTGTCATGGCTCCTTGCATCCCGAATCGCACTTTCAGGAAGGTGTTTGTGTAAAGTGCTTTGATTAGTGCCAGCAGTCTGGGTTCCATATTGAGATCAGTTAATTTTTTCCATAACGTCTCTCTATTTACAGTATCAAATGCTGCACTAAGATCTATAAAAGCAGCATACAGTTGTTTCCCTCTGCTGACATATTTTGCAATTGTATGATTTAAAACAAAGCAATTATCAATAGTTGATCTATTCTGCCTGAAGCCAGCCTGTTCTTCAATGAGGATATGTTTTTCTTTTTCCCAGCATTCAGCTCTGTTCAGGAGATATCTGGCATATATCTTGGCCACAATATCAATTAGGCTAATTGGCCTGTAGGAACCAGGGTCTTTTTTGTTCCCTTTTTTGTAAACCGGGACAACTATAGCCATCTTCCATCCAACTGGAATCTGGCAGATGTTATTTATGTGTGTAAATAAGCCTGCTAACAGGGGGGCCCACCAATCCAGATGTGTTTTAAATAGCTCAGCGGGTAAATAATCTTCCCCTGGGGCTTTATTGGTCTTCAAATTATTTATAATACATCTGATCTCATCTTCTGTTACTGGTGGCCAAAGGGGCAGGGCTTTTATTGATAGATCTTTACCTTGTGACTGTGTCTCTGTAGGTTCTGTGGAGGCAAACAGGTGGGAGTAGTAATTTTCCCAGTCCTCTGCAGGAATAGGTATGTCAAATGTAAATTTCCTTTCCTTCAAAATTCCAGCTACTGTGTGCCAAAAGATAGCTGAGTTGTGACTCTTAGCTGAGCACTCAAGCCCTGACCAGATCGAGACTGTATGATTTTTCTTTTTTGTTTTTATAAGTTTCTTATATTCTCGTCTCAGGGTTAACATTTCTAATTGAGGATTTACAAGATGTTGTCCCTGAGCACGTCTCATTGCCAATCTCAGCTTTGTTCTCTGAAGTTGGCATTCTTTGTCAAACCAGGGCGCTCTGCTCAAGTAAGGACCTTTAGGAGTGGATTTTGTGACAAGATGTTCCTTTAGACTACCACAGATATTTGTAAATGCATTAGAGACTGTCTGCCAATCTGCTGAGTGTGACTGAATTATTGAGTTCCAGTTTGTAATATCCTCTGTTTTGAGGCTATTGGCTATTGCTGTCATGTCTACTTTGGTCCAGGCAAGTCTTTTGTTTTGTATCACCTCAGTGTTGGCCATAATCCAGTTATCATTCCTATTATTTGGTCTTAAATCTGAGGGGCCCAAGAATTTCACACACACTGGTTGATGGTCACTTTCTTCCCTCAAAAGTACTTTGATCTGTGAAAAAAGATTGGCCTTGCCTGTTGAGACACATATAAAATCTAAGGCACTGCTTGTATGGCTAGAATGAAATGTATAGGGGTATACATAATTATAATTATAATTATTGTTATTGTTCTTACCTCCTAGGATTTGTAAATTGCACTTCAAGATCAGTGATGCCAGACTTATACCAGACCTATTGATCTTTTTGTCTCTTGAGTACCATTTTGGGTGATTTTTAATAAAATCATGTGGAAGGCCACCATATTGGGCTAGATCATGTATAGATGGGCCTAATTTAGCATTAAAATCTCCAAGTAAAATAATTATTGCTTGGGTATACGCTACTGTTAGTTCTTCCACTATTATATCTAGCTGTCTAGTAATTGGAAGATGTCATGTTTTTTTCAGCCTTGACACTGAGGGGATGATGATGATGATGATGATGATCATCATCATCATCATCATCATTTAATTACTTATTAATCGCCCTCCATCCAAGATGCTCTAGGCGATTTACAAGATAAAATTGTAAAGGATAAAAACATACATACAAATATTGATAAAATTAACATAGATCAAAAGCTCTAGTAAAGAGCCAGGTCTTGAGTGCTAGGGTAAAAGGCCCTAACTCACGCATGGCTCTCATATTGGGCTTCATTTATATTTATATCCTGCCACCATCTCCCGGAGGGACTCAGGGCAGCTCGCAGAATACTCAAGGTGTGACATACAAAATACAACAAGTGCAAAACAAAACATAGACAATAAACAGTCAAACACAACATCATAAATTTGCAGTACCCACTAATAAAAACAATAAAATACAGTAATTGCTGTATTTAAAACAGCAGTATTCAATCTCAGAATTGTAAAGTGCAAATAAAGAATCTAAAGGTCCTCATATGTATTATTAGAGAGTCTAAACTTGATTGAAGGCTTGCCAGAAAAGCCAGGTCTTTAAATGATAAAGGAGAATAGAAGAAACATAGTCTTTTGGTGTTGGGTTTCAACAGAATGACTACAGTAAACAATGCAATAATCAAAGAGCAGGATTCTACTCCAGCTTTCACTGTGCGCCCACCTATAAAAGATATAGTAAACAACAGGTGCTTCCAGGATCCCTTACAGTGTGTGTAAGAACAACAAGAAAACATATCTGCAAGTTTGGCCACCAAAGTGTAGTCTTAGAAAAATGGAGATTTTTAAAAGAAAAAAATCATCCTGGAAGAAGCTTTCAAGTGGACTATAAAAGTTTCAAAATTTTTATTTATGCAAAGCTATCTGAACTGATTGCTTAATTCCTTACGTGCATATTATTAGCTCTAAAGGAAATGTTTGCCAAAATATGAACTACTCTTCTTTTTTGGGGGTGGGGGTGTAGGAATCTAACTCTGTTCTTTACTTGTTATTTCTGCCTCTGGTACCAAACTTATTTTTAATGAAGTCATGTACAGGAACATTTAGGACTTCATCAGATGTTCTTCGGGCTCTTTTTCCATGTGCTTTGGAAATGGGGCCCACTGAAAATTCACAGAGGGCATCAGACTACATAATGGCACTTACAGTGGGATTCAATGGCACTCTATTTCTTAAGCACATGAAAATGGAGCTCAAAGACCATCTTCAGGTAACACCCAACTGCAATCTGCAGAATGTGGGAGAAAGTAATGAGAAGACAGAAAGGTGTGATAAGCATGTGGGATGCCTGGCCATCCCTGGAGACGGGGAAAGTTGAAAGATAATGGTTTAAGATTGTTCCCTCCACTTTCCCCTGCTTCCTCCCCATCAGTCTGATGAGGTTCTTAGTGACTAGAGGAATACTTGTTCTATGATATGATAAATAGAAATAACTGGCTACTTTGGGAAAACTAAGACCAGGAGACCCAAGTGCCTGTTCAGCCTGCTAATTCTGGTACGAACTGTTGCTGGGTAACTTGAAAACTTATACTAGTTCATTTTTATGGTTCTTCATATTTCCATTTGATTTCTTTCATATAGAGAATCACTTCAAGTAGATCTCTCTCCTTTGACAGCCATTCAAAGAGAAGTCTGTTACTTGTAAAACTGGATGCATGAGCTTTCTGGAAGGAGAGGCAGTTCTGTATGGACTGTGTAGCTATAGCCCAGCTCTTTGGAAGTTCAAAGTGTTGCTGTACTTACATTGATCTTGCCTTGATCTTGCTTTCTTATGAAAGCACCTAACCCAAAAGGTTTCTGATAACTCCCTGGAGAATGTTAAGTGAGCCATACACAGACTTCATTTCCTAGAATGCCTGTCAGGGACAACAGGAAGAAGTATATCACACCCTCTGTTCAGCAACACTCACTGCTCCAACTTTAGATGGAAGATTTGATACTGAACCTTCTATCACGGCTCCTCTCATTCATTGTGGAGATCCCACAGATCCTCACCCCATTCACTACTTTGGCCTCAGAGAAGGGCCAGAAGAGGTGTTGGAGTGATTGTAATGGACTGGGAAGGAAAAGAACCCCGATCTTCTAGATGCACAACTCTCACAAAGACAATTGATTTTTTTAAGTAATAGATTTGTCAGCCAAAATGCTGGCAAACCTGACACTGGACCATTTCTGATTTTGGAAGCTAGGCCTAGTCAGGTCTAGTTGGTACTTAGATGAAAATTCACTAATAAATATGGTTCTGTACTTCAGTAAAAGAAACAAGCAAAGTAACCTCTGTGTATTCCTTGTTTGACAAAATCCTATTAAAATTTAAGGGGTTGGCGAAGTGTGTTAAAGCACTGAACTGCTGAACTTGTGGACCAAAAGGTCCCAGGTTCAAATCCCGGGAGCGGAGTGAGCGCCCACTGTTGCTCCAGCTTCTGCCAACCTAGCAATTCGAAAACATGCAAATGTGAGTAGATCAATAGGTACCGCTCTGGCGGGAAGGTAACGGCGCTCCATGCAGTCATGCTGGCCACATGACCTTGGAGGTGTCTATGGACAATGCCAGCTCTTCGGCTTAGAAATGGAGATGAGCACCAACCCCCAGAGTCAGACATGACTGGACCTAACATCAGGGGAAACCTTTACCTTTTACCATAAGTCAACAGGTGAATAAAATAATATGCACACATAATATGTTTACATTAGTAATTACATTTTTAAAATGAATTTTGTTACTTAAATTGCTTTTAAAGTTGATTTATTTCAAAAAAAGAAGGCTTTGAAATATGAATTTTGCTGAAGAAAAATCCTCCTGAATGTTCCCTGAAACCCAATGTTTCAGAAGTAACGAGTAAACATTACGAGCAAACATTATTACATTAAAAAGTAGTAGTTTCAAAGCTTCTTACATTGCTTAGCAAACGTACATTGATATGCTCAGACTGGTTGAGCTGACACTTCTGCCCTGTTGGCTAGGGCTGAGTAGGAGTTTGGACATGTTGGGGGCTCTGATGTTGAGATCCTTTTCATTTGCATCCTTTACCCCCTTTATAGCTGCAGCCCTTTCCGCCATACAACAGAGGCTATTTCTCAGGGTGGAGCTTACTCTCAAGACTTTTCAAGACCTTCAGTGAATTAAAATGAATTTAGAACTTTATCTCACAAAGGCACTATTCCATGGCAGTTTTGAGATTATTGATAGTAGCAACATACCAGATGAGTACCCTCACTTCTGAACCCCTCTGTATTAGTAAAAACATGTTGTTTTGTAAGCCCATGGTCTCATGATTAATCTTCTGCATAACGTCATAACTCCATCTCTCTCCATTTCTACTGATCCATTTTTTTAAAAAAAATAAGCATTTAAAATTCTAGTTAGTTATTAAAAAATCTAAATCACTAGTTGCCAATTAGTTTCTTGTCATTGCTTTTAAAGTCCTGCATGACTTCTTTCCAGGTTACCTACAAGATCGCCTTCTCCCATATAATCTGCCCTGAAAACTTAGGACCTCTGTGGGATGTTGTTTACTTCAACCAGCCAGAACCAAACCAGGATCTGTCACCCAGAGGAACTTTTCATTGGCCACCCTTAGACTGTGGAATGACAGTTAAATGAGATATTAGAATTTAATACACAATTAATGACCTTTTTCTTTTGACAGGCCTAACAAATCCATTTTAAACCATGAATCTGAAATTTACACTTTATTTGTATTGATGTTTTAATCTTTATTCTATATATATATATATATATATATATATATATATATATATATATACACACACACACACACACACACACACACACACACACATATACCGTATATACTCGAGTATAAGCCGACCCGAATATAAGCCGAGGCACCTAATTTTACCACAAAAAAAACTGGGAAACATTGACTCCAGTATAAGCCGAGGGTGGTAAATTTCAGAAATAAAAATAGATACCAATAAAATTACATTAATTGAGGCATCAGTAGGTTAAATGTTTTTGAATATTTACATAAAGCTCAAATTTAAGATAAGACTGTCCAACTCTGATCAAATCATTATTCTCATCTTCTTCAATGTAAATGTGCTTATGTATCCTTTTAATAATAATAGACTAAAATAATACAAATAATAATAATAATAATAATAATAATAATAATAATAATACAGGAAAATAATACATGTAATAATAAATACAGGAAAATAATAAATGCAATAATAGTAATAATAAGATCAGAGTGAAATAATAAATGTATTAATAATAATAAAATAAAGTAAAATGTAATAGTAGCAACAATAATAGAGAAAAATAATAAATGTAATAATACCAATAATAATAGAGAAAAATAATGAATATACCATATATTCTTGAGTATAAGCTGACCCAAATATAAGCCATCCAGGACCCTCACCCGAGTATAAGCCAAGGGGGGCTTTTTCAGCCTTAAAAAGAGGGCTGAAAAACTAGGCTTATACTTGAGTATATATATATATGGATTTTTGTTTTATCTATGGATTTTAACTATGTTGTACCCTGCCTCAAGTCATGAGGAGGTGGGTCACAAATAAATTCAAATTAAAAATACTGATTTGGGATTAGCAAGGAAGGAGAAGAAAGACTGGGAGAGGAGGAGAATCCCATCCCCTGATATTTCAGTTACATGCTTGAACATAAATTGAATGCCTTCATTGCATCAGGCAAGTGACTGGAACATGGTGCAGATTACAACTATCAGTAGGTTTTTCCTTTAATAGTGAGGGATGAGTTTATCACAGGGAAAAGGCAAACTGACAATGGCAAACACATGGTGTTTTGTGATTGCTTTGCCTCCTTTGTGTGATGAAGTCCTGAATTAAAATGATTTCATCAAATAAACTCTGTTATGTTATCATGATACAATGTTACAAATGTTTCAACAAATCTTGAAAACATTAATAGCTTGGGCCTAACTTCCTGCGAAAGAGCCTGTTCTTCACAAAGGCACATTGTGTGATTATCACAGCAATGCATTACAGACTTTAACAAGTGTTATATTCAGGGCATAGGAAGAATCCAGCTATCATAGTTGCCAAAACTCATTTTGTCTAAAGGCAATCTTTAAAATTCAGAACGGGTCACAGACCTTGATAGGCAAAATAGAAACTGGATAAAATTATGTGTATGTTTGTGTCATTATGCTGTCAGACTTATAGTTCACGGCATTTCATTATAATCACAGGGAACAATAAAATTAATTGAATTAGTAAAAGACTGAGACATTGCTTAATTGAGATCACATAACAATGCCAAGATAGCAGGAACCTTAAATGCCTCTTATGAAGGTCACAAGGCATAAGACATGTTTAGGAAATGCTACAGGGACCTCTAAAATACCCATATCTAATGTGTCCTCAAGCCTTCCCTGGACCTCTCATTTGTACTAAGAGAAGTAAAAGATAAAGAAGGACCCTATGCATCAGTACCAGTCCAATGATATGCTCTAGTTTTGTTAGAATGTCTGATCTTGTTTGTCTCAACATTATACAAAAAAATCTCTGCATTTCTCAGAGGGGAAAAAATCAATTTAAGTGAATTTTTTAGCAGCATTTCTGGTTTTTTTGTCTTATTAGTTCTGTCCATTAAATAAAAATGAAACATCAATGTTGGTGTAAGAGAGGGGGAAATCATGGCACAGGATGACTTACAAACCTAATTAACATTCACAATGTAGGGGTGTGTAGCACATCTCACATCTAAATCTTTCCAGTCTTATTCAAATATCTCCTACTATTCAAAGTGGGGCCCAATATATATTTTAAGTTCCACATTCGACAAAATTAGTCAAAATTAAATAATAGTTCTACTTAAATATAGACTATTTTGATGTGTTGAATGGACGCCACTTGTAATAAAGGGTATTGAAAAAGAACTCCCTAGTTTCCATTTAAATTAAATAGAAACAAGGGAGTTCTTTTTCAAACACCCTGTATATGAGGGCTTATCTATACTGATGAAGAAAACTTTGTTTGACATGACATTTACCACACTAACCGTGCAGTGATCCTGTTAATGTCACACAAATGTAGTCAGCTTGTCATAACCAGCCACACATTGTCCCCGGTAAACTCACCCTGCTGCTAGGAGGTGTCCCTAAAAATAATCTGTTATTTTTGGCCACTCCACTATGAATACGCTGTTGTTTCTTTCTAAATAAACATATTTCTCTTAATTGAAGGTGTGGTAATGCAGATATAGGTAAAGGTAAAGGTTTTCCCCTGACATTAAGTCTAGTTATGTCTGACTCTAGGGGTTGGTGCTCATCCCCATTTCTAAGCTGAAGAGCCAGCGTTGTCCGTAGACACCTCCAAGGTCATGTGGCTGGCATGACTGCATGGAGCACCACTACCTTCCCACCAGAGTGGTGCCTGTTGATCTACTAACATTTGCATTTTTTTTGAACTGCTAGGTTGGGGCTAACAACAGGAGCTCACCCTGGATTCGAACCACTGACCATTCAGTCAGCAAGTTCAGCAGCTCAGCGGTTTAATTCACTGCACCGCTGGGTCTCCCAAATATACTGACATGCAAATATACCCACATGGACCTTCTTTTAAAAAAATAAAATGTAACCTCAAGAAAGAACTTCCTGGTGGGAATTCTTACTATCTGGTAAGAAATCTCAAAGAAAAACATTGTAAACTAATAATCATGGCTGTCGTGTATCAGGATCAGAGTGTCTACAAGGCTCATATGGCTTCACATTTCTTTTAGTCCAGGCAGACAAGCCCTGAATCATGGTGAAAACAAATTGGGCAGAGTAATTCTGGTGGACAATTCTGTGCAGGGTCTTATCATTACTGGTCCAGCTTGGCAACTAGCAAACATTGCTAATATGGTTTCACTTTTCCTTGATGTTCTACCCCAACTTTTTGATACTCTTCTGTCTCACAAGTACTGTAAGCATGGCTCGCATCATTATTGAGTTTGTATTACTCATAAAACTTTTTCTAAATAGAGTCCTCTTGAGAAATTAAGTAAAATATCTTTCAGCAGTTTGGATTTTCTCTCGCTCTATGGTTCTTTAAAGAAATGAACTATTTCAAGCTTTAATCATGTTTTTGCTGTAGTTCAACTTCTGTATTTTGTGGATATTAAACTGTTTTTTGAAAACTGCTGTAAGCCAGACTGAGTCCCAAACTGATGTTTTCTCTGCATGCACTACAAGCACAAATTGTTTTTGTTGCGGTTGGGCTTTTTAAATAAATGCTTGCTAATTTTACCTGATTTTCTGACATTTTGTCTACAATATTGTGGTATGATCTGGTATGGGAGAAGATCTGTAGCCGGACACTATGAATTATCACCCTGGGTGACATCAACCCATTGTGATGTCACTTGTCATCACCCATTGTGATGTCACTTGTCATTATACACTATAAATAAAAATGTATTTATATAATTGTTTTAATTTTTGTATAACACTTTTTAAACTATGACTAAAGAGTGGGATTGTTAGCCATCTTGAGTTCCCATGGGGGGAAAAGTGAGGCATAAATAAAGTAAATAGTAGTAGTAGAATAGATCCAAAGCATTCTTATAGTTAGATTTGACATGTTCACATGGACTAGTGGAAGCAGCTAACTTTTCCACACATTTAAATTATTTTAAAAGTTAAAATGTAGCTGCTACCCATGAAGTTAATACCTTGATTCTAATGCTTTTTAATCTGTCTCAACATTTTAATAGCCCTATTAGATGGATTGACATGATATGATGGAGCACTTGTTGCTCTCAAGTAGTTAATAGCTGCTTCTAAATTGCTTAAGTGTTCCTGTAATAACTCCTCCCACCTAAAATCTCTTGGTGGGAATTGAATCAAATGAGTGGAAAGTAAAGGGAAGGTTCTGCTTTATAGAAGAGGAAAGAGAAAAAAAAATATTGGGCTGTTTTTGGTACATGGGCTTTCCCTAGAAACAGCAGATTCTCATTTCTTCTACTACTGATTATTTGATAGCTTTGATGTCAAAGTGGTCTGTATAGAAAGGGAATCATCATCATCATCATCATCATCATCAGCTGACCCAAAATGCAGACTGTGCAAGGAAGCCGATGAAACCATTGATCATATCCTCAGCTGCTGTAAGAAAATCACACAGACAGACTACAAACAAAGACACAACTATGTGGCCCAAATGATTCATTGGAAATTATGCCTCAAGTACCACCACCCAGCAGTAAAGAACTGGTGGGATCACAAACCTGCAAAAGTATTGAAAATGAACACACAAAGATACTGTGGGACTTCTGAATCCAGACTGACAAAGTTCTGGAACACAACACACCAGACATCACAGTTGTGGAAAAGAGAAAGGTTTGGATCATTGATGTCGCCATCCCAGGGGAGAGTCGCATTGACAAAAACAACAGGAAAAACTCAGCGGCTATCAGGACCTCAAGATTGAACTTCAAAGACTCTGGCAGAAACCAGTGCAGGTGGTTCCGGTGGTGATGGGCACATTGGGTGCTGTGCCAAAAGATCTCAGACGGCATTTGGAAACAATAGACACTGACAAAATTACGATCTGCCAACTGCAAAAGGCCACCCTACTAGGATCTGCGCGCATCATCCAAAAATACATCACACAGTCCTAGACACTTGGGAAGTGTTCGACTTGTGATTTTGTGATACGAAATCCAGCATATCTATCTTGTTTGCTGTGTCATAATAAAATAATAACAACAACGACGTTATTTTTGTATCCTGTTTCCATCTCCCTAAAGGGACTTGGGGTGGCTTAAATGGGAACAAGCCCAATCTGACATAGATTAAAAACACAACTCTATAAAATTTAAAGCAACATCATAACAACATAAAAACAATATCATACTGGAACTCAGAGGTTAGGAGCTTGTGCAGTAGAGTTTCAAGACAGGGCTGGTGAAAAAGTGCAGGAACCAACAATAAACTAGGACTAGAATAGCAATGTCATTTAGAAGGTTAAATCTATAGGGCAGGGGACAGTGATAAAGTGAAGGAACTGATAGTAAGTTATAGTTCGGGGGCCAATTATCTGGTGAACCGTTTAATCGAAGGCACAGTGGAACAGCCACATTTTTAGGTCATCATCATCATCATCATCATCATTTAATTACTTTTTAATCGCCCTCCATCCAAGATGCTCTGGGCAATTTATAAAAAGTGGACAGGGTGGGTGCCAGTCTAATGGTTATTTCCAGCCTAACTGAGAATAACCAAATGCATGTCGTCTATGTCTTCAGTTCTGTGGAGGCATCTACTTGCCTTGTTTGCAGAACTGAGAGGAGGGATCTTGAAACAATGCAACAGAGGTTTCTGGAAATTGGTGTAATATTAACACCATCATTTATATTTGTATTGATTTTGGATATATACAAATCTTTCCAAGAAAACCCTGTTATAGGTTCATCTTAAGGTCACCATAAGTTGGAAATGATTTGAAGGCACACAAGAAGAAATATGCATGCCACTCATCATCATAATCTAGCAGGCTAATAAAGATAAATGTCCTGAGTTTTTAAATAAGAGGTCATATTTGACATTTTAATTTTATAGACTTCTGGATAGGGCTTCAGATCAGATTAATACTGTGATATTGGAGTTACAATTTCACAATGGCAATTGCCCTTAGTGCAGATAGTACATGTACATTTTATGGTTATCACAGTTTTGAGTGGGCTAGGAGCTGCATTATAGTGTCAGTGTATATGGGGACCATTTTCTGCTGGAATGGCCACTGTTTTCACAGCTGTCTTGTAATCTCTAGAGGACAAACTTTATTTTAAAAAGTTTTATTTGTTCTATGCAAAGGTATGCATCATAGGCTTTTATCTATCTTCACTATCTTACAGAGAGGTTTTGCTACATTGCCTACAATGGCTTTTGGAAAGCCATCAGTAGGATATATTTAGATGAAACCATATAATGCGGCAGAAGCCTTTATTATTATCTGCATGAACTGGTCCCCCCTCACCCCAAATACTGGTAGATATAATTCTTTTGACAAAACTGGTCACATAAATATTTAAACCAATTACTTTATATGTAATACACTTTGGAAAAGCTTAGTGAAAGGAATGGTGCCCTGTTCAAGTATGGGAAGGATTCTTCTCTCCTATGAGAGAAGGATTAAAGGCTGGTGGAGTGTAAATTTTCTCTGGTGTCCTTCTTCTAGTATTCTGTTTCACTTGTCCATCAGGCATAAGGATATACTACCTCTGTTTGCTTGTAGTACAAATTATATGGTGTCATATTTCAGTGGATTCACTGAATTCAGTGGCTTTTAGAACATTTGAAATAGATCTCATCAGTAGAGAAGGTTCCTCTGAAGAGTCACTAAAATGAACTGAAATACTGCAAAGCCACCTTTCTTCCTGTGATGTATTCATTTTCAAAATCATAGCAGCAATATCAAAATGTTATTTTGGAACAACATATCTTTGGACTTACCTGGACCACTTTTTTCCTTAACAAAACAGCCTTTGGAAGTTTTCAGGACAGATTGATTATCTTTTAAATGGGTTGCCTAGGGCTTCATGAGAACCACCACTCCTCTTGATGTTCCTCCAGCAACAGCAAGGGTGTCCCTCTGGGCAGCTAAACCTGGCAATTCTATCTGGATGGACCCCCATGAGGGTCTTCCTCCAGGGGCAAACCAAGAATGGGCAACTTGGAAGTCCCTAAACAGACTGAGAAGCGGAGTGGGGGAAGATCTAAAGACAACTTGGCGAGGTGGCACTACCTGGAGGAATCCTCCACCTTGTGTGACTGTGGAGCAGAACAAACAACTCCGCATATGTATGCTTGCCCACAATGCCCTGCCTCATGTACGGAGGAGGAGTCGTTTAAAGCTACGGACAATGCGGTTGCTGTTGCCCGCTTTTGGTCCAAAACTATTTAGTTGCTTGTGATTTCCTTTTTTCCCTCATCATTTTGAAATGTATTTGTCGTACAATGCTCTTAACACGAAATAAATAAGTTCCATTCAAAATCATAGCAGCAGGAAAAAAATGTTACTTTGGAGCCACATTTCTTTGGACTTATCTGGACCACCTTTTTCTTTACAAAGCCAGCCTTTGGAAGCCTTCATGAGAGACCATTCATCTTTTAAATGGGTTGTCTAGTTCCATTAAATTAGGTTGAGGGGTTGAACAAAAATACCAGTTTTTCAAACCTAAGTAGACATTTGGTCACCTCTTTGTTTTTATTGCTTTTGGGACCATTTTGCAGTTTGTGCTCTACTTTGTGGATCTTGAGTCAGATAATTGGCTCACAAACCTGCTAAAGCCGCCCAGCCTTGCATTATGAAGTTGTTTAATGACAATTGAATATTTCAGTAAAGGGTATTAGAATGTATGTGTGAGCTGTTTTGATTTATTTTTTTCAGATGCCAAAAGCACTTGGATCATCTCACCATGATGGCTGCAAGAAATTTGAAATACTATTCCATACTCCCTGCCTCTGAGATTTTTTTTTGGATGAAATTAAAATATATGGTATTTTCAGATTTGCTTAATATATAAATCAGGGGTGTGCACGGTGCTGTTTTTCAAAACAGGCTCTGGATCATCCAGTATTTTGGGGCACCGACTTGCCCATAACTGCATGGGCAACGTGGCATTATTTTTTCAGACTCAACAAAACATGTGGTGGCTGATAACGGCTGCTTTTGGTTTCTTTCAGCTACCCATGGAGCGTGCGCATGGGGTTTCCCTGTGAGCCCTGCTGCCTGAGCCAATCAGAAGAAGAAAGCCGCTTACATATCTTTTAGCCAAGCTGGTCTATAAATACCGGGGCGAGCTCCTCCATTTTCCTGTGGCATCCTGGTTGTTGAGAAAGAGAGATTGTGTGTTAGCTAGTTAGCTCAGTTCATTGTATCTTTCAGTGCCATCGCTATTTTAGATTGCTTTTTGCCTAAATTATTTTCCTTTGGCAATTTAATTTAATTTACTTAGTACGGTGTAGCCTCCAGTGGCCTAGGGGATAAAAGCCTTGTGACTTGAAGGTTGGGTTGCTGACCTGAAAGCTGCCAGGTTCGAATCCCACCCGAGGAGAGCGTGGATGAGCTCCCTCTATCAGCTCCAGCTCCATGGGGGGAAATGAGAGAAGCCTCCCACAAGGATGGTAAAACATCAAAACATCCGGGCATCCCCTGGGCAATGTCCTTGCAGACAGCCACTTCTCTCACTGCAGAAGCAACTCCGGTTGCTCCTGACACACACACACAAAAAGTACTTCAGTATCTCTCAGTCCTTTATTTTCCTATTTCGCTAGGAATGTGAGGGTAGATGTGCATTGGGTAGGGGGTTGTGAGTTTAAAAGGTATTTTTGTGTGTTTGTTTAAGTATTTCTTACCTTTTTGGTGGGGTGGTTTAGGGAAGGGAGGGGATAGCCTGACTCCCTTGAGTCCCCATTGGGAGGATTTCAATCTTTTTTCCATCTCTATCTTCTTGCTTGCTTGTATTCTGTCCTGCACCTTCCATCAAAAATGAGGAAGTTGCTCCATTGCCACCAATGGCCAGATCACAACCGGAAATTACGGCTGGCAGCCTGAAAAATGGCACCAAAATCGGGAAGAATTTTTTCCAAATTGCACATTCCAATATGCATCAACAATACAACAAATTGTATTTTAATTTGATACATATGTGCTGTCCTAAAAGTTCAAAGCTTACAACAAGGTGCAAATGCAGAACTTGATTCCTGGACTCGCCTGCTCAATAGTAGTGCAACAAAATAGATACAAATGCCTTATAGAAAATTACACCATCAAGGATTTATCCTTTTTGTGCACTTCTCAAGACATAACTGAAAATTATTGTTAACTGATGTCTAACTGACTTTGACTTATGATGACTATGAATGTGAGACCTCCATGCCACCCTATCACCAACTGCTCTGATCAAGTCTTGCAGATTCTGCCTTGGTCAGACCACATCTGGAATACTGTGTCCAATTTTGGGCACCGCAGTTGAAGGGAGATGTTGACAAGCTGGAAAGCGTCCAGAGGAGGGTGACTAAAATGATTAAGGGTCTGGAGAACAAGCCCTATGAGGAGCGGCTTAAAGAGCTGGGCATGTTTAGCCTGCAGAAGAGAAGGCTGAGAGGAGACATGATAGCCATGTACAAATATGTGAGGGGAAGTCATAGGGAGGAGGGAGCAAGCTTGTTTTCTGCGACCCTGCAGACTAGGACACGGAACAATGGCTTCAAACTACAGGAAAGGAGATTCCACCTGAACATCAGGAAGAACTTCCTCACTGTGAGAGCTGTTCGACAGTGGAACTCTCTCCCCCGGGCCGTGGTAGAGGCTCCTTCTTTGGAGGCTTTTAAACAGAGGCTGGATGGCCATCTGTCGGGGGTGCTTTGAATGCGATTTCCTGCTTCTTAGCAGGGGGTTGGACTGGATGGCCCATGAGGTCTCTTCCAACTCTACTATTCTATGATTCTATGATTCTATGATTCAGGGACACAGATGCTTTGATTAAGTCAATCTGTAATATGGTCTTCCTCTTTTTCTATTGCCTTCAACCTTGCCAATCATTATGGTCTTTTCTAGTGTGTCATATCTTCCCATGATTTGTCCAAAACACAGCCATTTCAGTTTAGTGATATTGGCTTTTGTGGAGAATTTAGGTTTGATTTGCTCTAATACTCATTTGTCTTTTTTAAGCAGTCCATGGCACGTGTAAAATTTTTCTCCAGTAATATTTTTCAAATGAGTTGATTTTCTTTCTATCAGTTTCCTTCACTGTCCAGCTTTCCAATATATAGAAATTCCAAAATACAATGGCATGGGAACCCTAACTTCAGTAATTACTCCATGTTTTGCTATTTTCTGTTAACAGTATGTTGTCCTCTGTCCTTCTAGTTTTCATGCCTTCTCCTACACCTTTTCCTTCTTTATGTATATGTTTAGACAGATAGTGTGCTTCACCTCTTTGCTAATTGGAAACCATTCCATTTGCATCACTTTATTCCAGGTGAAAAGGGTCTACTCCTTGGCTCAGACAACTACGGCTCTGTTACAGCTAGAGCAATTCCTCTCTTTCTGAATACAACTAGCAAGCAAAGTTCTTCTTTAGAATTTCTCAACCCATTAGGTCAAACCAATAACTCATAGTTGTTACACTATCACCTCCTTTATTATATCACAATCCTACTCTTTTCTCCCTTGTGAACTGGTTTACTTGTTTCTTCTTCTACTATGAGAAAATGTAAACAACCAGCTTCAGACTTTTATTTATTGTCATGCCAGCACTGTATTATAGAAGATTTAGAGGTCTACCTTTTAAGTATTATTTTAAGTCACTGAAACATTTCTTCTCTGGGGATAATGTATAAGAAAAAAACACCCTGTTGTTTGCTCTTTTTCTCATCTGTTTAGCAGTGACAAATTAAAGTGTCTTTTTCTGTTAACCTTGAAGGCTTCTATTGAAAGATATGGTTTCCCACAATACCTTCTGGAAACAGATGAATCCATATTATTGATTAACGCACATTGCCATTTATTTTCTATGTGAATACAGTTCCTGGCAATATGGTGTATTTATCACATCAAGCCCGACATCACAGTATTATTATTTTTTTCAAATTTCCCCCATGTAAACATAGGATGGGAGCATTTTTACTGCCTCTTCTTTGCCCTACACCTCCCTCACATTACTGATTTCATTATTTCGTTTCCCTCTGTTCCTTCCCTTACACATACCAAATCCAAGTGGCATGCCAGTTAAAATTATCTGGACAAGGAGAATAGGGTTTTGGGCCTTGCATTTGCTTGTCAGATGCGCTGCTATGTCAGCCTAAATATCATCAGAGTGACTCTATATTTCTTTAAAATACAGCATAGCTTAAGGAAGAATGGGGAGGAAAGGGGGCATTTGTGAGGAATGATCAAAGGCTAGTCAAACCCAGAGAGACTAACTCTCAGGACACCCAAGTACGAGTCCCTTTTAACAAAACGTCAATGCAGGCTGGTTAAACAAACCATGGCTGCCAAAGGGAAGCTAATCAGTCTTCCAGGACATAAGAAAAATCAGTGCAGTGTCTTGCAGTAGTTCTTAAATATTTTAAGGAAGGAAAAGAATTTCCACGGCTGTGATTAGATAAGAATTAAGCAGAAAGCTGTAATGTTTGCTAGACCTCAGTGTGCGGGGGTGTAAGGTTTACATCTAATTTGCAATTTGGTTGACAAAATTGCAAAAGCTTCTGGCTATGGCATGATGCCCAGACACAATGTGAAAATCCTGGCTATCTTACAAAAGCAGGAGAAATTAGTTTTGCCATGCATAAAGTTCCATTCATGACTCTTCACTAGGTAAATTCACAAATCCTTTCTAGTTACTAATTAAGATGTTTTATTAAAAAAATAAACGGTTAGATATGCAGCTACTGAAACATAACCAATATTTTAACTAACTTTCCTTAACAAATTCTTTCCGAAGTTGTTGCTTTCCAGAGATATTGATTTACAATCAATCTGGAAGAATGGTCACTGGGAATTCCAGAGCATCATGGGAAGATAGTCTGGCACACCCAGAAATGAAAAGACTTCTTTGACCGTCACATGGCATAGAAGGAGGAAGAGGGATAGTCGACCATGAGGTCGGGCTGTGGCGCAGCTGGCTAGTAGCCAGCTGCAATAAATCACTACTGACTGAGAGGTCATGAGTTCGAAGCCCGGGTCAGGTTAAGCCCCCGACCATTAAATAGCCTGGCTTGCTGTTTACCTAAGCAGCCCGAAAGACAGTTGCATCTGTCAACTAGGAAATTTAGGTACGTTTTATGCAGGGAGGCTAATTTAACTAATTTACAACACCATAAAACTGCCAGCAGCACATGGAAAGGAATGAGGAAGTACAGCACTCGGTGTCACTCATGGATGATGAAGCAACAGCTCCCCCTGTGGCCAGAATCGATCATACCCTCATGATGATAATAATAATAATAATAATAATAATAATAATAATAATAATAATAATAATAATAAGTTTATTTATATCCCGCCTCCATCTCCCCCGAAGGGGACTCGGGGCGGCTCACAGCAAAATCAGATACAAAACAATGATAAAATAAAATATGAAACATCAAAGAACAATAATAAAAACCAACAATAATATATACACAGCAGCCGAAAAAACACAACACGGTATTAAAACATCAAATTAAAAACAATGAGGTTGCAATAGCAGATAAGCAAGGTGCACATTATGAGTTACAAATTTTAAATAGATAAAGTGCGATAGATGATGCTGGAAATGTTACAATTGCCTCTGTGTGTGTCTATATTGTATGTTGTTTGTCTGATGGCATTAAATATTTGCCATATATATGTTCATTGTAATCCGCCCTGAGTCCCCTTCAGGGTGAGAAGGGCGGAATATAAATACTGTAAATAAATAAATAAATAAATAATAGGGACAGTCGTCCCACATTTCCAAGCCCAGGAAGAATGGAATGGCTGCCTGGACACCAGTAGCTGTTTCCTCATAGGAATCAGCAGTGGGTTTCTACACTGTCATAACTCAGGGGAATGCTCAAATTCCAGTGCTTGTTTTCCCCAGAGTGGGATACAGCCACATTAACAACCACAGCAATAACAACACTGTATTTATATTCCACCCTATCTCCCCAAGAGGACTCAGGGCTGATCACAGTACACATACACGGTGAATATTCAGTGCCATTTGGACAGACAGAATAGATCAGACAGAGAGGAGGTATGTTGTATTTGAAGTCCAGCTTTGGCGCCTTGGAGGTGGTGCTCGGATTCAGCCACAGAGGGTGTTGTTGCTCTATGACAAAGAACCATGAGAACTTCCTCCTTTCTTTCAGTCACCGGCATTTTATGGTGTCAGAAAATATCTCCCCTGTTAAATTAGCAGTACCTAATTTCTTTCCTTATAGCTCAGCTGTTTTTGAACTACTTAGGTAAACAATGAGCAGGGCTTGACAGTCGGGTGCTCACCCCAAACGGGCTTTGAACTAGCCACCTTTTGGTTGGCAGATCTTATTACTGCTGGTGATTAACCAACTGTGCTAAAGCTCGGCCATTGAGAGGCTGTCCCCAGATTAACCTAGATTATCCCATGTCCATTCTGTGGTCACCTGTGGGCTGATCTGACTCCACACCAACTTAAATGGACAGTGTAAATTGGACCAATGAGACAAAGAATTAAATCTTATGTTTCTAGAGTCCTTTAGTTTGCAGAACTCTAAAGTACAACTAAATCCATTAAGTCAGGAAATGAATATGTTTCAAGGTAGCTTCATGATGTTATGCAGTTATTCCAGTTCTCAAAGAGATAAATTCTTTCTTCCAGGCATACATCAAGCCACATTTATTTGCCCTCATAGATGTGTATGAGAGCAGAGGTGCTTAACACTTTGGCAGGATATGATCTTGCTATTTAAATATCTACCCATCTCATGTGTAAGGGTGATGACACTGCCACAACTTAGAGGGAATGTGTATTTCTTATTTGGCAAGAGCTAGTGGGCTGGCTAACATAAATTTCAATCCATGCATTTGAAACTGCAAGCAATACTGAGAGCAAAGGAAAAATAAATTAAATGTTAGTTCTTCCTTCTGAAAGGCCCATGGCAGAATGCCCAGAAGACAAGCAATGTACATGCATCATGATTTTTCTTTTAGGCTTTGGGAAAGAGGAAGATGAACAGCAGCGGACAGGATGAAGGAAGAATACACCCTCCATTAAATACACCCTCCATTAATAAAAGAACCTTCTTATTTTAGGTTGTTCAGACAGGATGGAAAAGTGACTTACTATAACACATAAAATCTGTGGATGCCATTAAGGACTGTCACTTGACTTGACAAGTTAATGAAGCCAGGATTATGAGAATATTATTATTTTAGTAGAGCATTATGTTCTAGTCAAATCCTCCTCATGGGTTCATACAGAAAACCTTGCTCAGATATCTGTGCCACTGCCTATTGCCATGATATTATCTTTATGGGACTGTCTTAGACAAAGAAGATACTGGAATCTCTCAAGTCCATAAAGGTTTTTTAATATATGGGAAGGAGTCACAAAGCTAAATTACAAATAGAAGATTGCAGTTAAGGAAATAAAATCCCTAGAAACTTTGCTTGATTAAGTCATAGTGACATCACACTCCCATCCCTTGCCTTTAACCATCATTTATTTTTTAAACATTGTCTTGTATTTTCCCTAAAATCTAACACAACATTAAAATATTCTTTGGTGATAGTATGGAAAGCTCTAATCATGATTGATTTAGCTCTTGTGAGGTCAGAAAATACTATGTCAGTGGTTCTCAACCTGTGGGTCCCCAGATGTTTTGACCGTCAACTCCTAGAAATCCTAATAGCTGGTAAACTGGCTGGGATTTCTGAGAGCTGTAGGTTCAAACACCTGGGGACCCACAAGTTGAGAACTACTCTACTATGTCAACAGAAAAATTTCTGACTACTATTAGTTAAGTGGCTGCTCACACCAAAATAAATTTGGGAGAGAGAATAGAACAGAAATGTGTACAACCTGGAAATCACATAGAAGATAACTGATGAAATTCACACACAAATCTCAACAATTATTTGGGGTTTTGCATGGCTCTAGTGTTTTTCTTTTTTTCACTACACACATAAATCTGAGCTAGGGATGGAAAGAACATTTTTTTTAAAAAAAAATACTGACTATTCAAAAATATGAGTGTTCAGGAACTCTGATGTGGAGTATCCATAACTGAGAAGAATCTTCACAGTTTACAACTTATTCTGTGCAAGTTATGTATAAGATTATCCCTCTCCATTGTTACTCAATATTTTATATAATAATAATAATAATAATAATAATAATAATAATAATAATAATAATAATTTTATTACCGGTACGTCTCAAGCTGCAGGGAGAGGCGAGGGATACAGCACAGAGATACAGAGGCTGCTTCTACACATCCATGTAAACTGGGTCAACAAATGGATTTAAGAGATCCAGTTTGCTTTGGAGTACCTACACAGGAATCCTGTGAACTGGTTGGAAGCTGGGATGGAGTCCACAAAGATCTCCTGAGCAAAACTGATCTGATCTAAGCATTATTTTTCCCTACCTCCTCAAGAGAGCTATACTTTAAAAAAACAGCTTCTCAGCACTTGACTACAGAAAAGCAAGGCAAGAGATGACAATAGAGCACTTCCATGGGGATGCTGTGGTTTCCTTTCCAGGGTGGAGTGGTTTGTTTGCCTTCTGGCCAAGATTTGTATCTGGTTTCATATTTTAACTATGGAAGCATTGGCTCTGTCCACGTAAGCATTTGGCATTCGATTTCCTGTTGTGCAGTATTTATACACAGATCAGTTTCAGTGGATTTTTTTGGCTTGATCTAGAATTTCAGGTGGGTTTTTTATCATGCTATTTCCAGCTGGATTTATGTTGTAGCTTGCATTGAGGGTATAGACACCCTGGCCTTGAGCTGGTTTTGAGTTGGATTTTAGTGCCTGTGTAGAACGACCCAGAGATACAACTGAATTGCATCATTATAGCGTACATACTACAATGGATCATTAAATGTTACAGCTAGGTATACTGAACATACAGTACTTAAACTCTAATGTAGTTTCAATTTTGTTATTGACGTTGCAGTCCCACTTAGAATTTTCATATTGGCTGTCCTGCATTAGTCTATCTTTTTCATCAGGCCCCAGAGAACATTTTCTTTCCTTTCATTTCCTTGTAAAAAATAGTAATGGAAAAGAGCTACGCCAATCTTAATGACCTTTCTGGAATATCACACAGGTGTGTGTTGCAGCTGTTAGAAGCAAACTGCATTTTGCTCAACAAATTTCATTCCCTGCTGAAAAATGCAAGAATTGGGTATTCTCCTAGAAAATATATTTTTAGAGTGGAATACAAAACTTCCCCCATGATTGGTATAACTAGAAAAGAAAGTCTTTAAAAGGTATGAGTCCATGCTTTTTTGTAAAAATGCAGGAAAATAAGCATCCCTTAAACACAAGTATAGCAATGTACATTCAATAATTTATCTTTGCAAAATTCTGTGTCATCTAAAAGCCTTAGAACGGAATTAGTTGGAACATAGACAAAGTATTTTTGCATCATGCAACTTAGTTGATAGATTTCAATGCCAAAAGATGTGGTGATAGAGGGCTATGAATTTAATTAATTTTGACATTTAAACCCTGTTCCCTGAAGATCAGTTGCAAGGATGTGTTAGAGAGAGAGAACAAGAGAAATCAGTTACCTGAATTTCTGTTATTGCTTCCCAGAAATACCTGGCTGGCAATTGATAGCAACTGGATGCTGGGCTAGTTGGACATTTGTTCTGATCTCTCACTGGGGTCTTTTTTTTTTAAACCCCAATGAATCTTACTATACACAGCTGGAGAAGATCAACAGGTGTGTGACTTAGCTACTTTTTAGTAACTCTTGCCTACTGTTATAACTACCAGTCTGCTCACTAAGCAGTGCCTAGTAATATTCTGAGAATTCCATGTGGTTACAAGAAGCCTGATAATCATTGCACCACTGAAAAGTCCTCATCCTTAATTTCCTTTTGGTGAGCTTTCATGTATTTGCACACTGGATGGTGTGTTTCAGGGCTTGTGTATGCCTTGTTCTGATGGCCAGGAAGTGTTTTTATTCTGCTGGAGCAGCCTGACTTTTACCTCCTTTGTGTCACCCCCGTTGTTCTCACCTGGCCACAGAGATCTGTATGAGCTCCTAGCCATTGTAGGTGTCTCTGCTGAGATCCAGACAGGCTTGCTGCATAACCAGCAAAGAGGAGGAAAGCAATCTTTCCTCCTTTTTCTAGCTGCATGGGCAGTCTATTCTGACACCAGCAGAGGCACCTACATGACCAAGAGGCAGGAGAAGAGATTGCCCAATCCTTCATGCTGGTCATGTGAGTGTCCCATTCTTATGTCAACAGAGGTTCCTCTGATAACTAGGAGCTCTCATGGTGATCCATGGTCAGGAATGAGGGCTCTTCCAGTCAGGTCAAAAATCCAAAAGTGGGTGTCATTTTAAATCCCTCTTCCTCTTGGGATGGAGACCTTGGGATGGAGGCCTAAACCCCATGCTTTTGCAGGGGTGGTGTCCAGATACTCACCCCTGCTGATTCAAGATCAGCAGGGGTGGGCATGGAAACTGCTAGCCTCCCCTCCCTCCATTTCCCTCTCCACTTACTGGGAGAAGACTCCAACAAGGCCTGAAGTCTTTCTCCCTCCTCTCTCTTGGAAAGGAGGGCTTTGGGTAGGGGAGGGGGAATTTCTCACCCAAGGCTCTTCTAGGGAAGAGGAAGAGAGGCAAAGGCTGCAGGCCTGCATCTGAGGAAGACTCCAATAAGTTGAGTGGGAAATGGGGGGCAATGAGGGTGTCCAGGCAGAGGGGAGAGAAGAAAAACACATGTTTTCCATGCCTGCAGGAACACATGGGCATTGAAAGGTGCTTGTTTTTCAGGAAGAATCGGGTTTGAAGGGCAGCTTTTCTAAATGTTTCCTAGCATTTAACCCGATTCCTCCTGCATTTTGGCTAAACATTGTTTAGTCACCCCTCTTTTAAACCGGTTTAACCTGAGTTATAATGCATGTGTAGAAGGGCCCTGAGTGGTGGCGATGTGTGGATAATGATATGTGAAGGAAAGAGTGATTCTGGTGTCCAATCAAGACAGTGGATCATTTCAAATGAGAAAACTTTGAAATATTACCCTAACTTTTCCCAAAGTGGTAAATACCAGAAGTCACTGGGAATCAAAGGGGACAGTCAGCCTTCTACTTGGAGTAAACTTGGTGTTTTTTCCCAGGGGGATGGTGTTTGCAAATGTAGACAAGCACTCAGTTAGTTATGGGCACCTTCAACAGTTATGTGCAACTTCAATCAAACTGTGGAACAATGCTCCCTATCATGAGCTGCATCACCCATTAATAATTCAAGTTGACATCTGGTTTCAGTTCAAATAAAAGATAGTAGGACTGGGTGCTTTGTTAGAAAGATGAATCAACATGTTTCCTGTAGGAACGTAGGTGTGCAGCTCTTCTCATTTTAAGGATGTGGGATTTTGGAAAGGAGCACCTGGATGCTGCAATTGTTTTTGCAAGGGCATCTGCCACCTATGAGATTATATCAGGCTGCTTAATATTAGGGGGTGCTTGGCCATGAGGTATTAAGTTTGTGCCTCCCTCTAATTCCTGCCAATTTATTCTATTCTATTGGTGTAACAGTGCTCCCATATCTCCACTGGGGGACTTAAGCATACAATAAACACCAAACATTGTGACAGCAAGACATTGGTCAAGCTACTTACATTAGCAAAGGATGGAGCTAGATATATTAATTCATTTTCTGCAGTTGCTGAAAGCTTGTCATAGTGCCTAGGAATCTTGTGGTCTTCATTTTTTTCTTGAGTTATGCTCAAAGGGGCCATGCAGAACTTTATACAAACATATTTCACATAATTTAAATCTCCTGGTTCTTTATAAAAGTGGAAACGTGTCTTTCTGAATTCATTGTTTTCCATGGACAGAATTTTTGCAGGTCACATCACTTAGCATGCTAATCTGGGAGCAAAAAACTTGCCACCAAACCAGGTAAAAAGTGAAAACCTTTTTTAGTCCCAAATTCATTTGAAATGGAATTCCTGGTGTTTTAGCTATGACTTTTGTACTGTGTTACTGGTTGCTATGGATGTCTGCATTATTGTTTTACCAGTTTTGTGGTATTTTATAAAAGCTGTACATCAACTTGAGTGCCTATCAGGTAGAAACAAAAATATTCCATTTTATAAAGAAATGTTAATGAGCCTCTAAGAGGAGAGGCTGATTTTTTTACTCTGTTTTGAGGTATATGATAGATGTACTTCTACTCTTGGGAAAAAGTTAATAAATGAATGCTTCGTATTTCATATTCTCACATGGATCTCATACAGAACCACAGTAACATGGGACTAGTCAGTTTAGGTTGTAGTCCCAATTGCTAACAATGTGGGAGTAGTGCTTGAAAGATACATTAATTGTAATGGCCACAGTTCACTTGACTTCTTTCCAAGCTATAGTTATATTGATTGGCTGACCCTCAAGTGAACTTAATGGCCCATGACTATTAGAGGCAATGTTATGACACATTACCAGAGCTTTTGTTTGAATGGGTTAGAGCAGTGTTTCTTGAACTCTGTTGCTCCAGATGCTTTGGACTTCAGCTCCCAAAATTCCTAACAGCTGGTAAGTTTGCTGTGATTTCTGGGACCTGAAGTCCAAAATGCCTGGAGGAGCAGAGTTTGAGAAACACTGTGTTAGAGAAACACAAGATGATCAATGTCAATCAAAGGTTTATGACAATGCTCAACATCATTTAGAGGAAATATTATTTCTGTTTAGTGGTGGAGATAGAACCTCTTCAGCTACGTTGGAGCTGTGGTTAGGGAGGTTGTGGTAGTGCTCTTTCCAATGCAGTGCAATTGATATTTTATTCTTCAGAAGTTTGGTTCCATCTGATGAGCGTAGAGGGTGTATGCCATGATTTCTTGGTCCATAGATAACCTTTATGTAAAAATATGCAGGTCAAGAATAGGTTTCCACAGTCACTACAGACCCACTGCCAAAACTCTACATTTCAAAGGCCATCCTACTCAGACATGAGTGACTGCTGATGATGGAAACAGAAATCCTTGGGGCTTGGTTTAATGATCTTCCAGGAGCTCTTGTCTTTAGATTTTGAAGCAAATCACTTTATTTCCTTCAAAATGTGGTGCACTACTTGCACTGTGTTCAAAAGCTCTCTTGTTTGTTCTGCTGAATGGGGGTTTGCACTTCTGTCCCAAACACTATGACAAGCTTTCAGCACTTCTGCTGTTCTGCACCATCTCTGATGCTGAAAAAAGCTTGGAATCAATTCTTTAGCTCCACACTTAGGGAATGATTCCAGGTTCTTCTACTTCTATGTCACTTTCCAACAAGTGTTTACCTCCTGTGTTTGAGAATTGACCTCTTCCTCAGAGACGTTCCCTATGTGTTTTTCTTGTAAGACAACCTCTTCCTCTGAATACATCTCAAGGTGTTGGACTTTTTCCCCAAGTTCTAAGTCACTAATTTGTACTTGCTGAAAGTATATTACCCACATTCTTATGCAAGAACACAAATATATTCCATTTATTACAGGTGACTACATGAGCAGTTTAAGTAGAGAATGGAACAGAAATCTGAGCTTCCTCTCAAACTCCCCCAGCAAACTCCCTTGTTTGTCTCACCTGTTCACCTTACTTCTATACTCTAAACTCCTGGAACTGGTGCTTTAGCTATATAGAGAGTTTAATTGAGAAAAGTCAACCCTTCATGCATTCTTGTCCTTGAAATATATGCCATAATTTGTTTACAAGTTCTCTCTTTCAGCTACTGAAAGTGGTTTACTGCTTCTCCACAGAAATTGGATCTGCATACTTGAACTGAGGTGAAAAATATAATTAAAATGCAGCTTTCTTCATTTAACTCATAATCAGTTTTTCCATCTATTTATTTTAAATCACATGGGTGAGCTGGACCTAACATACAATTGAGACTGATTAAGCCTTTTGTTCTGATTAGAAAAGACTCTGCATTAACCTCTCCAAGTTCTAGCATCCACACTAAGTATCACTTATCAATGCAATAACTCAGAATCCAGTACTTAGCTTGGATTAGATACTAGTGTTACTTTTGCCATGTAAATCTTAGTTTGACTTTGAATTCCTTCAAAGTGACTTCACAGTTACTTTTATAAGTCAGGTTTACAAGGCAGCCTCTCTATTTCTCTTCAGGGGTAGATTTCTTTAAAAATTGCTAATCATTTTTGTTGGGATTCATCCTGGACTACTCAAGTCTAAATGTAGTCAGATAGATGATAGAGTTAGATTGAGGGAATCCTTCCCCTGTTTCCAAAGCATGCCTAGATAGGATTCACCATTGTTTCCTGCTTCACATCCTTTTTAGGTCAGCCCACCCTTTGATGTTCCTAGAAATGTAATCTCTTCTAGGGCTTTGACGTAACTTCCCCAATTTGGTCCTTTGGAATGTTTATGGCCCTAGAGAAGAAGCGACCCACGAGGCTGACCGCCATTCCAGCTTCCTGCTTTGTTCCAGAGAGGACGCACCTCTGTCCTCTATTAGTCAAGATGTAGTTATCTATAGAGCTTTGTTATTTTAATCCGTCTATGTGTATTAGATCAGGATAGACTAGCTAGATAGGTCCTAACCTTTTCTAAACTTCAATGGATTTCTTTTTACCTCAATAAATGCTTTTAATCTTTAAAGCTAACTTTGCATCCATTTTGCCTTCCTGATGACTGCAGAGGCCTTCCAAACTCACACCCGCAAGTCTCACACTGCTGCAATTCTTTACTCTGCTATTTTAATGGGAATTTACCTCATAAAGAGGGTGATTAGAGCTTAACAGCTCTTCCATTCCCAACAATTTTAATATAAGAACTTTGGATGCTGATACCATTTCACAAAAGTAATTCTGCTCTTCCATGAGATAACACTTTTTCCAAAGAAATACTTCTTATATCTGAGAAATTAATAAGGTAGGCTTAGTTCTTCAGTATTTTATTTAATTGTGAGAAGATGTCTGCAGATTTGGAGAGCTAACCTAATAAAGCATTTAGGATATAACTAAGTGTTCTAAGTGTTGGAGTTATCCCACAGTGTTCCTGCAATGCGGGATAGCAGCTACTTACTAGGGCTGTGCACAGATCAATTTTTCAAAATGGGTTCTGGCTATTTTGGCTCTTTCGGTCAGCCATAACAGCACAGGAGCTGCCACCATTTTTTCCAGCCACAATGGACCACGTGGCTGTCGATGATAGCTGCTTTCCATTTCTTTTGGCTACATGTGGAATGAGGAGAGGCAACCGCTCACCTCCATGGGCTTTCCCATAAGGTTGTGACCTCTGCTGCCTGCCTGAGCCAATTCGAAGAAGAAAGCGGCTCACGTGCTAGCTAGCTGTGAAAGAACATTTGGGGGCTTTGTTTAAATATTGGGGTGATTTATTGAAGGGAGGGAATAGTCTGACCCGCTTGAGTCCCCACAGGGAGAATTTAATTCCTCCCCAGGTCTATTTGAATGATATTAGGGGGAAGGGCCTTAGAAAAAGTGGTTTCTTAAGTCTGATGCCTTAACCCAGGTCTAGTTGAAGGATATTACAGGAAAGGACCGCGAAAAAGTGATTTCTTAAGTTTGATGCCTTAACCCAGGTCTAGTTGAAGGATATTAGGGGAAACAATCCCAGAAAAGGTAATTTCTTAAATTTTTGACGCAGACCATGCCCATGTATTGAATATCACCTCGTAAGTATGAATTTTACAAATTTGATCCAAATTACAAGGACTAACAAAAAATGCACACCTCTATTATTCAGCAAGAACTCCTGATGGCTTCATTGCAAGGAGGTGGCAGACAGGCAATTAGTATTGCACATCTTTGCCAATTTGTCACTTCTATGCGATAGCCCTAAACATACAAATATTTGTTTAACTGGGTGACACATTTATTTAAAAAGTTGTTCTGAAATGCCCATGGTGCTTGATGATTGAATTCTAGAGTCCCATTAGCTTTGCTTATTTTATTTATTTATTTATTTATTTACAGCATTTATATTCCGCCCTTCTCACCCCGAAGGGGACTCACGGCGGATCACATTACACATATAGGCAAACATTCAATGCCTTTTTAACATAGGACAAAGACAAACAACATAGCTCCGAGCGGGCCTCGAACTTATGACCTCCTGGTCAGTGATTCATTGCAGTTAATTGCACTGGCTTGCTCTCCCATCTGCGCCACAGCCCCGCTTGTTGTGGTAGGCAAAGTCCTTTCCCTGTGGGTCCAAATAATTAAAAATCCTCTATTGAATATATAGGATTATGGCTTACAAATGCAGCAAAAGTAATACTGAATTTAAAAAGGATCAACATATTAAGTCAGATTTCTAATTTCTACTTAGGGCTGTTTTTGTTTGCTTTTAAGTTTCTTGTCTAGAAGATCTTTTTATCAGAGAAATGCATTTTGTTGCATTTATAGTTTATTTGAGGGGTGGGAACTGGAGAGAGAAATTTCTTTCATTGATCTTATTATGGGAAAAAGGCCTCTCAAGAAATTTTGCTAAGCCTATAAAAATGTATGAAACTGGTTCCAGAGTCTATTTAACAGGCTAATCTTTGAAACCCAAGGCAAGCAAGCCGAATGGAAATTCTTTAAAAAATATTACATTAAATAGTTTCACAAAACTTTGAGTAAATGATGATTTAAGTTATAGAATGACCACTGGATTCTGTGCAAAAAGAAAGGCAGTCTGAAGACATCCATACATTGCTGGTCTTCAACACTCATATGCATTGACCAGCAGAGCTAATGATGAGATTGATGGAATTATAGTTATGAGTTGAAGCCCAGAACAAGTTACTCACCCCTGCTGTACAGTAATGAATGGAAGTTTTTTTAGTCATGGCGCATCATAACTTAAGCTGATGTTTTAGTCGATCCTGGGAATGGAGATGTGCACAATTCATTGACCTATTTGTGAGTTTTATTAACAGCCTGGTTTCCCATGAAATTCTTCAGATATTTTAAATGCCACTTCATAAACTTCAAATTTTACAGTGGGTGGAGCTTGATGCCAAGCAACAATTGGCTAAACCTTCTGGAGTGAGAGAATTGGCCGTCTGCAAGAACGTTGCCCAGGGGACGTCCGGATGTTTTTTTTTTTTTTTGATGTTTTACCATTCTTGTGGGAGGCTTCTCTCATGTTCCCGCATGGAGCTGGAGCTGATAGAGGGAGCTCATCCGCACTCTCCCCGGGTGGGATTCGAACCTGGCAGCCATCAGGTCAGTAACCCAACCTTTAAGTCACAAGGCTTTTATCCCCTAGGCCATCGGAGGCTCCAGTTACATGCAGACAAGAATAACAAATGAACAAGCTTTTGGATTTATAGATGAAGAGTGTTGTGAAAAAGAATGCTATTCATTCACTACAGAAGGGCATCAGATTCAGCTAAATCCTGAATACCAAACCAGGTCTATTATTTCCTAAAGACTAGTTCTGTTGCTTCCTGAGGTGAAGCATTCAGAACCAGGTCTGGACTTGCACAAAGCATTGTGAGCAATGTTGTCAACATAAATAATATTTTTTAATCTTTTGTTTCTCTAGTAGAAGAGTGGGGAGAAAATGAAAAATTCACCTTCTAATCATTGCACACATGTTGTTTAGGGGAGATTGTAAAGACTTAATCCATGAGGCAGGCAAAGCAGTATTGAAGTTGTGTGCACCCCACTGCCAGTCTGCCTCCTCCCTTTGAATGCAATTTTCCTGCTTCTTGGCAGGGGATTGTACTGGATAGCCCATGAGGTCTCTTCCAACTCTATGCTTCTGTGATTCTATCCCTGTGATTAACTCATAAATAGCTTGTAATATGGCAATGTTCAAGTCACTATATTAGTGTGATGTGTCCGTCCAACTTCTTTGCCACCATTCTAGCAGTAAAATGACATTGGGGCAATATTATCTTCCTCTATTGCTCCCCTTTTCCCCATTATTACTGAGCTGTCTATTTTCCACTTATTTAATATTTAACTTGCTTTTTTACTTTTCATTGCTGATACTATAAATATAAAATAATTTTAAAAAAACAGAGCCGTGAAAGCATGGGAAGGCAGAGTTATAAGGGTATGTGAAAGTATAATCGTGGAACCATGGGTTCTCAAAGTGGCACAATTGTGTGAAAGAAGAAACGTATTGAAGGAACTCAGCCTGTATGTACCTACTGTTTATGATAACATGATTGCCATGGTATAGTCATTTCATGCAATAAGGGCCTAAATGTTTTTTTCAAATCTTTTAGTGGTCTTGCTAGTTCGTCTCTTCACAATTTCAGCTTTTATTCTGGTAGCAGTACCTTGCTTTCAGCTTTATTGCTATAACCTCTAACCTTTCCAAACCACTACTTTCCTACAGTTTAAATCTTGTCAAAATTCTTTGTTCTTGCTTCTTATTCTCTTAAAAGGCTTTTCCTAGCTATTAACCATAGCAATATCATTATCAAATTTGGAGATGATGCAGCTGCGGTGGGGCTTATCTCAGAAGGGGATGAGCCTGCCTATCGGGATGAGGTGGATTGGCTGCTTTCGTGGTGCAGGGACAATAATCTGGTTTTTAACATCAATAAGACCAAGGAGCTCATAGTGGATTATAGCAAGAACAGACCAGAAATTCAGACCTTAGTCATAAATGGAGACCAAGTGAATCAGATGGCCAGTTTTAAGTTCCTGGGTGTCATTGTGAAGGAGGATCTGACCTGGGGTACCCATACGGCATTGTTGGTTAAGAGGCTTCAGCAGAGACTGTACTATCTGAGATGCCTAAGGAACCATGAACTGAATGAAAAACTGCTGATGACTTTCTATCTCTGTGCTATAGAGACTGTCCTAACCTACTCCATCTGTGTGCAATTTGGTAACTGCACAGTGGCAGATAGCAAGGTGCTCCAAAGAGTCACCACTTCTGAACAGAGAAACATTGGTTGCCCTCTCCCTCTTTGGAAGAACTTGCTAATTTCCGCTACTTTAAGAAAGCTCAGAGCATTCTTGGAGATCCATCTCACCAGGCATATTCTTTTTTAAAAAAATTATTACCATCTGGCAGACAGTACAAGATGACAAAGACAAGGACAAACAGACCAAAGGATATGTCGAAGGCTTTCATGGCTGGGATCACAGGGTTATTGTATGTTTTCTGGGCGGTATGGCCATGTTCCAGAAGTATTCTCTCCTGACGTTTCGCCCACATCTATGGCAGGCATCCTCAGAGGTTGTGAGGTATGGAGAAACTAAGCAAGGAAGTTTTATATATATCTGTGGAAAGTCCAGGGTGAGAGAAGAACTCTTGTCAGTTGGAGGCCAGTGTGAATGTTTAATTAGCATTGAATAGTTTCATCTCCTGGCTTCTTCCTGCCTGGGGCATCCTTTGTTCAGAGTTGTTAGCTACCCCTGGTTCCCATGTTTGGAACTCCTCTGTTTTCAGAGTGTTGCTTCTTATTTACTGTTCTGATTTTTGAGTTTTTTTTAATACTGGTAGCCAGATTTTGTTCATTTTTATGGTTTCCTCCTTTCTGTTGAAGTTGTCCACATGCTTGCAAATTTCAATGGCTTCACTGGGTAGTCTGACATGATAGTTGTTGGAGTGGTCAAGCATTTCTGTGTTCTCAAATATACTGTGTCCAGGTTGGTTCATCAAGTGCTCTGCTATGGCTGATTCCTCTGGTTGAGTTAGTCTGCAGTGCCTTTCATGTTCCTTGACTCGTGTTTGGGCGCTGCGTTTGGTGGTCCCTATGTAGACTTGTCCACAGCTGCATGGTATATGGTAGACTACTGCAGAGGTGAGAGGATCCCTCTTGTCCTTCGCTGACTGCAGCATTTGTTGAATTTTCTTTGTGGGTCTGTAGATAGTTTGTAGGCTGTGTTTCTTCATCCGTTTGCCTATGCAGTCAGTGGTTCTCTTGATTTATGGTAAGAACACCTTTCCTTTGGATGGATCTTTGTCTTTACTCTCATGTTTTGTTTTTGGCCTCACAGCTTTTCTGATGTCCATGGCCTGTACTTGGCCTGTAGAGCCCAGTTTAGGTGGTTTCGTTCACCTTGGAAGAGGTGAGGTTCACAGATTCTTTATGCATGGTCTGTCAGGGCTTTTATTGTGCTTCTTTTTTGACTTGGGTGATGGTTGGAGTTTTTATGAAGGTATCTATGTCTGTGTGTAGGTTTTCTGTAAACATGTGTGGCCCAATTGTTGTTTGGGTTTGCGGTTGACCAGAACATCTAGAAATGGCAGTTTTCCTTCCTTTTCTTTTTCCATGGTGAATTGGATGTTTGGGTGGATGCTGTTGAGGTGGTCCAGGAACTTGCTGAGTTCCTCTTCCCCATGGCTCCAAATGGTGAAGGTGTCATCAACATATTTGAACCAGACAGTTGGCTTTTTTGCTGCTGTTTCTAGGGCTTGTTTTTCAAAGTGTTCCATATAGACATTTGCTACTACTGGGCTGAGAGGGCTCCCCATGGCCACTCCATCTTTCTGTTCATAGAATCCATTGTCCCACTGAAAGTAGCTAGTGGTGAGCCAATGGTGAAAGAGGGCTGTGATGTCTTCTGGGAAGTTTTGTTTGATTAGTGTGAGGGTGTCAGCTACCGGGACCTTAGTAAATAGGGACACCACATCGAAACTGATCAGGATGTCCTTGGTGCTTAGCTTGAGGTTGCTGATCTTTTCTATGAAGTGTGTTAAGTCCTTGATATAGTGCGCATTGAGCCCAATGTGGGTTTGTAGCTGAGTAGCCAGAAATTTTGCCAGATTGTAAGTCAGTGATCCAATGGCACTCACAATGGGTCTGAGTGGGATGGAGTCCTTGTGGATTTTTGGGAGTCCGTAAAGCCTGGGTGAGAGGGCTTCTGATTTGCATAGCTGCTGGCGTATGTCGAGGTTAATGGACCTCCCAGCTGACAAGGGGAATGCCAATGGTAATCATGGAAATAGAACAGTATAAAGAAAAAATCAGACACCTTCTGGATCCCACAATATACAAGAAATTAAAACAAGACCCAACTAACAAAATCACCAGAAAAACTAACACTCTGATCAAGAACTCCTCCATTAACCTCAGCATTTTTCTCCCTAATTTTTCCTAATATTATGAATAAAACCCATTTTAGTCCAGTCTCTATTTACTGTCATTCAGTGCAGCCCCCTCACCACAATTTCCCACAAAATTATGCTGGTGGAAATAGTCCTGTTTGTGTGTGAAATGTGTATTTTCATATAGGCATGATGTTTTCACACATGTTTTCCCACACATAATAGTTTCCTGACTACAACTTCAGGTGTTGTAAATATCAGGTGAAATCTATTGAAAATTACTGGTGTCCCCACACTCTGGGAAGAAACCTGTGGAACTTTTTCATCTTTGAATGTAAAGTTTAGATACTCTGTAAGGGTGCATCAACACTGCAAAATACATGAGGTTGGCTTAAGTGTTGTGGAATCCCAGGAACTGAAGTTTTACAAAGTCTTTAACTTTCTCTGACAAAGGGTGCTGGTGCCTCACTAAGGGCCGTTCCAGACAGGCCCTATATCCCAGGATCTGATCCCAGGTTTTCTGTTTATCCCAGATTACCTGGCAGTGCAGACTCATATAATCCAGTTTAAAGCAGAAAACCTGGCATCAGATCCTGGGATATAGGGCCTGTCTGGAAGGGCCCTAAATTACAAATCCCAGGATTCCATAGCATTGAGCCTTTGGCTACTGCTTAGGTGGTTGTTGAGTTATGTTATGATTTTATATATTTTTGCATCAGTTTTATTGTAATTGGAATGTATTTTATGTTGTTGTATTTTATTGTACATTACTGGGCTTGGCCGCCATGTAAGCCACCCCGAGTCCCTTTTGGGGAGATGGGGTGGGATATAAGAATGAAATTGTTGTTGTTGTTAAAGAACTATATTCGTTCTATAGTGTAGAACTAGCCTAGGATCTAGATCCCTGATAATACAGCAGAGTGAATAAGATCCAGGAGACACCTTTTTGAAAAATTGCTGAAGCTACACAAGACCAAGCAACCACCGTAAAAACAGATCACGGAACAACAGACTGGTTCAAGAGTGGGAAAGGAGTACGGCAGGGCTGCATACTTTCACCCTATCTATTCAACTTGTATGCAGAACACATCATGCGACATGCGGGGCTTGAGGAATCCAAGGCCAGAGTTAAAACTGCTGCAAGAAACATTAACAACCTTAGGTATGCAGATGATACCACTCTAATGGCTGAAAGCGAGGAGGAGCTGAGGAGCCTTATCACCAGGGTGAAAGAAGAAAGTGCAAAAGCTGGGTTGCAGTTAAACGTCAAGAAAACCAAGATCATGGCAACTACACCTATTGATAACTGGCAAATAGAAGGAGAACACGTGGAGGCAGTGACAGAATTTATATTTCTAGGCGCGAAGATCACTGCAAATGCAGACTGCAGCCAGGAAATCAGAAGATGTCTACTTCTTGGCAGGAGAGCAATGGCCAACCTTGATAAAATAGTGAAGAACAGAGACATCACATTGGCAACGAAGGTCCGCATAGTGAAAACAATGGTATTCCCATAGTAACCTATGGTTGCGAGAGCTGGACTATAAGGAAGGCTGAGCGAGATGCTTTTGAACTTTGGTACTGGAGGAAAATCCTGAGAGTGCCTTGGACCGCAAGAAGAACCAACCAGTCCATCCTCGAGGAAATAATGCCCAACTGCTCACTGGAGGGAAGGATACTAGAGGCAAAGATGAAGTATTTTGGCCACATCATGAGAAGACAGGAAGGCTTGGAAAAGATCA
Organism: Anolis carolinensis; assembly: GCF_035594765.1. Taxonomy (NCBI): domain Eukaryota; kingdom Metazoa; phylum Chordata; class Lepidosauria; order Squamata; family Anolidae; genus Anolis; species Anolis carolinensis. The sequence goes on from NC_085845.1 coordinate 108,963,740, forward strand.
TGATGCTGGGGAAAATGGAAGGAAAAAGGAAGAGAGGCCGACCAAGGGCGAGATGGATGGACGGTATCCTTGAAGTGACTGGCTTGACCTTCAAGGAACTGGGGGTGGCGACGACCGACAGGGAGCTCTGGTGTGGACTGGTCCATGAGGTCACGAAGAGTCGGAAACGACTATGCGACTGAGCAGCAGCACACGAGCAGCTTTTCAGTAAAGTAAACTCATGTGGTTGGATGTGTCAATCACATTTCCGAAAACACCATTCATCTCTCTGAATGATGCAGCCCTGTCAATGGGGTGGGCTATGGGGATCCTTTTCCTTACAATCATCCACAAAAGCATCTTCTAGACATTGCTTGGGATAACTTCATAGAAAATTGGCTTTTATATGGGTATCTATTTGTTGAAGGTGTATCTGCCTACGATACTTGTGTGCAGGTAGCTCTCTTCATATAAATGCTGAGAGTTTTGAATGTACTGTTAAGACATGGCAGGGTGAGAAAAGTGATTAAACTCTAACTGGCATCACTGTGAACTTTTAATTGCTATAAGCCTTATTACTGACATACAGATATTTAACTTACATTAACCTTTCCTTTGAGGCTTACAAAGCAGGGCATTTGGGGCTTGTTTGGTTGCATTTTTCTGCATCATTGCCTTGTTGAGCATACAGACTGAGATATTTGCGATGTGACAGAATTAAAATGACTGCTTTGCTTTACTTGTGAGTGAGACTAAATTAGAAGAACAATATTATTTTTGCCAGGAGGACCTGACAAAACATATCCTGAAGAAGCCTCCAGTGAAGAGAGATGTAAGACTGACAGAGTTTAATACTCAACAGGAATTTTAAGGAGAATATAGTCAATGTTAACTTCACACAATATAGCATGTATTTCTGGTATTATGCTGCATAAATTATATGTGCTTATGAGACAGAAAATGAGAAGTAGAAAAATGTAGGTGCCAAAGCAAAGCTTCAGGGCAAAATTCCACAAATCACAATTTTCATTGAAACACTGGCATTTTCCTACAGTGTTCCGATGGAAAATTCTGGGTTACGCATAACTTAAATATAGAGTGATGAAAGGTCGGCAGTTCCAATCCGGGGAGCGGGGTGAGCTCCCGCTATTAGCCCCAGCTTCTGCCAACCTAGCAGTTCAAAAACATGCAAATGTGAGTAGATCAATAGGTACGCTTTGGTGGGAAGGTAATGGCACTTCATGCAGTCATGCCGGCCACAAGACCTTGGTGGTGTCTACAGACAACGATGGCTCTTCGGCTTAGAAATGGAGTTGAACATCAACCCTCAGACTCGGACACAACTAGACTTAATGTCACAAATTACACATATACACACACTATAGATATAGATGATGATGCTGGGGAAAATGGAAGGAAAAAAGGAAGAGAGGCTGACCAAGGGCAAGATGGATGGATGGTATCCTTGAAGCGACTAGCTTGACCTTGAAGGAACTGGGGGCGGCGAGGGCTGACAGGAAGCTCTGGCGTGGACTGGTCCATGAGGTCATGAAGAGTCAGAAGCGACTGAATGAATAAACAACAAAATAGATATAGATTTCAATATCAATATAGATAGTGTATATATGTTAGTGTGCCTTCAAGTCATTCCCAAAGGTATGGCATGCCTTAAACTACCTTATCCTGTGATTTTCCGGCATTAGTTGTTTTATTTTTTTTTTGGGGGGGGGGTGTCTTCCTCTGGGGTTGGGAGAGTGTGACTTGCTCAGTGTCATGTAGTGGGTTTGAGGGAAGAATTCAAAACCTTGTCTCATAGAGTCCTGTTATTGTATGGGTATATATGAATGTATATGGGTTGCAAAAAGTATTCACAAGTAAGAATCCAATGTGTACACAATTTTCCATTCTTGGCAGAATCAAGCTTTTTTGTACAAATTCTTTCATGCAAAATATAGTGTTTGCAGCATATTTTTTTTGTAGAAAGAAAACTAGTTCAAAATTACTCCCCAAAATATTTTTTTCAAATTTAAAAGAAACATTGAAAATTATACAAACATTTCTGCAATCTCTTATAATGGGAAGAAAATTAGTTTTTTTTTTTATTTTTCCATGCGAATATATATAAAAAATAAATTTTATTCCTTAGCTTTCTACTATCATAGGGGGTGGAGGAGAGATAGATCAACACAGCTGCTCATTTTTTTTTAAAAAAAAGACCCTCCTTGTTTGCATTGGCCCTAGGATTATTATGATGAACGCTGCAGGATTTACCACTATGCTGCCAGATAGATGAAAGCCTTTTCACATGTCGATGAAAATAAGTTTCAGATAAACCAATGAGATCATGTTGAAATCAATAGAATTTAGGCTTAATCCTTCTTGAAAGATTTGAATTTTTGTCCAGCAAGGCTTTTTTATATATATATATATATATATATATATATATATATATATATATATATATATATAGTGTTTTCCATCAACCTCAGTATCCCATTGCTGGGGTTTCAAAAACAGAGAGGAAAACAAGATGTGACCCCATACCTGGAATATCTTGAAACTGAGACAGCAGGGAACAGCGGATTACTATTCTTTTTCCAACACGTTTTGATGTTGTGTGAGAGGAATGAGTAATGAAACTCAGACATGAAGAAATTGGTCAGATAAAGAGATACTTCCTTGATATTTTTAAGTAGTTGTCTGCAGCAGGCACAAACCAAATGATAGACAGCATTGCTAATCATGTGCTTAATCTGTATAATTAATATGTAATAAGCATTTAAATATTATAAGCAAATCAGTAGTTTTAAACAGGAGGACCAGAGAATGTCAACTTAAAGTAGGGAGAGGAGATGAATGAATTCTGGAGAGACAGATGTGTGGGAAGAGTCCATATTGTGGCACTCAATTTTTAGAGGTTACTTCTTAAAAATTTAATTAGTGTTGTAGTAAGTATTAACAACAAATCCCCTGCGTCTCTATAGTCTAAAGCAGTTATTTATGGCTACTTAAATACACCAGAATGCTATCAGCCACTGGATTGTATTACTAAACACACCTAAGTGCTAAGGACACGCAGGCATTGTAACAAAAACAAGACCATAAAACACAGTCACGTGACAAAAGAATGAGATTACCATAAAGCTCATTACATTAATGATTGTAGTACAGCACAATTTAGTTGTTGCCTAGCCTTACCCCCAAATAACTAATCAATTAGAAATAGTACTTTCCTGTAACTAGCTGCTTCCAATCTCTGTTGGGTCTGCTATTTTCTTGAAGTGCTTGTCCCTTTGTGAGTACCTGCCTCTATGTCAATTACCCTTGCCAGTGAAAAAGGGAAGGAGAAATACACTAAGATATATATATTCTTTATCTTAAGAAGTACACATTTGCAATTTGTGGTCCAGTAAACACATATGTGGGAGATATTTTCCTGAACCAACCATGGATACTGGAAGTTGTGGATTATATCAAACCCCATTGAGTGACTTCTTCCAGAAGTTACCATAGAATTGTACTGGAGAAATTAAAAAATTCCTAGAGAGGTATCTTCTTTTGGAATTTGCTAAGTCCTTCAACATGACTTTATAGTAACTTCCAGCAGAAGCACACCATAGAATCACCTATAGTACCTGACACTTTCCTAGTGAGGACATATTTTGTCAGATGTGAGTAAGTGAAACTATAGTTACTGGTCCCACAGATGTGGAGGCCATACCGTAATTGACCTGTGGAGAATAGAGAGTAAGAATATATGGAATTATATAATTGCACACATGCACACACACAAACACACATTCCAGTGGAAACTATAATACCTCGTAAAACATTATCTGACTGGTACAAAAGAAGCAATGAGAAAAACATGTCAAGAAAACGCATTAATAATGAGAATTTTGACAAATTAGAACCCTTTATTATTTATGCAATTATCTGGCAGAAGTAGAAAGGCAGAACTTTTCAGAAGTAGCTGATGAACTCTCATTTAGAGAAAAACAAGACATAAAATTAGATACATTTATTGAAATACGGAGAAAGAAAGCAGGAAGAGTAGCAAGATACAAAGGAGATTAATATTGCTCATTCATCAACTCAAGGCTAAGTCTAAACTAATAACACGTGTCTTTGCAAGCATCCTAGAATGCTTATAGCACAGTTGAGCCTCACGTTGCCCATCACAAGACACACACTCACTACTGAAGGGGTTCTGTTGATCAACTGTGCAAAGTGTTCAATGATGTTTTGCCCAGATCATGGGAAGCTTCCCATGTTACATAAGGAACAACGGGCCCAGCGCAGAGGGAAGCTGTGCACAATGCTTCCCCACATGTGATGGGGAAGCATAGCTGGGGCGAGGTGGGGTGCCGGGAATGTCCTGCTGCCCCACGGATTTGCCACAAAGGCTGGCAAATTGCCTCACTGCCCTTCATCAATGTGAAGAGGTCCTTAGACAGTAGCACTTGGTTCTCATTGAAATCAAGACCATACAAGACTGATTTCAGTAGAAATGAAGCACAGCTAATTTGGTCTAAATCCAATGTAAATGTTTGAGTATTTTGTCCTTACATGCAGAAATACCTACTTTATTCAGTTTTTGTTTGTGGTGTGGGAAAAATAAATATTCCCTGAAGCACTTGGGGAGACTGTTCTATGTAGAAATACACTTTTGTTACGTGTTCATAAACCACACCTGTTGCGCTAAAACCTTACTGTTCCTGAAACATTCCTGTTTTTGTGCAAAATCAATGTATTTTTCATGAAAACCAAAATTTTTTACAAGAATGTATATTTTTGGAAACTATTTTCAGCATTAAAATGGAGGGGGATTTCTGGATGAAACTGATTAACTAGATCCATTTCAAACTGGTTTCAGTCCTGACTATAGAAGAGAGATAGCTTTGGTCACCTTGGTGGACAGGGCCGGCCCAAGGTAATTTTCAAGTGTAAGCGAACAGAATTTTGGCGCCCCCCCCCAACCTATCACTGAAAAATAAAAGCATTGGATATGCAGAAATGTTGGATAAAAGGAAGGGATTAAAGAAAAGCAAGGCCATTAGATGCTAATCAAGGTGGCCAATGGCAAAATCCACACCTGTCTCCAGCAGACAAGAGTTCTTCCTTTCTCCCACCCTGGACATAATAATAATAATAATAATAATAATAATAATAATAATAATAATGGGCATGTCATTAGGGAAGGAGGCAGTGAAGAGTGAGCAAGAGAGTGGGGAGTTGGTGCCTCCTAACTGCCCTCATTAACAAGGCCTCCAAATCCCCACTCCCATTTTTGAAGGCCTCGTAAATGAAGACAGTTGGGAACCACACAAGATAGGCAAAGGTATGTGGCTTCCTGTTCACATATCATAGAATCATAGCATCATAGAGTTGGAAGAGACCTCATGGGCAACCCCCTGCCAAGAAGCAGGAAATTGCATTTAAAGCACCCCCGAAAGATAGCCATCCAGCCTCTGTTTAAAATCCTTCAAAGGAGGAGCCTCCACCACAGTCCAGGGCAGAGTGTTCCATTGCTGAACAGCTCTTACACTGAGGAAGTTCTTCCTAATGTTCAGGTGGAATCTCCTTTCCTGTAATTTGAAGCCATTGTTCCGCGTCCTAGTCTCCAGGGCAGCAGAAAACAAGTTTGCTTCATCCTCTCTATGACGTCCCCCTCACATATGTATACATGGCTATCATGTCTCCCCTCAGCCTTCTCTTCTGCAGGCTAAACAGGATTATTATATAAACCTGTTAAACTGGGCACATTGCAATCAAGAAGAAATCTCTTTTATGTAATGTGCACCTGAAAAATTGAGGTGCACATTATATCCGATGGTACATTACACTCAAATATATTGAGCCCGTACAGTTTATATTAATGCTGGATTATTATACTCAATTCTATTCTACAAACACCCACTAATGCTGGCTGTACCATAATATTCAGTGAACATTTTGCTTCAGACAGAAGTTTGGGAGGGGCAGCAAACGGATTAAACAAACACACATGCACACAGAGAGAGTTAGAGCTGTCTAAATTTGTAGCACCATTGTTGTCATGCCACTATAACACGTCTGTCTTACTTACTTAGGCGATCCCTTGTAGCTAAAGGATGATGGTCCTCCTCCTTACTTTGGACTGAAAATTGTTTCATGTAAAACTTTAAAAGCATAGGGGACAACATAGAATCATAGAATAGTAGAGTTGGAAAAGACCTCATTGGCCATCCAGTCCAACCCCCTGCCAAGAAGCAGGAAATCGCATTCCAAGCACCCCCGACAGATGGTCATCCAGCCTCTGCTTAAAAGCCTCCAAAGAAGGAGCCTCCACCACACTCCAGGGCAGAGAGTTCCACAGCCAAACAGCTCTCACAGTGAGGAAGTTCTTCCTGATGTTCAGGTGGAATCTCCTTTCCTGTAGTTTGAAGCCATTGTTCTGCATCCTAGTCTGCAGGGCAGCAGAAAACAAGCTTGCTCCCTCCTCCCTATGACTGCCCTTCACGTATTTGTACATGGTTATCATGTCTCCTCTCAGCCTTCTCTTCTGCAGGCTAAACATGCCCAGTTCTTTAAGCCACTCCTCATAGGGCTTGTTCTCCAGACCCTTGATTATTTTAGTTGCCCTTTTTTGGATGCTTTCCAGCTTGTCAACATCTCCCTTCAATTGCAGTGCCCGGAATTGGACACAGTATTCCAGGTGTGGTCAGACCAAGGCAGAATAGAGGGGGAGCATGACTTTCCTGGATCTAGATGCTATACCCCTATTTATGCAGGCCAGAATCCCGTTGGCTTTTTTAGCAGCCGCATCACATTGTAGGCTCATGTTTAACTTGTTGTCCACGAGGACTCCAAGATCTTTTTCACACATACTGCTGCGAGCCAGGCATCCCCCATTCTGTATCTTTGCATTCCATTTTTTCTGCCGAAGTGAAGTATCTTGCATTTATCCCTGTTGAACTTCATTTTGTTAGTTTTGGCCCATCTCTCTAATCTGTCAAGATCGTTTTGAATTCTGCTCCTGTTTTCTGGAGTTTTAGCTATTCCTCCCAGTTTGGTGTCATCTGCAAACTTGTGCTTTCTAACCCTTCGTCTAAGTCGTTAATAAAGATGTTGAACAGAACTGGGCCCAGGACGGAGCCCTGCGGCACTCCACTCGTGACTTCTTTCCAAGATGAAGATGCATTGGTGAGCACCCTTTGGGTTCGTTCGCTTAGCCAATTACAGATCCACCTAACCGTAGTTTTGTCTAGCCCACATTTGACTAGTTTGTTTGCCAGAAGGTTGTGGGGGACTTTGTCGAAGGCATTACTGAAATCCAGATACACTACATCCACAGCGTATCCCTGTATGTGGAATCTCTCTCTCTCTATCTCTCTCTCTCTTTTTAAAAAAACAAAACAAAACCCCAGCACTTGTTTTGAGATTGATCCCCCCAAAGCTGTGATGATCAATGGAAACAAAAACCTCAGAAAGGTTCAGCAGAACCTAGAGATCTGCATTTAGAGATAAATCCAGCAATGATTATGTGGTGTTACTATTTTTCACACTTTTGAACATTCTGTTAATCTGCAAATATTTTAAAATCTTTGTGATTTTAAAATATTGCAATGAGTAAATAAAGAAATATTAATGGAATGATGACCTCTCTATCAGAATGCTGAAAATGACAAGTCCCCTGAATTAGCAGATGTGCTCTCTGAATTCCTGCATATGGTGAACATTGGGAATAGAACTTACTAATAATAAAAATTAGAAAGAAAAATCACATTATTTTATCAAAAGAAATCTATTTTGTAATCATGACCAAACTGGTGTTCCTCACAGAAATCCAATATTTTGACCCCAAATGCACACCGGATTTGCTCTGAATAACTGTTTTGACATTTCAGACTATCTACCCTCCTTCTGCTGAATCATTTTATGCAATGCACCTTTTAGAAAAGACAGCTAACTCCCATTGGAGAAAGCCAACATTTATTATCCTGCTATTGAAAGTGGTTTTGTTTGCTCTAATGCAAACGTGCCTGAAGGCAGGATAGAAACTGATACATCCTTTGTCAAAGAGCTAATTGTTATTCTCCAGGGTTCAGATGTCCCCAGTCACTCTGTTAGCTAGGGAAAAATGAGTTCCTTCAGTGTGCTTGGAGGCACAGTAAGCTTTTGAAAAATAATATTTCTTCATGCTTTGAAACTCTTAAGGAAGAAGTGAAAGACTCTATGCATAAAACAACATCCTTCTCAGGAGATAGGAATGAACCTAAAACCAACGTTTTCCTTCTGTTTTCCCCCCTAGGTTTTTCTAGATATGTTGGGAATAGCTGGCAGACTTTTAAAATGGTTTGTTGTCATATAGTACCATCATGAGTAGTCACAGAAGATCATAGCCACATACTATTTGCTTTCAAATTTGTTACCTCTGTAGTTACGAGATTGACCACAATGGGATGTCATCAGAAATAAATTAAAAGATTAATCCACAATGAAAGATGTCTGCTGTGGAACTTTTTAATTGGAGGTTTGAGAGATAATTTGAACAGCATGCCATCCCATTTCCACAGGAGATGAGGAGAATTGATTCACCCATGTTCAACATAAAAACATTTCCACAGGTGCATTAAGGATAACACAATCCCACAGGAAGGGTTTAACAGGAAAAATGCTACCTTCTGATCAGTCTATAATGCAGCAGGGCGAAAGGAACATTTTGGAAAGTTAACCATACTTTCACTTTGTTGCTAACTGTTGACTTTGATGTATACTGTTTTGATGAATGTGAGACCTCCAAGCTTCCTATCCTGCTTTGCACAGGTCCTGCAGACTCAGGCCTCTTCTACACTGCCATATAAAATCCAGATTACCTCCTCTATTTATTTTTTATTTATTATTATTTACAGTATTTATATTCCGCCCTTCTCACCCCTAAGGGGACTCAGGGCGGATCACATTATAACACACATAGGGCAAACATTCAATGCCCATAAACACATCAAACAGAGACTGAGAGACACACGCAGAGGCAAGTTAACCTTCTTCTGAGGGGATGTTCGATTCTGGCCACAGGGGGGAGCAGCTGCTTCATCATCCACACTGACGGCACTTCCTCATTCCAGGTCGTAAATTAGTTAATCTTGCCTCCCCACTTTATAAGTGGTACCTTATCTCCTACTTGATAGATGCAACTATCTTTCGGGTTGCTAGGTCAGCAACGAGCAGGGGCTATTTTTTATTTTTAATTGACGGGTGCTCACCCCGCCACGGGCTGGCCTCGAACTCATGACCTCATGGTCAGAGTGATTTAAGGCAGCTGCTCAACAGCTGCGCCACAGCCCGGCCCCTGGATTATATTGCAGTGTAGACTCATACAATCCATTTCAAAGTAGATATAGTAGAGTCTTGCTTATACAACCTTCGCTTATCCAACATTCTGAATTATCCAACGCAGTCTGCCTCCCGCCTGGATCCACAGCTGTTTCTCTAGGCAGCAAGGACTGAACTTTTTATGGATTTAACTTCCGACAGTGTTGTTACTGTAAGTTCATTTTATGAAATTCAATTTAATAATAATAATAATAATAATAATAATAATAATAATAATAATAATAATAATAATATGCCCTGGCAGAATATGTAAAGCAAAGTGAAGAACTTGCTTTGATTGGAGTCAAAAATCAGAAACTCGTCAAAGCACAGCAGACAAAAAACCAGTACAAGAAAACTGCACTACAAACTAGAGCTGACAGCTGGCACAACAAAACATTGCATGGAAAGTTCCTTGACAAAATTGAAGGAAAAGCTGATAAGGAAGAGACCTGGCTATGGCTCATTAATGGGACCCTGAAGAAGGAGACAGAAGGCCTGATCCTTGCAGCCCAGGAGCAAGCCATCAGAACAAATGCAATTAAGGGCAAGATCGAAAAATCAGCTGATGACCCAAAATGCAGACTCTGCAAGGAAACCGATGAAACCATTGATCATATCTTCAGCTGCTGTAAGAAAATTGCACAGACTACAAGCAGATGCACAACTATGTGGCCCAAATGATTCATTGGAACTTATGCCTCAAGTACTACCTCCCAGCAGAAAAGAACTGGTGGGATCACAAACCTGCAAAACTATTGGAAAATGAGCACGCAAAGATACTGTGGGACTTCCGAATCCAGACTGACAAAGTTCTGGAACACAACACACCAGACATCACAGTTGTGGGGGGAAAAAGGTTTGGATCATTGATTTTGCCATCCCAGGTGACAGTCGTATTGATGAAAAACAACAGGAAAAACTCAGCCGCTATCAGGACCTCAATATTGAACTTCAAAGACTTTGGCAGAAACCAGTGCAGGTGGTCCCGGTGGTGATTGGCACACTGGGTGCGGAGCCAAAAGATCTCAGCCGGCATTTGGAAACAATAGACATTGACAAAATTACGATCTGCCAACTGCAAAAGCCCACCCTACTGGGATCTGTGCGCATAATCCGAAAATACATCAAACAGTCCTAAACACTTGGGAAGTGTTCGACTTGTGATTTTGTGATACGAAATCCAGCATATCTATCTTGTTTGCTGTGTCATACAATAAAATAATAATAATAATAATAATAATAATAATAATAATAATAATAATAATAATAATAATAGAATCATAAAGTTGGAAGAGACCCCACGGGCCATACAGTCCAAACCCCTGCCAAGAAGCAGGAAAATAATACTTTATTTTTCTATCCCGCCTCCATCTCCCCGAAGGGACTCAGGGCAGCTAACATAGGGCCAGGCCCAAAGAGCAAAACATAAAATTAAAAGCATAGGTAAACAATATCCACAAAACAAATAAAACAGATTAAATACACAATAATACAATATAACACAATATTAGTAAAATAAAATGGTAAAATGATATAAAGCAAACATCACCACTAATGGATGATCAAGTCAATTCTGTTTAATAGTCAATGTTTTTGTAGTTGTTTTCAATATATTGCGATGTTTTGGTGCAAATTTCGTAAATACTGTAATTACTACATGATGTTACCATGTATTCAACTGCTTTTTCTGTCAATTTGTTGTCAAACATGATGTTTTGGTGCTTAATTAGTAAAATCATAATGTAATTTGACGTTTAATAGGCTTTTCCTTTACCTCTCCTTATTATCCAATATTTTCATTTATCCAATGTTTTGCCACCCCGTTTATGTTGAATAAGTGAGACTCTACTATAATGTGGTTTATCTACTATGTATTTTTGTTTGTTTTTATATTTTTATGCAGCATTGAATTATTGCCAATTTGGAAGCCACTCTTGAGTCCCCTTCAGGGTTTGGATAGACCGGGATAAAAATACAGCAAATAAATAAATATATATATCTGTTTTGATAACCTAGATTATACAGCAGTGTAGAATGGGTTTCAGAGCCATAGCTTCCTTGATTGAGTCCATCCATCCTGGAGTGTGATTTTCTGCTTTCTTATTGACTTCTAGCTCACAAGGCATTCATGTTGTATCTAGCAATGTCTTCTCATAATATGACCAAAGTATGGCAGTCTCACACATCATGTTTTCTAAGGAAAAATCCATATTGATTTGCTCTGGCACCCATTTATTTGTCTTTTAAGCCGTTGGGTTATTCATAGATCTCATATCCAGTACCACACTTCAAATGAATTGATTTTCTTTCTATCAGCTTTCTTCCCTGCTCAAACATACATGAAAATATAATGACATGGATGCTCTTGGTAATTTTGCCATACTTTCTGAAGCTGAAAAAGTCTCCATTGCTTAACCAGCCAGGCATTTTCTTCCAACCATGCACTCTTTGCTTGAGAGGTTTCTTCCTCTTATCTTCTCCCATTAACCTGAGTTTTCTAGAAGTGGCTGCTGCATGCAAAATTTTTATATATTTATTTTAGCTTTCTCCTTCTTCTGGCACTTATTCTAGTCTGATTCATTATTTCGATTTCTCTCCTCTTTTAATGCTGGTGTCCTTCACTGTTCCTTGCCTTCTCCTTCCTTAGTCTGATGTGTAAATGTACTGCCAGATGGCTCCATCCTGCCTTCTTGGCCAAGGCTTACTCATCTGAATGCCAGATCAAGCAGAAATTATCTGTGGAACATTATTCATCATTCTTCTAATCTCCAGGATCTTCCTCCATGGTTCAATAGTGGGGATCAATGGGCTGTCAGGATATGCCTGGGTGTGAGATTGATGCTTTGCAAAATCTAATGTTAATGCCTTCCAGTGAGACTCTGTGTCAAGGAACAGGATTCATGTTTTGCAATGACACATCATAATTGCCCCCCCCCCAAAGCTGCCTGTATCTTGGGAAAGTGGCTTGAATAGGCTTGCCAAAGCTCACCTTGTGCTACTTGGGAAATGAAACAATTAGTTCTCCTCTGCCCATATTTTTTTTGAGTCAATTAAAAGGGCTTGGAAAAATTCCTATGCTCTCAGCTGCCACTTCAAAAATCTTAAGACATTTTCCCTTTTCTTTCTCTTACTTGTCAAGCAATTGTTGTGAGAGTAACAAAAGGTGCATGGGAAAAAGAATGGTAGCATATCAATACTGTTGAGGTTTGTAAAGATACCATTAGGGTGGGTTAACTGGAAAAGTATGTGTAAGAAACTGATTGGCTGAGCCTGCAAACAGCTAGGAATCTGATTGGTCAATTTCTCTGCCATGTTACTGGGGAACCGGATTGAACAGGTTTTATCTCAGAGTGAGTGTGTGTATGCTGACTGGAAACAGCCAGAAGAGAAGATGGCTGCTGACTCTCAGTGACCCTGTTATTTTTAAGGCACAGACACAATTTTATGGACATTAAAGGGACTATTTATTTCTACTGTTCTCTGTAAGCAATCAGAGAGACTATTGTAAGTATTATTGCTCTGTTTGATCATTTTGAAGTCAGTAAAGTTTCTGTTAATTGTTCTACAAAGCTGAGAGGCACATCATTATCCTGCAGGTGATTTTGATTCACAGGTGTAAGAGCTTCTATTCAACATCATCTACAATCTTTAATAAATACTTCCTCCCTCTGTCCCTTCTCAACATGACAGGAATGGAGACTAGGACAACGGGAGGCGAACTCTTTTCCCACATGAAGTTTGATCAATTCCACTCTATCTATCAGTTCCACTCAGAAAGAAAGGGTGGTATTTTGTGTGCTGGGCTGGAAGAGGGGAAAATAACAACTCTTCAGCCTTGGGATTTAAATCTTAACTGCAAATGTCGTAAGGGACATAGAAGCTCACCTTCCTTTTGAGGTGGAATTATATAAAACTTGAGATAGAGTTATACTGTATAGGTTTTTGAAGCCTGAGCTTGTAGACGTTTGCTAGCATCTGCCCATTCAGAATCATAGGTGTATGTTCTCTGAAGTTCAATATACATAAAAGCAAACACTTTTTAAAGAATTGTGTGAGGTTTCCATTCACTTTTATTAAAAATGCCTCAATGGATATTTGGTAAACATTGTGCTATCTAATAACAAGAAAAGGCTGGAGGTGTTCTTCTTTCATTTACTTAATTGAGGAAAAAGACACCTTATACTATTCAAAGTAAGATTACAGAAAATGCTGTTGCTGTCACTATGATATTTGAATGCCATTAGCATCCTCTGGCTAATATGACTCCGATAATAAATGGGGAAAGCAGAGGAAAACCACAGTAAAGAAAAATGCTGTTTTATATGCAAGGCTTTACTGCTTGACTTGATTTAACCTGAACTAAATTATGGACAGCTTAGTGTGTTTTTTAATGAATTACTTATCATCAGTGTTTCTTGAGTATGATGAAGATTCAGGATCAGTAGAAAATAATTACAGAAAATCAGTTCCTGAGGGGTCTTTCAGACTGTGGGTTAAACCCTTGTGCCGGCAGGACTGATGACTTGAAGGTTGGGTTGCTGGTTCGAATCTAAGCCAGGGAGAGTGCAGATATGCTCCCTCTATCAGCTTCAGATCTCCATGCGGGGACATGAGAGAAGCCTCCCACAAGGATGGTAAAACATCTGGGTGTCCCCTGGGCAACATCCTTGCAGATGGCCAGTTCTTTCACATCAGAAGCGACTTGCAGTTTCTCAAGTCGCTCCTGACACACACATACACAAAGTAATTAAATAGCAATAAAAATAACAAAGCAACCACAGATGCTTCGAATTTCTCAGTCCCAAAAATGTTGGTCCAATGGAAAGCTGCCCCTTGACCGTCTCCATGCAGCAGAACACCAAGAGAAGCAAGCTAGAAAAAGTCTCTTCCTGAGTGGGAGCAAATATGGACAGATGTGCTCATTAAAGTGGAAAGTTCACAAATAAATAGACACATGTGCATTTTAAGTAGCTACAGTGCTTTCATCAAATCAGTATTTAAAAGGCACATGGAGATTTAGGTGGAAGAAAGCAGATGGAAGCAACTATGCACTGGTGGCCAATAGATTTATTACATCTTCTATTAATTGTCAGTTATATATTTTTAAAAAGCTTGGAAGATGTGATGGACAAACTTATTTTAAATATTCCTAATGCAGGAATTTCACTGCCTACACAGAGGCAATTACTTGTAAAATTAAAAGGACATGGGTTTTGTTGAAATGCAAGAACTAGCTGAATGTTGGATAAAACTATTAAGAACCATTAAACATTATTTAATTTAATTTATCAACTTTACTTGATGCGTTCACACCATAGATTCTTAGATGATGCACACATAATTTAATGGAAAGGAAAGTTATAGTTTATAATATTATCTGCATTCACAGTAAAGAAGACATTATAGATAACTAGTTGTGCCTGGCCACGCGTTACTGTGGCGAAGTATAGTGGTATGAGAAATAAAGTATTGAAGAATTGGTGATAGTTAAGGTAAAGGGTAAAGGTTTTCCCCTGTCTATTCGTGTCTGACTCTAGGGGTTGGTGCTTATCTCCATTTCTAAGCCGAAGAGCCGGCGTTGTTCGTAGACACCTCCAAGGTCATGTGGCCGCTGGCATGACTGCATGGTGTGCCATTACCTTCCCGCCGGAGCAGTACCTATTGATCTACTCACATTTGCATGTTTTAGAACTTCTGGGTTGACACAAGCTGGGGATAACAGTGGGGGCTCACTCCGCTCCCCCAATTTGAACCTGCAACCTTTCAGTCCGCAAGTTCAGCAGCTCAACGTTTTAACACCAGGGGATATTATTTCCTAAAGCTTGTTAATATACAATATTTCTGATTGTTCCTTTTTTTTGTCTGTTGGAGGCAAGTATAAATGCTGCAATTAGCCAAAATTATTAGCATGTAACGGCCTTTCAGCTTTAAAGCCTGGCTGCTTCCTCCCTGGGGGAATTTTTTGTTGGGAGGTGTTAGCTGGCCCTGATTGTTTTCTGTCCGGAATTTCCTTGTTTTCAGAGTGTTGTTCTTTGCGATATTTTATGTGCTTCTACTGTCTGTGTAGATGAAGGAGTACCCATATGCAGTGCTTGAGTGCACACACTCAAAAAAAAAAAAAGAAAACAGAGGGTTTGCCAGACTTTGGTGATGGGAATACTTTGTTGGGAGGTGTTAGCTGGCTCTGACTGTTTCCTGTGTGGAATTCCCGTTTTCAGAGTGTTGTTCTTTATTTAGTGTTCTGATTTTAGAGATTGTATTGTTCTGTTTTATTTTACCATAGTAATTTTTATATACAGTAGAGTCTCACTTATCCAACACTCGCTTATCCAGCGTTCTGGATTATCCAACACATTTTTGTAGTCAATGTTTTCAATATAACGTGATATTTTGGTGCTAATTTCATAAATACAGTAATTACAACATAACATTACTGCGTATTGAACTACTTTTTCTGTCAAATTTGTTGTATAACATGATGTTTTGGTGCTTAATTTGTAAAATCATAACCTATTTTTATGTTTAATAGGCTTTTTCTTAATCTCTCCTTATTATCCAACATATTTGCTTATCCAACTTTCTGCCGGCCCGTTTATGTTGGATAAGTGAGACTCTACTGTATTCTGATTTTAGTGTTTTTGAATACTTGGAGCCAGATTGTGTCCATTTTCATGGTTCAAAGCAAAATAATAATAATAATAATAATAATAATAATAATAATAATAATAGTAATAATAATGACTTTAGTAATACACACTGCTTCTCTCCCTTCTCAGCTTCCTTTCTGTAAGAATTCTTTCTTGGGAGGTGTTAGCTGGCCCTGATTGTTTCCTTTCTGGAATTCTCAATTTCCCTGCATTCAGAGTGCTGCTCTTTATTTACTGTCCTGGTTTTAGAGATTATATTGTTCAGTATTATTATACCACAGTAATTATTACACATTATATTTATAATCTTATCTCATCTGCTTAGAACTGGATTATATGAGGCCCCTTCTACATAGCTGTTTTAAAATCCACACTGAACTGGATTATATGGCAGTGTGGACTCAAGATAATCCAGTTCTAAGCATACTGTGGATTATCTGCCTTGGCATTCTGGGTAAAATAGCTGTGTGGAAGGTAATCTGTGGAAGAGGCCTAAGTGAGGCCTAAGTCTGCCTGTCCCCTGGGCTGAGTTGGTTGCTAGGAGACCAAGTGGGCAGAAATTAGCCCTGTAACTGGCAGCAATTGGATAAAAACAATTATTCCTTTCCCTCTAATTAGGACTTTATTTTTATTTTATTTTTGTTGTATCAACCTAGAGGCATGGATGATGGGTTGTGCTGTCAAATTTCGAGGTTGGGGGGGGCTGTAGTTTTGTTGTTTTGTCGGTCGCTGTGATGCCATCACTCTCTATATATAGATTATCAATATTATATGTATATACAATATATTAATTATTATTTATTATTGTATATTATATACAATATTACACACACACACATAATACTATATTATTAGCATTGCATGTTACTGGGAGGAGGGGCCTCCAGCTGATGGTACAGAAGACAAGTTGAAACTATCTTCCTGGCTTCCCCTCTTCGCTCTGGCCCCAGAGCACCAGTTGGTGATGGGGGCAGGGCTCCCCAGTTGATGGCACAGAAGACAAGATGGAACTGTCTTCCTGGCTTCCCCTTTTTGCTCATCAATCATACTGTTTTTTGTGTCCTTATCTTTGAAGTGACAGTCAGTAGTATGGAGCGGGTGGAGGGGATCACAATGACATTATAACACAAAGTAGTAAAATTTACAAAGGTGAGAAAGAGGATAAAAAGAGGATAAAGGAGAATAGAATAGTTGTGTTCTATTCTAATGGTAGTGGGCATATGTCGGGAATAAGTCAATGGCCCCAATTACAATGGGGTGGTGAATCCACTGGATTTTAATCTAAACTTCGATGATACTATCAAAAATACTAAACCCTAAAGACCAGGACCCTGGACAGCTATTTCAAGCTTCAGGCTACTATCCAAAGTGAATTCACCACTCTGGGAAACAGTACTGGATTAATGTGCAACCCACGTGATTTATCCCTTCCTTCTTGTTGATTGCATGGGCACCCCATTCTGACATATGCATGCTAACTAGCAACAGTACTTCTGTTCGTTCAGTTTTTGTAAGACACCTGGAGACAGAGGCGGTTCAACCACCAGGCCAACTAGGCAGTTGCCTGTGGTGCTACCTTGTTGGGGGCGCCATTGAGGCAACTCCTGTCTCCTGCGGCCTGCCTCCGCAACGTATTAAACTGCTTTTTCTGTTGATTTGTTGTAAAACATGATGTTTTAGTGCTTAATTTGTAAAATCTTAATGTAATTTGATGTTTAAAAGGCTTTTCCGTAATTCCTCCTTATTATCAAACATTTTCGCTTTTCCAACGCTTTTATTTTTCAGTGATTGGTTTGGGGGGGGGGCGGCAAAATTCTGTTTGCCTACACTTGAAAAATACCTAGGGCCGGCTCTGCCTGGAGATTTAGGTGGGACAAGGTAGGTGGAGAAAGCTTTGCATAAGTGGCCGATGGTCTTTCCACATAGATTTATTAAATCTTCTATAAACTGTCAGTTATATTTAGAAAAAACTTGAAAGCTGTAATTTATTTCAAAGCTTTCTAATGCAGATATTTCATCGCCCACACCTAGTCAATTATTTGGAAATTAAAAGTACGTGGGTCTTGTTAAAATCCAAGGGCTTTGGAAGAGGTCAGCAAAGTCTCTGTAGCCACCTATGGACCCACCACCAAGACTCTACACTTGGAAGATAATATACTCAACCACAAGTGATAGTCTATGATGATGAGGATATAGTTTCTTTTTGGCTGATTCATTAACTGCTTTTATGGTACAGATGGCAGGCTGTAAGCACTTAACTTCAATTGGTTCTCTTTGAAGGCTTTTGATGGCACTGCAAGTTGAAATAATTCATCTGTATCATTATAAACCTACTTGAGAGGAGATGTATGGTAGGTCCTTGTCCCAAGATGACCTAGTCAGGTAAGAATGTCAAGCAGAAGTACCTGAGAGAATCCCTTGGGATCAGGACTGTAGCCCCGGCGGGGGGGGGGGGGGGAATATTAGGGGTTCAACCCCCCCAAACCATGATAAATCTTTTAGAAGCAAAAATTAAATGACTCCCTCCACAACTGCAAGCATTATCTCAAGCAAATTTTGACACGTTATTCACACTGTCATTGCTTGCAGCAATAGCTGATATAATGGAAGCAACCAAGTTGGCCCACCCATAACTGGCAGGCAAAGTCTAAGGCATGGGGGGGGGGCGATTTGAAGCCCCTCGTGTGTTAGTTTTTCTGGTGATTTTGTTGGTTGGGTCTTGCTTAAGTTTTTTGTATGTTGTGGGATCCAGGAGTTGTTTGATCTTTTCCTTGTATTGTTCTGTTTCCATGATTACTGTGGCATTCCCCTTGTTTGTTGGGAGAATTATGATTTCTGAATCTAAGTTGAGGTCTTTGATGGATTATCTTTCTTTCCTTGTTATGTTGCTGGGGAAAAGTTTTGCCTTTCTCAGGATCCTCTCTGTTTCCCCTCTTACTTCCTCCACTTATTCTTCTGGGAGGAAGTAAATCACTGATTCAACATTGGCAATGATGTTTTCTACTAATATCATTTCCAATGTCAAATCAGCAAATGACCGTCTCCCCGAAAAACTAATACTTTGATCAAGAACTCCTCAATTAACCTCGACATACACCAACAACTGTGCAAATCAGAAGCCCTTCCACCTAGTCTTTATGGACTCCCAAAAATCCATTAAAACTCGAACCCACTCAGACTTATCATGAGTGCCATTGGATCCCCCACATGTTGGCAACATTTTTGGCTGCACAGCTACAAACCCATATTGGGTTCACTACGCACTATATCAAGGACTCAGCCCACTTCACAGAAAAAATCAGCAACCTCAAGCTCAGCACCAGTGACATACGGATCAGCTTTGATGTAGTGTCTTTATTTACCAAGGTCTCTGTAGCAGACACCATCGCACTAATCAACCAGAATTTCTCAGAAGATATCACAGCCCTGTTTCACCATTGCCTCACCACAAGCTACTTTCAGTGGGACAATGAATTATATGAACAGAAAGATGGAGTAGCCATGGGCAACCCTCTCAGCCCAGTCATAGCAAATATCTACATGGAACACTTTGAAAAACAAGTCCTGGAAACAGCAACAAAAAGCCCACTGTAAGGTTCAGATTTGTGAATGATACCTTCACCATTTGGAGTCATGGAGAAGAAGAACTAAATATGTTTCTGGACCACCTCAACAGCATCCACCCAAACATCTATTTCACAATGGAAAAAGAAAATGAAAGAAAACTGCCATTTCTAGATGCAGTTATCCCTAGTTATCCGCAAATCCAATCAACAGTTGGGCCACATAGTTTACAGAAAACCTACACACATGGATAAATACCTACATACAAACTCCAGCCTTCACCCAGGTCAAAAAAGAAGCACAATCAAAGCCTTGGCAGACCGTGCAATAATAATCTGCGAACCCCACCTCTTCCAGGGTGAACTGAACCACCTAAACTGGGCTCTACAGGCCAATGGATATTCCACTACAGACATCAGAAGGGCTGGCCAATAGCAACATAGACACTTGTTTCAAACAGACAAGAGTTCTTTCTCCCACCCTGGACATTCCACAGATATATAAACCTCACTTGCCTAGTTTTCAACGGACCTCACAACCTCTGAGGATGTCTGCCATAGAGACGGGTGGAATGCTTCTAGAACATGGTCATACAATCTGGAATACTCACAGCAACCCATTGATTCTGGTCATGAAAGCCTTTTATGACACATTGTATTGACACAATTTTCGTGTGTTTCCCATAGGTGTTGTGGCATTCTTTTGTAACTATACATTACCAATAACCAGTTATTTTCAGTTGTTTTAAGACTTGAAACTTCATAATTAAAATAGAAAATTGATTTAATTAAGTCTATAAAAATACAGAATGAACCATACTATTTAAATTATTATGTGTTATGGAACTATTCTTCATTCTTTGCTTAATATTTTTTTTCTGGCTACAGCCCTGCTTAGGACACTTTGATCCTTCTATAGGATCAAGCTAGGGCAAACTGCAGGGTCTGTATCCAGAGTTTTGGGCCCTAGGGAGGTACATCTGGAAGCCACAAGGCGTAGAGCCTTTTCAACCTATGCTCCAATTCTGTGGAACTCATTGCCTCCATATATTAGAGCAATGTCGGAGTTGCGACCTTTTGTAAAAGTGCTCAAGACTTGGCTGTTTGGATGTGCATTTAAGTAAATCAGATCTAATTTGCCAAATAGTCACTGCTGAATGTTTTTATGTTGAATGTTTTATATTGTGGAATGATATTTTAAATTGTAAGTCGCTCAGAGCACTCTGGTAGAGAGCGACTAATTAAGAAATAAAGTGAAGTGAAGTTTTGAGCCTGGAAATATCAAGATAGGAGATCTGCCTTAACTGGGTTCCTACATACAAGTTCATTTCCTATCTGCTGTTGTGTTGCCAATTCTTCAGGTGACTAAATTTATGGCTTTATTTCACCCATCTCTTGTGTCTCGCATTGCATTTGAGTGAGAGAACAACTGTCAGGAGCTCAGCCTGAGAGAAACCACATAGAGCCTACTCCTCCCTCCGCAACAAAAATTCTTCTGAGGATGGGAAATCAAGGAGAAATATCTGCTCTGTTTGTTTTTCCTCATTAATAACTTCCATCTTGACCACCCACTGATGTTGCTTGGCCACTGATGTTCTGGTTTTCATCTGTAAAATTTTGAAGAATATGCTATAGGGAAATATGGCCCTTCAGATGGTTCATTTTACATGCCTATGTGAAATATAACATTAAAATTTGGTGTGAACAATTGATAATTAGTTGTAAATTCTACCCTGTACTGAAGTGACATTGCTAAAATCCTGTTTTATCAAACAGATCCTAGTGCAAACAGGGATAATGGGACTAAGGCCAATTTCATGCTATGCAGATGTGATTAAATCAGGTGGAACCACAACTAATGAGGGATAATAAAGGTCTTTGAAATGCTGCACATCAATTAATTTACATCAAATGTATCTTGACAAATTGAACACATTTCATAACAGAAGTTGCCAATTCATTGCCTGCAGAGGAAACAGGCAATGAATAAGGGTGCTTCCAGACAGCACTAAATCATGGGTTTTAAACAGGGACAAAAAATCCCAGGACTTCAAAAGAAGTCCTGTTAGTCCTGGGATTTCTGCCTCTGTTGTCCAGACTTGCTGCTTTGTTTCGAGATTTAGAGGCTCCCAAGTTGGCCACTGTGGGACTTCTGTTGGAAACCTCAGGAGCTTTTTTTAAAAAAGCCCCGGGATGCAGATATACGGATATGTGGATGTCTGTAAAAGTTCAGTTCTTGGTCCTGGCCAGAAATACTGTGCCTGTTATACCCCAGCCACCTTTGGGTTCTGAGCCTACTTCAGAAATGAACTTTGACCAGGATGAAGCTTATTCTGACCTTTTACCCAGTTCTACGAGCTCCTTTCAATTACAGACCCCAGCTGTGGATAGCTCTGACGCTTCCTTAATTGGGAGAGATACTGAAAACAGTACTCCCGTGGTAGAACCAGATGTCCCGAGTTCCCCAGGGAATGTATCCTTTAACAGAAGAGAGTTTTTGCATCACCAGAGATCAGAAAAACAGGAGCTTCGAAGGAGTCAACGATTGGCATCTAGAGGGGATACTGGATAGGAGATTCCCTTGGGAACCTTTGGGGAGTTGGTTTCCCTTCGCTGTGATTAGATCTAAGTTCCATAAAAGTGTCTTACCCTGTGAACAACTCGTGGGGTCAACGTAGCAACTTCTGAGAACACTTCACCGATTCCAGTTCCCTGATTTCACCAAGCCAAGTCTCCTGTTCCTGGCGGCTGAGCCGAGCCGCGACTCCTGATTTAATTCGAAGTAAATTCACGTCCTTGCCTTGTTCCTGAATCCAGATTGGTTTTAGCTTCGTCTTCTGCCTGCCTTGATATCAAAGACTTCCTAGTGACGTTGGACCTTGTTATTCACTCTTGCTTTCTTATTGTTTCCCCACTCAAGAACTTTCCAACAGTTTGAGCGTGTTTCGGTTTCTGGACTTTGGACAATAATATTGGACATATTTCTTCAACTCTTTAGACTAATTCATACCATATCATAAAGGACTATTGCTCACTCACCCTTTCCACTTATTCTTTCCTGAATTATAATTGTTTTAATAAAGATATTATATGATTATTGGTCTCTGTTTGGTTTCCAGTGCTCACGCTGCCTTGGAGTGCAACAGTGCCATCCAGATGTTTCATGAAGTATCTCACACAAACAAACCTAATGGGGTAGGACCACTTCTGCCAAGTCAGCACTGCACAATGGAATGGGAACACACACTTTCAAGCCAGGAACAGAACATTGTCATTATTGACAGTTTTTAGAGCCTGGCTGCCTGACCATCTGTCCAGACAGAATTGGTTGAGTACTTGTGGCATGGAACAATAGGGTGCTGTTCCTGGGTTACACATGGCTGTTCCTATTAGCCACCTGCATGACCTTGGCAATCATTATTTACACTCCTCTCCAGCACATCCATGTCCCAACAGCCAGTAGTAAATTTTTGCCATTTACTAAACTGTACCCATGCTGTCAGCATACACCCAATGAGGAACCAACCTGTATAAGTTGGTAACATAATCTTGTTGTTTCCTGGCACAAGTACACCATGAAACCTGTCTGCATAGATAGCCGTACAACAAGGTCTGACTAATTACAGTAATGATGACATTCTGTTCTTGATTGGAAAGTGTCTGTTCCCATTTCATTGTATGCTACTTAATGTGAAAGTACTTGTTTTACCCCAGGAACTTCATTTTTCTGCCACAAACTTCATTAAACAGGTGAAGGATGAAGTTCCTCTTCCCAGGACAAAGTTTTTGCCTTCTACTCAAGTGTAACCTTCCCTTTAGGAACAAGCCAATCAGGAACAAGTATCTACAACCCGGGAACAAACCCAGATAAAAACTCCCATGATTTCTGATTGCAGGGACATCCAGACATGCGAAGATTCAGATATCCAGGTAAACACCACAATATTCCCACACTTGGAAATCTTGTGTTTTTTGTCTTTTGTAGCTGTTGCTTCCAGGTTTACAGTGAACAGTGTCTGGCCACCCTCCTGGTTGCTGCAGAGCTCCTGGGATAAAGGTACTGTCTGGCCCTAGAAGGCCGGTTGCTGAATGAGTGTTGCATTTTAAGACAATATTGCTGCACTTCTTGAAGAGTGTAACAATTTCCAGAAATCCCAGCCAGTTTACCAGCGGTTAGGATTTCTGGGAGTTGAAAGCCAAAACATCTGGGGACCCACAGGTTGAGAACCACTGCTACAAGGGAATAACAGATATGGCAGCTTCTTCCTGACAGCTGAATGGCTGAGAATAGTACAAATGTTTGGTGAGAAATAAGAAAAAAAATCTGGAGTTCATCAAAATGGAAGACATTGGTGCTGATTTATTAGGACAGTTAAAAACCATGCTTCATTCAATATTGAAGGTATGAAGGAGAGACGAAAGGGGTAAGGAGGAAGAGGTTTGAAAACAAAACGACTCATGCCAAGACCAAGTTGAAAATGGTACATTAATCTATAAGATTTCATATCTCTATTTACAATTTCCCAAAATTTATTTTATCTTCATAACATTGCAAATCAACATCTCTTTTGAATGTTCTTCCTTAGTAAAAATGGGATTTATTCTCCCTAGTGAGTTATTGTTTCCTTCCTGGGTTTACATCTCTGATCAAGCCATCCATCCTCATTGTTGAAGTACCCAAGGCTTTTATATGAATCACAGTAACTCACTAATGGTTTAAGGAACTCCTAGATCTGGGATTTGTGAAAATTGAAAATATCAGGATGCCTATTTAGCAGTTGCGTTCCTACTTACTGCAACACAAGCATGAGACTATTGCTAAAACGATGTCATTAAAACTTCATGTCAGAGACATGTATGGTAATCCTAGAACATCCAGTTATTTGTATTAAATGTTACTAAGGAAGTAGAGAGGGGGAAAAAAGAGGAATACAAATGTAACTTTAAAGCAGCAATGTACATCTAAAACAGACTATAAGTTCAGCCATTGTACTGCTAGAAAAGGCTGCCAAAAAAAGCAGACTTCTGACATCTAAGATATGCATATTTCAGTTTTAAAATATTAAATAAAGGATGACATCATTCCCACAGCATTTAAGTGTGTGACATCAACACTTGGGGAATAATAACGTGCGTGCCAACAAGTCATGAAAGTTTTATGCACTTCCTCAACATGTCTAGGACTCCCCTTAACTACATCTCTCTGCTGTTTTAATATATGATACAATCTGCAAGATCATTTTGAGATGGAATAGCCTGAGAAAATTTCTACCATACAGCACGTGCATTTTTTGTATATTTTCCCTATAAAGGTTGCACTAGAATTGCGCTATTTACTAACATACGTTTGCCAGATGTTTTTAGGGGAATGGCTTGATGTAAATAGCAGTTTCTCTTTTTTCCTCTATCTCCCTAAGAATGAAAAAAAAACTCACTACATATTCATGAGGAGAAAGGCAGTTTAGTATTATTACCTCTGGCAAGGTCCTTTTCTCTGCCATGGCTTCATGATGGCTCTGGGAAGACTACCAAACCTCAAAGCACTTTTATTTCTAATTCCAACTGGAATTGACACTTACCTTTCAGAACAAAATAGATGTTCCCATATGCAACCTGAAAAATTATTGGGGAAAGCAAACCGTTATTCACCATGAAAATAAATATCTCCACATATGATCCTGACCGCAGAAGATTTTTCTGCATTGGCTTTCATCTGAATACAGTCAGACCCCCTACATTTGGATTAGACCCTTCTGGGTGAAAATATCTGTGGTGAAGATAAATAACACTGGCAATTTCATCCTGACATTTGTAGAAGATGGAAATGATCTCAGATGAAGATTGGGACAGTTTGGAAGTTTCCAGGATATAACATCATAAAAAAACAAACCTGGGAAATGGCTGGATGATCATGATATATAGAAAATCTCATGAGGACTTAATGAAAAGAGTGAAATGATCATCCCAACTCATGAATAGTACATAGACATGCACACACACATTATGAGTTAGGGGATCACAGACTAAAGGGCAGGATCCAATGCCAGAAAAGTTAAATGTGATAGTCATCGGTCTAAGTTGACCTTCCTCCTCTTATTCAGGCAAATGTATCAGCTATTATGTGGAGGGGCTAGTGTGAGGAACTTGAATTTACTGTTTGCTTGAAGGTCACATCATTGTCTAGTTAGAACTGGGTTGAAGTTAAAGAGCTATATAGAAGGGCAGGAAAAGGACGGGGGACATTATTGCAGTGGCTCATATCATGGGTTTGAAGCTCCTCAGTGACACAAGTGCCTATCACCACACAAAGTTGTAATGGAGTACTTCTCAAAAAAATGGGGAATTCCCATTTATAGGCAGCTGAAAGCACTTCAAATTGATATACAAAGTTTTTTCAAGTGGTGTGCTAAATCAAAGGAACTTCTATAGCAATATTTTTCAACCTGGGGGTATATTGAGTATTCATGCCAAATTTGGTCTAGATCCATCATTGTTTAAGTCCACAGTACTCTTTAGGTGTAGGTGAACTACAACTCCAAAACTCAAGGTCAATGTACACCAAACCCTTCCAATATTTTCTGTTGGTCATGGGAGTTCTGTGTGCCAAATTTGGTTCAATTCCATCATTGGTGGAGTTCAGAATGCTCTTTGATTGTAGGTGAACTACAAATCCCAGCAACTACCTCATCCTGAGTCTCCTATCGATTGCAGCACTTTGGCTTCATACTTCATTCCCTTGTATACATTATACACTCTGCGTACTTTGACCCAGTTCACTTTTATAACCTTTGCTCATTTTTTAAAGATTATGTTAAGTTTTTAATGTTTTTTTGTGTATGCTTGTAATTTTGTGATGTGTTTTTATTGTTCTGATAATTGTAATTACTCGGGCTTGGCCCCATGTAAGTCGCCCCGAGTCCCCTTGGGGAGATGGAGGTGGGGTATAAAAATAAAGTTATTATTATTATATTATTAACTACAACTCCCAAATGACAAAATCAATCCCGCCCAAACCCCACCAGTATTCAAATGTGGATGTATTGGGTATTTGTGCCAAATTTGGTCCAGTGAATGAAAATACATCCTGCATATCAGATATTTACATTACGATTCATAACAGCAGCAAAATTAGAGTTATGAAGCAGCAACAAAAATAATTTTATGGTTGGGGGTCATCATAACATGAGGAATTATATTAATAGTTCGCAGCATTAGGAAGGTTGAGAACCACTGTTCTACAGTGAGTCTGGAGACAGTGCCGTGCCACTGTGGGCATGTTGGGGAGTCACTTTGAACACCTCCATTTTCCTATTGTCAAAGTTTAACTTCTGGTGACCAGACTGAGAGAAATTCCTGTTGTAAATCCACAACTTTCCTCTTTCATCCTTTTCATCCCCTCCCCACACATTTTCAAGACTAATTCCAGACAATGATAGGGATTTCCCTTCTTGATCAAATATTTTCATACTGCTTGCAAGCCATTCTTTGTTATTTTGCAAATGTTCCAGTAGTATGCCAATTAGCTAGTTCAAACTTTTTTCAGTCTGTGCAGGTTTAGCAACGAAAAGTAGACCTCCCTCTTGCAGAATACAGAAAACAGGATAAGATTTGTATTTCCAGATATATGTTTCCTTTTTTATTCATTGACATCATGTGTCTTGCAAAAAGAGCCTAGTGCTGCAATCCGCAGCATAAGCAAGATTTGGCAATCAAAAGAAACCTCCAACTTGCAGAATACACAAAACAGGGAAAGGCTTGTAATTGCAAAATGCTTCTTTCCCTTTTTATTAATATTTAAAGTGTTATAAAGGAGTAGTGCTTGAGAATTGCAGTTAATTACCGGTAATGGTGAAGCCCCAGTATCATGAGATTTTGAGCTCGCAAAGTTGCAGAGTTCTTCTGAAAATAAAAGGGGGCATGGACAAAGGGGCAATGTACAGATCGGTAGGAGACAAATTCCAACAGCTGCAGTAACCTAAAAGTGCTTGTGGGTTTCTTCAAGTGCTTGAGGAATGGATTGATGTAATAAGTACGATAGCTATTCCTTTTTTAATTTTTATTAAGTGTAATACATAATTAAAAAATTGAAAGGATAAGATATTTTGAGGGAAAAATTGGAAAGGGGAAAAGGGGAAAATGGTAGGATAAAGGGATATAGGGGAGGGGTTGGGTAAAGGAAAAAAGAAAATGGGAGAACAAGGAAAAGAATGGAAGAGAGAAATTTAGGGTAAAAGTTTTCTGGACTTCCATTCTTTACTCTTCGCAGTTTCATTTTGTTTCATAGTCTTTCTACTCATGTATTCTGGTCTCTTCTCATTTTCTTTTCTTGGGAACTCCTGCTTATTTTTTCTAACCCTTTGCACTCTTTCTATATTCTTAGTATGTCTTCCAATCTGTCATTTTTAATGGTTTTCCTCTATTTTTCTACAACAAGAAGGTTAGTCTGTCCATATCATAGATTTCATCAAGTTTGTCCAGCCACTGCTCTTTTGTAGGGATTTCTTGTGCTTTCCAATATCTAGCATTTCTGTATGCTCCAACCCAAAGCAAAATGACTTTCCCAAGATCATTTTAGAGCCTTGTGCAAGAAAGTCCTTGTTCTCTGAGCACTGTCCTACTTGCTGTAATTGTGAGGGGTACCAAAAACATTGATTATATTTATTTAACATTAAGGCAAGTGCTGCCCAATATTCAGTTGACTTACAATAAGATTCTAAGCATTTTTGTTTTTCTTTGGGATTTTTAAAAGTGTATCTTTAAGATTTGCTTTCTTAAAACTTCTGCAGGCAGATTTTTATATTGTCTCCCATAAAAAATATATTACAAATATTTTCTTTGCAAAACATGCTGGGTTGATTTTAAGAATAATATCATTTTTTTAAAAAATCCTGATATTTTGTATCTTTTATGTATTGTATTTGGAGTGGGGCCAAAATTTTAATTCATAACATATATGTTTCCAACTGAGGAACACAATACGATTTTAAGGCACTTTTATATATAAGCATGCATCTATGTTTCTCTATATTTTGTTCATTTTGTTGTTTTTTATTTGTAATCCTGTGTGTTTCACTGACAGCTTCACCTATAGGGTGACCTATGAAACTGGCTGATAAATAATGAATAAAATTTACAGAACAGAGTTCATGTTGTAGTACAGAGAATTATGCCTTTCATGGAAAAAATATTATCTTACAGTAAGTCTGTTTTCAGATCTTAATATTTTACATCTTAGGACAGCAAATATGGGATGAATGTGTCATGCTTCCATTTCTTTGCACTTTCCTGTTCTGTCCTTGATATTGTTAATATTTGCCCCCAAATTAGAGACTTCAATTTTGACAAGTACATACAAGGAAAAAGTGATTTTTTAAAAAAAATTTAAATTATCAATTTTCCCAAAATAAAAAGGATAAATAATGATACAAAACCCCAATCCTTCAGTTGTGTTCAATTTATTGTTCTAATCACAAGGTAGTAAAAGTACCCCTTCCTTGTACTTCATTTCCAGCATCTGGTATTCACAGAGTTACCACCTCAGAACATAACAATTATGGTACATTAAGGCACCTTAGTATGATTCACCAACATAGGATGAAACTAAATGTTAAGGGGAATGTGTATTGTATCTGATTGACATATTTCCCCTCTTATAGTGGATTTTCTCAGGAATACATTCATAGAAACAAGACTTACAAGTCAAGGTCATATTTGAACCACCAAAAAAATAAAGCACAGAAAACAAGATACATAAATGAGGAAGATCACATATTACCACAAACAGATATCTTCCAGCTCTAAAGACATGCTAAGTATATGATTTAAGTTGAGCCTTAGTTTTAAAATCTTAATATTGTTAAATAGAACAATAGCTGTTCCCAAAGAGAAGATCCATTGAATCAATAGAATGTATGCATATATTAAATATAAAATACTTATAAAATAGTGAAAATAGTTGCTTTAACTATGCAACAAAGGTCTGCATAGTTAAAGCAATGGTATTCCCCGTGGTAACTTATGGATGCGAAGAGCTGGACCATAAGGAAGGCTGAGCGAAGGAAGATAGATCCTTTTGAACGGTGGTGTTGGAGGAAAATTCTGAGAGTGCCTTGGACCGAGAGAAGATCAAACCAGTCCATATTCCAGGAAATAATGCCTGACTGCTCACTGGAGGGAAGGATATTAGAGGCAAAGATGAAGCACTTTGACCACATAATGAGAAGACAGGAAAGCTTGGAGAAGATAATGATGCTGGGGGAAATGGAAGGAAAAAGGAAGAGGATACCAAGGATGGTATCCTTGAAGTGACTGGCTTGACCTTGAAGGAGCTGGGAGTTGCAACGGCTGACAGTGAGCTCTGGCATGGGCTGGTCCATGAGGTCACGAAGAGTCAGAAGCAACTGAATGAATAAACAACAACAACAACAAAATATTTTAATTACTTAACAACTGGTTAAAAAGAAATACTTTAGTTGGGAATAGCAATGGAATTAATGCCATTGTAGCATATACCCACTGGAGGATTGTTATGCTTTACTTTTCAAAAATTTTCAGCCTTCTTAATATACCATTTCTTTGGAAGTGATGGGCTTTATTTATAATGTATAAGATTAACTGACCCAGAAGTTGGAAGGACAATTTGTTAAATTTCCTTTTTGATTAATAATAAATGTCACATAAGAATTAGATGGTAGGAAAAAGTTCTATATAGCATCTGCTTCATATGAGAACAGAAAAAAGATATTAGATTCCAAATTGGGAATTGCTTCATGGAATGTAAAAGTTGAAAAGGAACCAGATTGATTGCTTAGGCAATATTAGCAACCATCATCAATCATTCTCTTTGAGAAAAGCTCAAAGTAGCAAATGTCCTGTTGAGATACTACTGAAATTGTCTGCATAGGATGCACTTAACATATAACTAGGTGGCTATTATTTTTGTATTCCTTTTTATTAGAAAGGGGGGGGGGGAGAAATACCTACTAGATTTATATTAATTTAGATGTCGCTTTGTTCATTCTCCTATAGAAGCCCCCCCCCCCCCCGCCAAATATCATAAAGAACATTAGAACCCCAAAATTATGGTATTATCTTGTTTAGGAATGAGCTCTCAAGCTTTTCTTGAGAGTTATGTGATATCATCAGAAGCTGATATGATATGCTCACTAGAGGTGTGTATTTTTCATTTATCTCGTAATTTGGATCATATTTATGAATTTATTACTTATGAGTTGATATGCGATACATGGGTGTGGCCCACTCTAAAAATTTAAGAATCGAAACTTTTTCATTTTGGTTTTGTAAATCTCAGGAGGCTCCCAAAGTCAGTTTCCTTTTCATCGCAAGGAAGCAAAGCAAAGCCAAAAAGGCTGCCTTAGTGCCTTACCTTTCCTTTTCTTTAAATTAATGGAGTCTTGGCATTCAGAGCGGGAAAAAGAGGGAGCAGTGTTTGTTGAAGAAAACAGAAACAGTGTCTGGTTGCTGGTGGATGTTATTACTTATTGTGACAATGTGTTTTATTCTGTTTTTATTCTGTTTTTATTATGAATTGTATGTTTATATAATGTTTCTTTTTAATTGTGTTGTTGGGCCTTGCCCCATGTGAGCTGCTCCAAGTCCCTTCGGGGAGATGTTGACGGGATATAAAAATAAAGTTGTTGTTATTGTTGTTGTTGTTGTTGTTGTTGTTATTATTATTATTATTATTATTATTATTATTATTATTATTATTATTATTATTATTTTACTTCCATAAAAGCTCAGGCTAAAATAAAAACCAGTTACGCTTAAAGGTGCTGCCACATTTCATATTTTCTTCCTCCTTCTTCCTATTTATAGATAAAAGCTGCATGAATGTGAAGATGCCTACATGATCCTAGCATTCAGAGGCCCCTTTCTAGTCTGTAGCACTAAATTGAGAGGGGAGCTATATCTATGGTCAATGGTTTCCCCTTATTTACAGTAGGAAACAGGTTTTGAGGGAAGGAAAGGGAAGATGTATCTGCTCTCAAGGCCATCTTAGGCAAACGCCTCAAGTGAGAAATAGACCTGTGATTATAACACTGTCATCTTTCATCCCCTTCATGATTTTGAAAACCATTTTTACCCCGTGAACAAACCACTGGACTCTGAAATTTACTACAATGTATTTTGCGTTTTTGGCCGGTTTAATAAAAAAGTATTTGTCATGTGATTTATTTAAGTGTTGATTTACTATTTAGCTATTTATATATTTATCGTGTCAGAAGTGAACCGAGGGTACAAGTTGTAATGTATTTGAAAACACAAAGTTAAAAAAACCTGGCATTATACTAAATGTCCTTTGACCAGTAGCTGGCCACTTGGAGTGCCTCTGGTGTTGCTGTAAGAAGGTCCTCCATAATGCATGTGACATGGCTCAGACAGCATTGTAGTAGGACATGATCTTCACTGCACGACAGCTCCAAGAAAAATGCAGGGAACAAAACTAGCCTCTGTACATGGCATTCATTGACCTTGCAAAGGCATTTGACACAGTGAATCGCAGCGCTCTCTGGACCATCCTCCAAAAAATCGGGTGCCCTGACAAATTTGTGAACATCCTGCGGCTCCTCCATGATGACATGATGGCAACAGTCTTGGACAGCAACGGCTCCCAAAGTGACCCATTTAAGGTGGAATCAGGTGTCAAGCAGGGATGTGATATTGCCCCTACCTTATTTTCCATCTTCATCACTATGATACTTCACCTTGTTGATGGGAGGCTTCCCACCGGTGTGGAAATCATCTATCGGACAGATGGCAAGCTATTTAACCTCAGTAGACTGAGAGCCAAAACCAAGGTCACTACAACATCTGTTATAGAACTCCAATATGCCGATGACAACGTAGTCTGTGCGCACTCAGAAGAAGACCTACAAGCCACTCTAAACACCTTCACAGAAGCATACGAGAAGCTCGGCCTCTCATTGAACATCGAGAAAACCAAAGTGCTCTTCCAACAGGCACCAGCTAATCCGTCTGCAATGCCAGGAATGCAACTTAATGGTGTCACATAAGAAAACATTGACAATTTCCCTACCTTGGCAGCCACCTCTCCACAAAAGTCAACATTGACACTGAAATACAACACCGCCTGAGCTCTGCGAGTGCAGCATTTTTCAGAATGAAGCAGAAAGTGTTTGATGACCGGAACATCCGTAGAGATCCTAAGGTGCTTGTTTACAAAGCCATTGTCCTCCCAACCCTGCTCTACGCCTGTGAAACGTGGACGGT
Source organism: Anolis carolinensis (assembly GCF_035594765.1). Taxonomy (NCBI): domain Eukaryota; kingdom Metazoa; phylum Chordata; class Lepidosauria; order Squamata; family Anolidae; genus Anolis; species Anolis carolinensis. The sequence continues at coordinate 108,996,543 of NC_085845.1, forward strand.
CTACAGACGTCACACTCAACTCCTGGAGCGTTTCCATTAGCGTTGCCTCAGAAAAATCCTGCAAATCTCTTGGGAAGACAGGCGGACAAATGTCAGTGTGCTTGAGGAAGCAAAGACCACCAGCATTGAAGCGATGCTCCTACGCTATCAACTCCGCTGGACTGGCCACGTTGTCCGAATGCCCGATCACCGTCTCCCAAAGCAGCTTCTGTACTCTGAACTCAAGAACGGGAAATGGAATGTTGGTGGGCAGGAAAAGAGATTTAAAGATGGGCTTAAAGCCAATCTTAAAAACTGTGGCATAGACACTGACAACTGGGGAGCCCTGGCCCTTGAGCACTCTAATTGGAGGTCAGCTGTGACCAGCAGTGCTGTGGAGTTCGAAGAGGCACGAATGGAGGGCTTAAGGGAGAAACGTGCCAAGAGGAAGGCCTGTCAAGCCAACCCTGACCGGGACTGCCTACCACCTGGAAACCGATGTTCTCACTGCGGGAGAACATGCAAATCAAGAATAGGTCACTTCAGCCACTTAAGAACCCACCCCCAAGACACCAGAGATGGAAGAAATCCTCCTCGAGCTACGAGCAATCGCCTAAGTAAGTAAGGTGGTGTGTGGTTTGCTCTTCTCCACACTCACATGTTATAAACTCCACTTTGTAGCCTCATTTCTTAAGGTTCGTTCTGCATCTCGTGGTGCCAGAGCACAGTCTGTTCAGCACCGTCCAAGTCACCCAGTCTTTTGTGTGCCCAGGAGAAAGTCTCTCACCTGGTGTCAGTCACTGATTGAGGTTCCGGGTTTTAGCTTGCCACTTTCGGACTTTCGCTTGCTGAGGTGTTCCTGCGAGTATCTCTGTAGATCTTAGAAATCTATTTCTTGATTTAAGGCATTGGCTTGCTGGCTGATACCCAAACAGGGGGTGGGCCGGAGATGTCAATGCCTTGGTCCTTTCATTGCTGACTGCTACTTCCCGGTGGATATCAGGTGGTGCAATGCCAGCTAAACAGTATAATTTCTCCAGTGGTGGACGTAGACATCCTATGTTGATTCGGCATGTCTCATTAAGAGCCACATCCACTATTTTAATGTGGTGAGATCTATTCCACACTGGGCATGCATATTCAGCAGCAGAGTAGCAAAGTGTGTCTGATTGTGATCCCCATGTTGTGCCAGTCAGCTTTCGTACGATGTTATTTCTAGTGCCCACTTGAACCTATGGGTCTACTAGCTGGGGATAGCAAGTGGATTTAGGCCCAAGAATCCTAATATCTTGAGCCTTATTTAAGAGCAATATTTTATTATACATGGCTTCAAAGGAATGAACAAAATGTACCAGTGCTGAAGCATTCTGGCTCCCTTCAGCTGAGATGATGGTTCTTTTTTTTTTTTAAGTCTTCTTCCTTGAAAGACTTATCAGATTCCTTTAAAACATATAATTTGGATATTTACCAATTGACAATTTTGAACTGTCAAACCAGGCTTTTAAAAATTGAACACAGTCCAAGGAAAAGGAGGCTTCATCCTTAATACATCTTGGCATCACCTTATCTGTACATTCTTAAGCATATGAAGAGCACTAAACTGCTTTTAACAAATCTGGCTGTTCAAGCTTTCCGCCCAGCTCAAGGATATTTCCAGATGTACTCAATCTTACACTGTGACCTCAGACACAAATGTGTCTCCAATAGGACGCATTTCAGTCTTTTCTTTGTTAGAATATTGCCCTTAAGAAAACTAACATTGTCATTAAGGGACATTACGGCAACACTGATGGATGGATACGTGATGTCAGGGGTTGGACAGCAGTATGGAAGGTCTAGTGTACTTACACTCAATCTGTGAGCCTGGGGCATACTTCTGTGCCTTGAGTCACGAAGCCATTGACCTGGATGTATTGACCTGGAAGTATCAATGTATTTGTGTTTTTGAAATGGAAAAAGTCTTCTGTTTAACTCTCTTTTCACTTTTTTGAGTGGTGCTGTAGACAGTGCCACCATCTGAAAGAAGAGAATACGGTTGCATCAGATTTCTGGTGTTACAGGTGAAAGAGATATTATAGAAGAATTGGCATTGCTCGGAAAATACAATTTTAGTTTACTGAAGGAAAAAAGAAATAAAGAGATATTGGGAAATTGCTCTGGAATTATTATTTATTTATATCCCATTTTTATTTGAGACACTAAGGCCCCTTCTCACTGCTATATAATACAGATTATCAAAGCAGATAATCCACATCATCTGCTTTGAATTAGATGATATAAGTCTACACTGCCATATAATCCAATTCAAAACAGATAATGTGGATTTTGTTGTGGCTCAGCCACCATGGCCCAGTTTTCAAGAATTGGAGTCAGAAACAGATGAGGAGGTGGAATTCGAAGACATTCCTGCTCAGAATTCAGGCCCCATGGCCTTGCAGGTGCTGGAAATCAGGGATCCGCTAATTGGGAAACATTCCGAATTCTCTCCAGCGTTAGATGGTACAGACTTGGGGGAGAATGGAAGTTTTAATCGGAGAGATTTTGTTACCAAAGATAGAAGTAAAAAACAGGGACTGAGAAGAAGTCAAATACTCACTCTCAAACTAGATAATGATTAGTTTTCCCATGAGAACTTTTTGTGGGCCCTGTACTTCCTAATTCTTACAGACTTGGGATTCTGTTAAACGTACTCTGCACTGTATTTTCATTGGGTGTCAACATTGCTTTTCCTCGGAAGAGATTCCAGTTTCCTGCTCCTTGCCTTGACTTCTGAATCCGTGCCGAGTTTCTTGTTCCAGGAGAGCCGCGCCGAGCTGCGACTCTCGAGTAGACCTTGCCTTATTCCTGAATTGAGATTGACTTTGCTTTGTTTACCTTGCTTCTTTGACTTTGCTATGGGACTTTCCAAGTGGATTTGCAGTGTTTGTTTTCCACTATTGTTTCATGGACAAATTTTGATATCTAAGGGAAGCTATCGAGCTTCACTTGTGGATTACAAATTGGACATTGATGAACTCTTTCTGAATTACAATAAACTATTTATTATGGACTATTTCTTACTTTGACTTTCCACCTTAAATGTGCATAGACCTATATATTTACTCTGCTTCAATAAACAGCTTGTGTGTTATATTGGCTCCTGCCTGGTTTACGAGTTCTTGCGCTGCCTTGGGGTGTAACAGATTTCATATGGCAGCCCTCAACATTAAAAAAAAAAAACAATTCAATTTGAAATCCACATCTTAAAAACAGTAAAATAGAATTAAACATAGAAGTCAAAATAATATAAAACACTTAAAAACAGTTAAGATAAATAGCTATCCCACCACAGCTCCATCCCACTTACTCTTAAAACATTTCTTCATTAAAAGTCTGTGTGAATAAAAAGGTTTTAGCCTGCTGTCAGACAGACAACAGGGAGAGGCCATTGTAATATTCTTGGGAAGGGAGTTACAGAGACAAGAGGCAGCCACTAAGAAGGCCCTGACTAACCACGTTGCAATGGTGGTAGGACTGAGAAGAGGGCCTCTCCTGAGGGTCTTAGGGCCTGGGCAGTTGTGATGTATATCTCATAACTTCTGAGGATGCCTGCCATAGATGTGGGTGAAAAGTTAGGAGAAAATACTTCTAGAACATGGCCATACAGCCCGGAAAACACACAACAACCCTCTGATTCCTGCCATGAAAGCCTTTGACAACACGATAATTTGCATAGTATAGGTGTAACTTTTACTTATTTTAATAGTTATAGAGATGTGATAGCATTAAACAGTGAAAGTCAAATGGTTCAATTGCTGACTTGCACTGTGTTTTGAGCTGTCTTGTGTGTATATGTTGAGATTGTCATGAACCCCTGGGGCTCTGTATTGAATCTTGGGCAGCTTGATCCATTTGGGAGATTACAAAACCTGAAGAAAGACTCTGAAATCATATATTACTAAGTTCTATTATGTTTAAGTTAACATTCACTTTGTGATAATAGAGTGTGTTTGCTATCACAAACCAAGGAAATGGAAAAGTAATGCATGACCTTTAAGAATTGAAACGATAATAGTAGCTAAATATTTGAAGACTTGAAGTCTACCTGTAAATACTTTTTCAAGCCCTTAAAAGAGTGCCAGCTCACAGAAAAACATCCCAATAGACCAGAAATATTAATTCAGTCAATTATTTTACCTTGCTTTTCTCTCAAAGTTCAGACCCAAAGCAACTTATAGGAGGATAGGCTGCAAACAACATTGACTAAAAGATATGAATGAATGAATGAATGAATGAATGAATGAATGAATGAATGAATGAATGAATGACTGGACAGAGAAAGAAACAAAAAAGCTAGCTCCCTGTTAACTAATGTTACCTCTATCATTGCTACTCAAATTATTATTCCAATAAATATTACCTCAGATATTTCAAAAAATATTGCAGATTACCTTTATCATTGTTAAATATTTGATCCCTTAGAACAATGAATGTCAAATATTTAAATGGCATCCAAGTTTTTTTTTTTTTTTGCTTCATTCTCATTCAGGGATTTGGATTTCTCCTCTATGTTTTTCACCTCGATCCTTTTGAAAAAGGACATGAACCTTTGGCAAACCATACCATCTTTTAATTATCTGTAACCACCATAACCCCTCAAGTTGTCCGTTATAATTTCTTATGATAACAATGACTTGCTCAGTATGTAGAATTAATGAGATAGCCAGAGGTGTAGGTTATGTAGGGAAAACTGTCTCCGACAGCTGGCTCTGAATACTAGCAGTTTACCAGCAATCTGCCAACCCATTAAGTACTGAACTAAAATTGCCTAGCAGGCAGTAATTGCTCCTTAACAGCTGCTGTATTCTCTTATAGCAAATAGTGCTAAATATTAACAATTATCCCCAGCAAAGATATCCCATGATAGTTGAAAGAAAAGGAAAATATTATCTTGAACATATGGCCTCTCTCCCCAACTTTTTCTGCGCTGTCCTTTATTGACCATTATACCTACTGTTTATTATTTCACATTGCAAACTTTTTTCTTGATCCTAACACTGTTTCCCTTACCTTTCTTCATTGGTATCCTTTCCCATCTGTTCCAGCATCTCTAAATTTACTACTTTTTAAGCATTTCTTTAAATTTTCATGAATGGTTGAGCTCATATGAAGCTCACAAAGAAATAAAACCATCAATATTCTCCATCCCATTGTTTATTTCTTTTTTCCAATCTACTTTTTTCAAATCCTACCCTTTGGTAGTTTCAAAGTACACCAATAGTTACAGTTTTATTTAGACTGTATATTTCTCTTCTGAGACTACAAAAGAGTCTAATCCACTGTCCAGAAAGAATGGCTTTAAAACCCAGTTTGCTGGTTCCTTCAACCAAAATGGCACTCTACAAACTGCTGAGATGGAAAGGTGTCACATAAATTGTCCCCCTTCCAACTTGATCTTTTAGTTATGAAAGAATAAAGGAATAAACACTATAATGTTTATTCCTATAATAATGGAGCTAAAGGTTCTACAGGTCCAAAGCCAAATTGGGAGGCCAATATGTCATTTACTGAAAAAAAAACCCCACTTTTTGTGTTTGTTCCTACTGTTGATAGTACCCCCAGTTCTTTGCTATTATTTTGGTATTTTTCCTTATATTTAGCCTAGGCTTTGTCAGAAATATTGAAAATTAACAATGTACAGTAGAGTCTCACTTATCCAACATAAATGGGCTGGCAAAATGTTGGATAAGCAAATATGTTGGATAATAAGGACAGATTAAGAAAAAGCCTATTAAACATCAAAATAGGTTATGATTTTACAAATTAAGCACCAAAACATCATGTTATACAACAAATTTGACAGAAAAAGTAGTTCATTACACATTAATGCTATGTAGTAATTACTGTATTTACGAATTTAACACCAAAATATCACAATGCATTGAAAACACTGACTACAAAAATGAGTTGGATAATCCAGAACGTTGGATAAGTGAGTGTTGGATAAGTGAGACTCTACTGTATTTTTAATTACAAAAAATGATGTACAGGTACTGAAAAAGTTAAAGTGATGCAACGACTAAGCAAAATCAGTACGGTAATACAAGCAGGTGTGCTTGTGAGTTAGTTGCTCCTCCTGTGTGAAGACTTCCTTCTGTGTAAGAATGCCTCGGTGTAACAAGGGCTGTGTGTTTGACTGCTCCAAGGAGAGAGCTGCGTCAGTTTGAAGATTGACGCTTGAAGGCAAGAAGCTGAAGCAAAGCTATAACAAGGAAATATAAAGAATTTTGTTTATATTATGGAAACCATGTTTTTGTAACCATATTATTTTTCTACAAGAAAAGCCTCTGAAGGAAGATAACAATAGACGGTATGTTTTTATTTTGTCTTATACTGGCTACTGGTTCTGGGTCATGCTGCTGCTGCTAAATAAGCTACTCTGCGGTATACTTTTATAGTGAGGGTATTTTGTTATTAAACCCATTCACCAAACAGGCTTTACAAGCATTGTCTGCATCTCTATCACCCTGGAATGTCATAGCTGTTATCAACAGTCATTGTGATCTGGTGGAGGCTGACAATTCAACAGCCTCCTGTCCTTCTCTTCATGGACTATTCTATATCCTTCTCAGCCTATTTCATCTAATCAATCCAAATACATCTCCAGGTTAGTCTGGAATATTAGTATACAAAGGTATCTAGTAGACTAACTAAGAGAACAAAGTTGGCAGCACAAGCTTTTGTAGACTCTGGGTGGCTTTACATGGAAGCTTTATCTCAGGACTGATCCAGAATGTTAAATTCTAGATCATTCCCAGAATGGTTTTGACCATCTACCCCCAGGCTGCTGCAATGACAGGAAGAATCCTGACCATCCAGTGGTGCCAAACCCAGTTAGTCATTGCCAGATGACCATGCCAGATGAACATGTTCTATTCTGTTTAAATCAGTGGCCACCAGCTGTGACATGCCTAGAGTCTATTGCTCATCACCTGGACTGATGTGGGCCAGGATACCAGAGCCATGTGGAAGGGGGAGAGGAGGATCCACCCTTCCTTCTCCCCTCCCTTCTCTGAACTTCTTATGAAAACTTTGTAAATGGATGGTTTGATTCATTTGTGTTCAGTGGGGATGTGGCTCTTGCCTCCTAGGCATCATTGCTCCAGGCGATGAGCAATGGACACTAGCCATGTCATATCCATTGGTAGCCACTACAACAAGAACTGAGGGGGGGGGGGTAAGTGCCATTCCATGTAACTGTGCCACTTACACCCAGGGAATATATCTTAGTAGTACAAGATAATATATCTTAGTGGTACCATGATTTTGGCTGCCTTCCATCTGAATACATCAATCATCTGATTATATCAGCTTTTAACACTATTCCCTTGTCTTGGGTTCATGATAGGTTAATTCACTAGCTTATCATTATTCATAGATAGTTGTTTCTATGCTTGGAGCTAGCCACTGCCTACACTTTTAGTAATGCACTAAACTTTGTAAATTCAATTTTGCAAATGATAATGCAAATCAGCTCCAGCCTGTATCAAGAGGAAACTATCAAAAATAGTACCAGTAGTTCTAAACAACAAACATCATTTCAAGATCTGTTACCTTTGCTGTCAATAATATATTGTATGGAAAAGCCCTTAATTTAAAGCAGGAGGTAGTAGTTCATGAACTCCAGATGTTCATGAACTGTTATTCCCGTTATACCTTACGACTCAAGGAATTAGTTTAAAGAATATTTACAGGAAAAACAGTCAGAAATGTGTTCATCTAATTAATCAGATTTAGCCCTTGATTGAGTAAATGAGCACATATTTGCATAGTATCAAATCCCTATAAATATGCCTTTATGATATGTTGTAGGAAGTACAGATGTAAAACGAATGTGTTGATATCACTTCTCCCTGCTATAAAAATAGATTTTATTTACATGAAATGAAAAAAAAAACTTAAGGAATGGGACAGTCGTAATTGATATAGAAGTGCTACATGAAAATGAAATTTCTGAGCAAAACAAATTTCAAGATCAGTTTGGCTTTCTTTATTGTTCCTTGTGTAGTGTTCTAACACTTGATATAGTTTCCACATATTTTTCAATGTCCAGTGTTTTTTTATATATTTCCATGCTTGCCAATTATTTTATGCCCTGTGGTTATGCCTGACTCTCCTGTAGTGTACAACCTTGCAAACCGATAGCAACTTCAATAAAATCAATGGGGCACCAACTTCAGTGATATAAAGGACTGGGCCCGTAATTTTCTAGCTATGCTTGTTGTTAAGTAAGGAAAGCAAAAAAACAAAACAAACAAAAGCAACAGTACAGAGCTACAGTAGATTCTCAGCTTTAACATTTTCATTTTACCTATGATGCAAAAAAGTAGAACAATCGAGAGTCCTTATAAGTGTTTGAAGTTTTTCTGGAATGAAGGAAGTTCAGAAGGTTCTTCTGCTAATTAATGGTATTAGAATGGATGTTAATCTATATATATAAAAGGGTAATGAAATTTTGGCCTAGGACAAAACAACAAAACTACACATCCCAGAAACACTAAACTTGGCAGCACAACCCCTCATCCATGCCTCTACGTTCATACAACAAAAAGAAAAGAAAAATAAAGTCCTAATTAGAGGGAGAGGAATAATTTTTTTTATCCAATTGCTGCCAGTTAGAAGGCTAAGCTCCGTCAGGGGAAAACCTTTACCCTTTACCTTAACTACCACCAAAACCTCAATATTTTATTTCCCATACCACCATACTTCACCACAGCAACGCGTGGCCGGGCACAGCTCATATTAATATAAACTTAAGGAATACTATGCAAATGGATGAGGCTGTACATTTTGTGGAAAGCAGTGAGACTCATTTTTGCAAACACACATGCAGGACTGTATAGTTAGTATGTTAAAAGCATTTACGCTTGCTATACTACTCTTTCCATATTGCTAATGCTGGAAGAATAAAGTTTTAGGAAGGTTGGTGGCTTATAGCAGTGGCTCTCAACCTGTGGGGTCCCCAGATGTTTTGGCCTTCAGCTTCCAGAAATCCTAACAGTGGGAAAACTGGCTTGGATTTCTGGGAGTTGTAGGCCAAAACACCTGGTGACCCACAGATTGAGAACCACTGGCTTATAGGACCTTATTGCATGAAACTGCTATCCCACAGGAGACATGCAGTCACTGATAGCAGCTACATACTGTCATGAACAACTTCACAAACTCTTGTCTCTGTATTTGCACAACTGCAAATACAGTTGTGCAGTTGTGCATTCCTGTGAGATGCCCTGCAATAGAAATTGCCACCAAAGTTTGCCAAAGGTGATGGTCCTGCTTCAATGTTAATTTGCCTCCTTTGTGTAAGGAAGTCCATAGTCATAACCATCCCATTCTGTTACAGATGAGGAATACTAAATCCTTCAGATCTCACTAAACTGCCAGTCCCATTAGTCCTAGCATTGCACCAAGTGATGCATTATGACTTTTATCTTTTTCAGCATGCATACACATCTCTGATGGATTGGTAATATAGACAGAGAATAGAGATGAGTCATGTCCTTAAGGTGTGAATTAGGTAAATTCACACCTTAAGGACATGACTCATCTCTATTCTCTGTCTATATTACCAGTCCATCTATTTGATAAAATACCCTTTTGAAGCACAACTTGTTTTGGTTGCTGGGGGAGAATTTATCTATGAGAATAAACACTGAAAAAATGCCAAGCTCCATTACCACTTTGCTACTTTATTGAAAGAATGTAAAACAGAAATAAATCCAAACACCTTTTCCTTGTTGCTACACTACTACCAATCAGAGTGGAGCCAGGAAGGCTAAGAAAATGAATAATGTACAAAAGAATTTTAAGGAAAATTCCTTAAGGCTAAAAAAAAGAGCCTAATCAGTGTATTGTTTTTCATAAAAGTAAGGCTTTCTCTTAAGTCTTTAAGCTACTTCCTTATGATTCCCTTGGCTCTGGTTTAGCCAGTTAAACACGATTACTCTTATACTTATCTACTCTTTCTTCTCTCTCACACACACATTAAGCCATATGCTCCACTTATGCTTCGTATTTCTGGATAGTTTTTTCAATTTGATTTCTTTCCTCAGAAATATTCCAGTTTTGTGCAGTAGGCAATTAATTAATTAATTTCTTATGGTGTATATTTCTTTGCCGAGAAATGTGTTTCATATGAAAACTTTTTGTCATTTTTGAACATCTTCTATTCATGCAATAACAAAACTATTTCCTAAACATTGTCCAACTGCTGTGCTCAGTTTCTCATAAGCCCAATTTTATTGAATAAATATTTTAAAATATAGAAAATTTGGTGGGGAAAAGTCAGGTAGGTTCCATAGACTTCCAAATTTTTGTCAAAAAATAAAAAAGGAGGGGAGAAGGTTATACTTAAAGCTTTTAACAATTTAAATATGTATTCAAATTCCTTTTGCTCTTCTGATGATAGAAGTACAGGAAACTTTAGGAAAGTGGTTCTCAACCTGTGGGTCCCCAGGTATTTTGGCCTACAACTCCCAGAAATCCCAGCCAGTTTACCAGCTGTTAGGATTTCTGGGAATTGAAGGCCAAAACATCTGGGGACTCACAGGTTGAGAAGCATTGCTTTAGGAAATCATAAATATTCAACTCAAGAGAGCTTTTAAATTCCTCCCAGTTCTTCTATGGTGAGTTTTCAGCACTAGCCTTATTTCTCCCAAAGCATTATTTTCTCACCTTACAAAAAAAAATGGAAAAAGGAAGTAAAATGTTTCTCCACCCCTCTCTTTTTCTCCTATATGTTGGGGAATAGTCCATTAGGACACAAACCAGGAGGACCAGGAGAAAAGATGCCTCTAGACTGTCATTGTGATTCTTTATTTAATGTCCTGTTGCATGATGATTTCTATCTGTAAAAATATGGAAATAAAAATAATAACACTTTATTTACAATTGCAAATAAGGAATTGCATTGTCATTTACCCATTATTAGAACAACTTCAATAAAGCAGGGTCCTGGTCACATGGGAGATACCTACTTATATCCTGTTCAGATCTTGTTCAAAACAATCAGGGCACAAAAGTTGGGACCAGACCATGTTTGAATGTAGGAATGGGATGGTTGCAAGCATTCCCCTGCCCCCTAATTATGTATTTCTCTTGCTCTGTTCAGGCTAGATGTATCCGAATTCAAAATAGTGTGCATGTTAATGTCATTGGGATTATTTTTAGCAAAGCATTTTTTTTATCATGTTAGAAGTGACTTGAGAACATACTGCAAGTCACTTGTGGTGTGAGAAAGTTGGCCATCTACAGAGATGTTGTCCAGGGGACGTCCTGATGTGTTACCATTCTGCTGGGAGGCTTCTCTCATGTCCCCAGAAGGTAGAGCTGACAGACGGGAGCTCACTTAATCTCGTGGATTCAAACTGGCAGCCTTCAGGTCAGCAACCCAACCTTCAGGTCAGCTGTTCAACTGGCACAAGGCAATGATAAAGAGCTATGTACTTTTGTAAGATTCTATTACAAGTGTGTTGGCAGTCGCTGAGATATAGTAAGAACATCAAACCACAGCTTCTTCCATATTACATGCAGCATCATTCTAGAGACTTTGTGGGAATTGATCCAAGTTATTCTGTAGGGGAAAAAACTAGGAGTGAACCTCCAATAGGAGTTCTTGCTTCCAATTCTGCTTGTGGTGGCAGCAATCAACGTTGTAAAAATGAATGTGGGGGAGGATATGTCTATAAAGTGCATAGGAAATTTAAATGGATTTTGTATTTAGATTTAGGTTCCATCTCCAAGATATTGCCCTCCCTCCCTAACTCCCTCCCTCCCCCCCCCCCTCTCTCTGCAAATAGAAATCAAAAATCAAAAACACTTCTGGTCCCAAGCATTTTTGACAAGGGATACTCAACATATATATATATATATATATATATATATATATATATATATATATATATATATATATATGATACGAGGCTCCTGTGCAAATTGTAACTGAAGATTTTAATCTGGTAAATGTACAAACATATGTGATTAGATTATGTGTTGCTGCAGTAATGAGCCCTTTACTGAAAGTAAAGTTAAACTGTAAACAGTATCTGTGCATGAACCAAAAGAGCAGATGGCTTTGGGCACCTGGTCTGCTGAACACTTACTGCACATACAATGCATTTTATTTAACATTCGGAGCCAGAAAAAGAGTTTCTGTAGGAAGTAACACTTGATCCATGATACAGCTGAGCATTTTAAGCTAGGCTAATTTGTACAGCTAACCAGGAAATTACAAACGTCAGGGCTATCACTGTCAGCAACTTTGCTTATTCTTTCTCAAACAACCCCACAATCAATTATTTAGTGGAGCATTGGATGGATCTTCAGGCAAATAAACTCCACATGAAAAATAGTACTGTGGAGTAGGAACCAAGGATTTATATTGCAACCCTTACAAAAGCTGCTGTCTGTCTCATTTACACTTCATTCATATTTAAATTCAAATCAGGTTTGTAGTGCATTTTCCATTAAGAGGAACAGTTTGTGGTTCCTAAGGAGTCAAGCAGGAAATGTTAAGATTTGTGTACTGATCCAGGCAGAGAATTTGATTATTCTGCTCACATCATCAGAGGAAGCTTTTTAGTAAGTTGCTGGGTAATTCATTTGAACATTGTAACTGGTGGTAACAATAGTGGTAAGCATCTTTAACATAAAAATTGAGAAATGTCTCATTGCTTAACAGGAGAACTAGTTAATGAAATCAGAAACTTTCTGAACTTTATCTCATGATCCTGATCTTCCAGTACAGTTGTATTGGCACTGTTAGTGCATGCATAACCTGTTGAATGCCCTCAATATCACATCTTTCTTCATTGGCACAATTGCACTGATTCATCAATCTGTGGTCCCATAATCATACTTCCACAAATATTTGTAATCTCATATCACCACACTATTGCTGTATTTTAATTTTTATTATCATTGTTGTTATTTTTTTTAGCACAATTGCATAATCCTGGCATATAAAACAAAACAAAAGGGCAAATAGAAATATAAAATAAAAGCAAATAGCCAGTTTAGGAATAGTTACGGAGAGTTGGGGAAGAAGGAGAATGCTGTTCAGTGATGTCAATTTGCTGCCATCATAGCACTGAAATAAATGGATCCATTGCTATTCTATGGCAATCAGGAAATCACAGATACTGGATATATACTAAGACAAGTACCTTTGTTATTGTATCTCTCTTCACATAAATTGGCTGAATAGCCAACCCATGGTCCTGTGAGAGTATTTCTGCAAAATCTTGTAATGGTTCTTCCTGGGTTTCTGCTGCTCTGTAATTTTTAATGTTTTGGGAAAAAAACCAATTTCACATTTCCAGCAAGTTTTAATAAAAAAGATCTATATAACTGGAAAACATCTTTAAAATACAAAGTAATACAAATGGTTCCGGCTCAATCTACTTGTCTGAATGTATCTCCTCCTATGAGCCAGCAAGAACCCTGAGATCATCTGGAGAGGCCCTGCTCTCAGTCCCACCTGCCTCGGAGGCACGGCGGGTGGGAACAAGGGACAGGGCCTTTTCGGTGGTGGCTCCCTGGCTGTGGAACACCCTCCCGAGAGAGCATCAAATTCCAACCCTGTTGGGCTTCAGAAAAGCCCTAAAAACATGGCTGTGTGCCCAGGCTTTTAATCAATAAATGGTGAAGATGACACAGACTGAACTATGGACAAAGCATGAGGAAGAACAGATCTGATTTTATGTTTGAAATGTATATTTTTAATTCATAATGTATTTTAATAGTTTTAACTGTTTTATGTGCTGTTTTATATTGGTTTGTATGGGCATCTAATTGTTGCCACTGTTGTAAGCCGCCCTGAGTCCCTTCGGGTGAGAAGGGCGGGATATAAATGTGAGAAATAAATAAATAAAATAAATAAGTAAATCAGGGATAGCAAGGAGGGGAGGAAAGGACTTTGGCATGCCAGTACAGTATTGAAATAGAATGGACCCATCACACTAAGGTAGGTGACAGAAACATTATGAGATGATGAGCGATTAATGGGTTTTTCCTTTGAATAGTGTAAGACAATAACCATATCTACTCGAGTATAAGTCAAGTTTTCAGCTCTTTGTAGGGCTGAAAAAGCCCCCCCTGGCTTATACTCAAGTGAGGGTTCTGGTCGGCTTATATACAGGTTGGCTTATACTTGAATATATAGGTAATCAGAGTTTTTTAAATTTATTTATTTGTGACATTTATATCCCACCCTTCTCACCCCAAAGGGGACACAGGGCGGCTTACAGGTTATATGTACATACAATATATTATTAGCATAGCACAATATAAGCATTATATATTACTATATTGTACTATACGACTATACTGCAATATTATTAGTAATATTAATAGTAATAGTGTATTATTATATTGTATTACATTATAATATTATTCTCATTATTATATGTACATACAATATATTACATTATTAGTATAGCATAATATTAGTATTATTTATTATTATATTGTTATATTGACACAGAAGACATGGTGGAATGTCTTCCTGACCCCTCACCCCCTTCTTCATTCTGGCCCCAGAGTGGCAGTTAGTCCATGAGGAGGAGGGGCTCCCATCTGATGACACAGGAGACATGCTGGAATGATGTCTTTCTGACCCTCCCCCCCATCTTCACTCTGGTCCCAGAGTGGCAGTTAGTCCTTGGGGAGAGGGGCTCCCATCTGATGACATAGGAAACGTGGTGGAATGGTGTCTTCCTGGTTGCCCTTCTAAGAGTTGGACAGTCTTTTCTTATTAAAGGGTTGGACATTCTTATCTTATTAAAGTCTTATTATTATCTTAAATTACAGTTTTATGAAAATATTCAAAAACATTTAACATACTGATACCTCAATTAATGTAATTTTATTGGTATCTATTTTTAGTTTTGAAATTTACCAGTAGCTGCTGCATTTCCCATCCTCATCTTTTGTGTGTGTGTGTGTGTCAGGAGCAACCAGAGTTGCTTCTGGAGTGAGAGAATTGGCTGTCTGCAAGGACGTTGTCCAGGGGACACCAAGATGTTTTGATGTTTTTACCATCCTTGTCGGAGGCTTCTCTCATGTCCCCGCATGGAGCTGGAGCTGATAGAGGGAGCTCTTCCCGGGTGGGATTCGAACCTGGCAGCCTTCAGGTCAGCAACCCAACCTTCAAGTCACAAGGCTTGTATCCCCTAGGACATCGGAGGCTCCTACCCTCATCTTATACTCGAGCCAATAATTTTTCCCAATTTTTGTGGTAAAATTATGTGTCTTGGCTTATATTCGGGTTGGCTTATACTTGAGTATATACAGTAAATTGTGGGAAGGAGGTATACTGGCAGTGCGATGCACATGGTTTCATGTTATAGGGATTGTCATCCAAAGTGATGATCCTGTTTCAATGCCAGTTTGTCTGCCTTGTGCTATAAGGTCCTCAGTCATATTAAAGCACCTATTCAACCATCTTAAAAGACAAAAAACGCAGAATATTTTTCACTTGTAAACATGTAAAATCTGTAGGAAGAGTACAGACATGCCTTTGTGATCAAAACTTAGGATGATTTAAATCTGTTTTATCAGATTTCTTCCAGCAATAGTCATTGATCAACATATTTTTGACAGCAACAGCAACATTTTCTTTGTTTGCCAATCCATGAAGTAATGGCAACACTAATAATCCAGTGCAGAAAGCACAACATAATTAATCACCCACAGTGTTCCATATCAGCAGGAAGAAAAACACAGACAATACAGCTTATCTGTCAAGACAATTCCTACCTACCATAGGCAGGATCATGAATAAAAACAATTCCTGTTAGTCAAAGACAAAGGGAGAGATTCTACCTTGTGTTCACACCCTACATGCAGAATTATGTGTCAATCATGCTGCACAACTCTTGTGATGAACGGCAGCACTGGGCAACCAAATGCTTGCTTACAAAGAAACCAAATGCACCATAAAAGGAATACTACTGTCAATAGATCACATTGCTAGAGAATGCACATCCACATGGTCAATAGTAGCACTTGTGCCATTCCACTTTTGCTTCCTTATACTCAGTATCACTCATCTAACAAAATTGGAAGCTTGAAATAAAATGGGGTAGAGGTCTCCTTGGTGGTGGTACCCTACATTTTCTTTACCTGGGTCCTGGCACTGGCTATTAAAAGACGAGCTATCAATAAATGAAATGTATTAACCAGTGATTTCAGCATTGGATTATGATTCTGGAGAATAGGGTTTGAGTTCCCATTTAGCCATGAATGCACTCAGGGCCCTTCTACACATGCCCAAAACCTCAGAAGAAATTGGGATTAAAAGAGGGGCGGGTGGCTAAATGATGTTTGGGAACAGTGCGGGGAGAATCAGGTTAACAGTTGAAAAGCATGTGTTTAAATGGTGCGCTTAAAACTTGATTCCATCCCAAAAATGTGCATCTTCACATGATCCCTGCAGTCATGAACTGAACATTTTTATTTTGGAAATGATCAGCATTAAAAAAAATACCAGTAAGACATGAGCAAGACATACATTTAGGCAAGAAAACACAACTTTCAAAAAGTGAGTTTTAAAAAATAGTGCTATGTATATAATTAAACGTCATTAAAGCTTGCATATTTAAATAACTCAGGGAACACGAGGGCCACAAGGAGAAAGGGGCATAGTTGGACACATGTTCAAGGAATAGGGAGTGAAGCACTAATTATAACTGTGATTACAAGTTTCCACTAAGTTAAAATGCTAGCTCATGGTACTGGTCATCACCTGGCTAATTTTGAGTACTGCTGCACGGAACTTGTCAACTTTATATGTCGTAACGACATTGGTGTCTGAGAGTAGCATGGTGGTGTAAAATTGTCCTGAGCGCTCTGGGTGTTTGTAAAGCAGTGGTGATATGAGGCTATTACAAATGTCTATGTAAAACAGATACTGCAGGAACACATGTTCTGTTGTTTTTATGTGTCCAGAGTCACAGGGACACAGTCTCTCTGGGTAGGGAGCTCTTCCGATATTGATCTTCCGAGTACAGCAGATGGCAGAGCATTACAATTTTATCAAGGAGAAGGCCCTCCGGATGCTGGGTACCTCTAGATTGGCAAAGTATGCCAAAGGGGTGGCAAGCTATCTACTGGCTTCATTGCTGATAAAGGATGGGGCGCTGGATAGATGATTAGTGCTCTGCAAAGCCGGTCCAACAATGAGGCGAATTAAGCGGTCGCTTCGGGCGCAAAACATACGGGAGCGCAGTCAAGACTGCTTTTTCTGTTGATTTGTTGTAAAACATGATGTTTTGGAGCTTAATTTGTAAAATCTTAATGTAATTTGATGTTTAATAGGCTTTTCCTTAATCCCTCCTTATTATCCAACATTTTTGCTTATCCAACGCTTTTATTTTTCAGTGATTGGTTTTTTTTGGGGGGGGGGGCGCCAAAATTCTGTTCGCCTACACTTGAAAAATACCTAGGGCAGGCTCTGGTGCTCTGTGTCTATTATAAGTTGTTTTATGAGCACTTTGGCTTGGTCATATTCCATGCTGAGTAGCAGCCTTGGAGAGAAGCCCAGAGATGAGATTTTGGCTACTACTACCTGCTTCCATGTAGACAGCGTTGTTGGGGCAACTCCAAGGGGAGGTTCAGGAGTCATAGAAAAGACGTAACTTCTTTCCCATCCCCCTGTGTGGACAGCTCCAGCACACATGCACTATTAAAAAAGCTAAAACAGCTGATCAATCTGTCAGAAAATGGAGCCACGGACATACAGATGGTTTATTCTGAGCACAGTTGAAAGCAATTAGAGCTCTCTGAAAAAATTCCTTTATTCTACACAGAATTTGAATTTAGAATTGGGTGAAGAGAGAGAATAAGAAATCTGCTTTTGTGTACATTAGAATCTCCACATGAGCACATATGAGGTGCAGTGCATCATGGAGATATTTTTTTAGAAAAATCACTTCCACCAGATATCCTCTGCCCCACCTCCATCTTGCAGATTTAGGAAGGCATGAGGATGGGGGGGGGGGGCATCTCCTGGGATTGATAGGTCTCTGTGGAGTTGTTGTCAGTCCTGGAAATTTTTAAAACCTGTATTTTGACACTGTTGGGAAGCACCCTCAATGACATTGGACAAGTCACACTTTGTCAGCTTCAGAGGAATACAAAGATTAATTTCCCTCTGAACAAACCTTGCTTACACATACAAAAGTGCTGGGTTTACCTTAGGGTCACCATAAATTGGAAACAATTTGAAGATACACATCACCAACAACACCTTTGTTGTATATTGCATATTATTCTTTATTTAAACCATTGTAATACTTCTTTTCAATGAAAATAGGTTACCAGGGCAGCTAACATTATCAATAATAAGATTTCTTGCAAAATCAGAATGTGAAACATGTGTCCTAAAAAGAAAAGGACTGAAAGAAAATCCGTAGTTCAGCAGGTCATGAAGCTGGATGTGTTAAGATAACATAAAGGCAGCTGCTATGAAAACCTTGGCTGTATTCTATAACACATAAAACAAATACCTAGTCTTATGCCAGTTCCATGCTGTAGACAGTAACCATTTTGTTTCAAATGAAGTTACATGTCTCTGATCTTTATCCATATTCTCAGTTCCTCAATTCCAATATTCTCCATTTCCTGCCTATTAATTAGTTATCACACTCTATTTCTGAGTTGTAGGCCAAAACACCTAGGGACTCACAGGTTGAGAACCACTGCTTTAGGTGAAGCTAAGAACAGGATTGGGTCCAAATGTGTGTGTGTGTGGGGGGGGGGGGGGGGGGGGGGTTCAGTGCATGATCTTGCTATGAGATTCCTCCTTCTTGCCCTAAGAACTAGAGAAGCAGGGCTAAACTGTGAGACCTGATAGTCCTACTATGCCTCTAACAAACTGAATTCTAGCTCTTAAAACTTTATTCCAGACTTCCCTGCATTAGTCTTTCATGCTGTCCATCTGGGATTGATTTTCTTCTGGGGGGTCTTTCACATCCATAGTTGTTGTCCTTACTTTTCACCTAAAGTGAAATTTAAAATGAACTTGATCATTTATCCTCAGATAAACACGAGAAACTGCAAGAGGAGCCAAAACGGTCTCAAGAAGGCTAGTAACTTTAACAATTTTGAGGGCCCAAAGTGATGTCCTTAGATTTAGAAATAACTACTGTAGAAGGTAAAATAACAGAAATTATCTCCAAGCTGCTAAGTTTCAATATTTGTAACAGTATTGCTTTATCACACTGGCAATGAAGGTCCGGATAGTGAAAGCAATGGTATTCCCCATAGTAACCTATGGATGTGAGAGCTGGACCATAAGGAAGGCTGAGCGAAGGAAAATAGATGCTTTTGAACTCTGGTGCTGGAGGAAAATCCTGAGAGTGCCTTGGACCGCAAGAAGATCCAACCAGTCAATTCTCCAGGAAATAATGCCTGGCTGCTCACTCGAGGGAAGGATATTAGAGGCAAAGATGAAGTATTTTGTCCACATCATGAGAAAACTGGAAAGCTTGGATAAGAGAATGATGCTGGGGAAAATGGAAGGAAAAAGGAAGAAAGGCCGACCAAGGGCAAGATGGATGGATGGTATCCTTGAAGTGACTGGCTTGATCTTGAAGGAACTAGGGGCAGCGACAGCCAACAGGGAGCTCTGTTGTAGACTGGTCCATGAGGTCATGAAGAGTCAGAAACGGCTGAACAAATAAAGAAGAAATTGCTTTATGTGATTACAATAACAATATTTGCAATGTTAATAACAGTAGAACATTTTGTGGTCCTTACGCCTTGATTTCTGCTTTTGTGGTTCATCAACTTTCTTTTTGTTAGGGGGGAAAAGGTACCAACTACTTTTTCTACCATTGCTTTTTGAATAATTCTGATTACAACATGGCGCAGTCTAGACATGCACAAGTATCTTTTTATCAGTATCTTTCATGGTGGTCATTCTCCATAATTTTTCAGTATGCTATTAAATGGGGACATAGAGCTCAATTGAAAAGAAGGAATCTGAAATATTTTGTAAAGCTTTCCAAGCTTAGACGGCTTAAGCAAACTGAGAAATGAAATCCTCCAACCACAAGGCAAATGTAAATGAAATGTATTGTATTGCTGTGG